>NW_027480474.1:2750659-3101319 GCF_051401765.1 Calliopsis andreniformis
TTCTACGTTCCGGGGAACCTAGGCTTCACTCTAGGGCGTTGCTCCACCAGACCGAATAGTTAGGGCCTTAGAAGTCAACGCCAGAATCATGAAATACAATAAAGATGCAACAGCTTTTCCATCGTATTAAACGAATAATTGCTACCAGTATGGAAGTGATGGTCATTTCTACGTTCCGGGCAACCTAGGCCTCACTCTAGGGCGTTGTTCCACCAGATTGAATAGTTAGGGCCTTAGCTGTCAACGCCCGAAGCATAAAATACAATATAAATACAACAGTTTTTCCATCATATAACAGGAATAATTGCAACCAGTTTGAAAGTGATGGTCATTTCTACGTTCCGGGCAACCTAGGCTTCACTCTAGAGCGTTGCTCCACCAGATCGAATAGTTAGTGCCTTAGAAGTCAGCGCCAGAAGCATAAAATACAATATAAATACAACAGTTTTTCCATCGTATAAAACGAATAATTGCAACCAGTATGAAAGTTATGGTCATTTCTACGTTCCGGGCAACCTAGGCTTCACTCTATGGCGTTCTTCCACTACATCGAATAGCAACGGCCTCAGAAGTCAACGCCTGAAGCATAAAATACAATAAAAGTACAACAGTCTTTCCGTCCTATAACAGGAATAATTGCAACCCGTGTGAAAGTGATGGTCATTTCTACGTTCCGGGCAACCTAGGCTTCACTCTAGAGCGTTGCTCCACCAGATCGAATAGTTAGTGCCTTAGAAGTCAACGCCAGAAGCATAAAATACAATATAAATACAACAGTTTTGCCATCATATAAAACGAATAATTTCAACCAGTGTGAATGTTATGGACATTTCTATATTCCGAGCAACCTAGGCTTCACTCTAGGGCGTTGATCCACCAGATAGAATAGTTAGGGCCTTAGAAGTCAACGCCAGAAGCATAAAATTCAATAAAGATGCAACAGTTTTTCCATCGTATAGCAGGAATAACTGCAAACAGTGTGAAAGTACTGGTCATTTCTACGTTCCGGGTAACCTAGGCTTCAGTCTAGGGCGTTGTTCCACCAGATCGAACAGTTAGGGCCTAAGAAGGCAACGCCAGAAGCATAAAATACAATATAAATATATCAGTTTTTCCATCGTATAAAACGAATAATAGCAACCAGTATGAAAGTTATGGTCATTTCTACGTTCCGGGCAACCTAGGCTTCACCCCAGGTCGTTGTTCCACCAGATCGAATAGTTAGGGCCTAAGAAGTGAACGCCAGCAGCATAAAATACAATATAAATACAACAGTTCTTCCATCATATAAAACGAATAATTGCAACCAGTATGAAAGTTATGGTCATTTCTACGTTCCGGGAAACCTAGGCTTTACTCTATGGCGTTCTTCCACCACATCGAATAGCGGCGGCCTCAGAAGTCAACGCCTGAAGCATAAAATACAATAAAAATACAACAGTCTTTCCGTCCTATAACAGGAATAATTGCAACCCGTGTGAAAGTGATGGTCATTTGTTCGTTCCAGGCAACCTAGGCTTCACTCTAGGGCGTTGTTCCACCAGAACGAATTGTTAGGGCCTAAGAAGTCAACGCCAGAAGCATAAGATAGTATATAAATATAACAGTTTTTCCATCGTATAGAACGAATAATAGCAACCAGTGTGCAAGTTATGGTCATTTCTACGTTCCGGGCAACCTAGGCTTCACTCCAGGGCGTTGCTCCACCAGATCAAACAGCTAGGGCCTTAGAAGTCAACGCCCGAAGCATAAAACACAATATAAATATAACAGTTTTTCCATCGTATAGAACGAATAATAGCAACCAGTATGAAAGTTGTGGTCATTTCTACTTTCCGGGCAACCTAGGCTTCACTCTATGGCGTTCTTCCACCACATGGAATAGCTACGGCCTCAGATGTCAACGCCTGAAGCATAAAATACAATAAAAATACAACAGTCTTTCCATCCTATAACAGGAACAATTGCAACCAGTTTGAAAGTGATGGTCATTTCTACGTTCCGGGGAACCTAGGCTTCACTCTAGGGCGTTACTCCACCAGATCGAATAGTTAGTGCCTTAGAAGTCAACGCCAGAAGCATAAAATACAATATAAACACAACAGTTTTTCCATCGTATAAAACGAATAATTGCTACCAGTATGGAAGTGATGGTCATTTCTACATTCGGAGCAACCTAGGCTTCACTCTAGGGCGTCGATCCACCAGATAGAATAGTTAGGGCCTTAGAAGTCAACGCCAGAAGCATAAAATTCAATAAAGATGCAACAGTTTTTCCATCGTATAGCAGGAATAACTGCAAACAGTGTGAAAGTACTGGTCATTTCTACGTTCCGGGTAACCTAGGCTTCACTCTAGGGCGTTGTTCCTCCAGATCGAACAGTTAGGACCTAAGAAGGCAACGCCAGAAGCATAAAATACAAAATAAAAAGAACAGTCTTTCCATCGTATAAAACGAATAATAGCAACCAGTGTGAAAGTTATGAACATTTCTACGTTCCGGCAACCTAGGCTTCGCCCCGGGGCGTTGTTCCACCAGATCGAATTGTTAGGACCTAAGATGTGAACGCCAGCAGAATCAAATACAATATAAGTACAACAGTTCTTCCATCATATAAAACGAATAATTGCAACCAGTATGAAAGTTATGGTCATTTCTACGTTCCGGGCAACCTAGGCTTCACTCTATGGCGTTCTTCCACCACATCGAATAGCTGCGGCCTCAGAAGTCAACGCCTGAAGCATAAAATACAAAATAAATAGAACTGTTTTTCCATCGTATAAAACGAATAATTGCAACCAGTATGAAAGTTAACGTCATTTCTACGTTCCGGGCAACCTAGGTTTCACTCTAGGGCGTTGCTCCACCAGATCGAATAGTTAGGGCCTTAGAAGTCAACGCCAGAATCATAAAACACAATAAAGATGCAACAGCTTTTCCATCGTATTAAACGAATAATTTCATCCAGTGTGAATGTTATGGTCATTTCTACATTCCGAGCAACCTAGGCTTCACTCTAGGGCGTTGATCCAACAGATTGAATAGTTAGGGCCTTAGCAGTCAACGCCAGAAGCATAAAATTCAATAAAGATGCAACAGTTTTTCCATCGTATAGCAGGATTAACTGCAAACAGTGTGAAAGTACTGGTCATTTCTACGTTCCGGGTAACCTAGGCTTCACTCTAGGGCGTTGTTCCTCCAGATCGAACACTTAGGGCCTAAGAAGGCACCGCCAGAAGCATAAAATACAATATAAATACAACAGTTTTTCCATCATACAAAACGAATAATTGCAACCAGTATGAAAGCTAGGGTCATTTCTACTTTACGGGCAACCTAGGCTACACCCTAGGGCGTTGCTCTTACAGATTGAATAGTTAGGGCCTTAGAAGTTAATGCCCGAAGCATAAAATGCAATAAAAATACAACAGTTTTTCCATCGTATAAAAGGATTAATTGCAACCAGTTTGAAAGTGATGGTCACTTCTTCGTTCCGGGCACCCTACGCTTCACTCTAGGGCGTTGCTCCACCAGATCGAATAGTTAGGGCCTTAGAAGTTAACGCCAGAAGCATAAAATACAATATAAGTACAACAGTTTTTCCATCGTATAAAATGAATAATTGCAAACATTGCGAAAGTAATGGTCATTCCACGTTCCGGGCAACCGAGGCGTTACTCTAGTGCGTTGCTCCACCACATCTAATAGCTACGGCCTTAGACGTCAACGACAGAAGCATAAAATACAATAAAGATGCAACAGCTTTTCCATCGTATAAAACGAATAATTGCACCCAGTGTGAAAGTTATTGTCATTTCTACTTTCCGCGCAACCTAGGCTTCACCCTAGCGCGTTGCTCCAACAGATTGAATAGGTAGGACCTTAGAAGTCAGCGCCAGAAGCATAAAATACAATATAAACACAACAGTTTTTCCATGGTATAAAACGAATAATTGCTACCAGTATGGAAGTGATGGTCATTTCTACGTTCCGGGCAACCTAGGCCTCACTCTAGGGCGTTGTTCCACCAGATTGAATAGTTAGGGCCTAAGAAATCAACGCCAGAAGCATAAAATACAATATAAATATAACAGTTTTTCCATCGTATAAAACGAATAATTTCAACCAGTGTGAATGTTATGGACATTTCTATATTCCGAGCAACCTAGGCTTCACTCTAGGGCGTTGATCCACCAGATAGAATAGTTAGGGCCTTAGAAGTCAACGCCAGAAGCATAAAATTCAATAAAGATGCAACAGTTTTTCCATCGTATAGCAGGAATAACTGCAAACAGTGTGAAAGTACTGGTCACTTCTACGTTCCGCGTAACCTAGGCTTCAGTCGAGGGCGTTGTTCCACCAGATCGAACAGTTAGGGCCTAAGAAGGCAACGCCAGAAGCATAAAATACAATATAAATATATCAGTTTTTCCATCGTATAAAACGAATAATAGCAACCAGTATGAAAGTTATGGTCATTTCTACGTTCCGGGCAACCTAGGCTTCACCCCAGGTCGTTGTTCCACCAGATCGAATAGTTAGGGCCTAAGAAGTGAACGCCAGCAGCATAAAATACAATATAAATACAACAGTTCTTCCATCATATAAAACGAATAATTGCAACCAGTATGAAAGTTATGGTCATTTCTACGTTCCGGGAAACCTAGGCTTCACTCTATGGCGTTCTTCCACCACATCGAATAGCGGCGGCCTCAGAAGTCAACGCCTGAAGCATAAAATACAATAAAAATACAACAGTCTTTCCGTCCTATAACAGGAATAATTGCAACCCGTGTGAAAGTGATGGTCATTTGTACGTTCCAGGCAACCTAGGCTTCACTCTAGGGCGTTGTTCCACCAGAACGAATTGTTAGGGCCTAAGAAGTCAACGCCAGAAGCATAAGATAGTATATAAATATAACAGTTTTTCCATCGTATAGAACGAATAATAGCAACCAGTGTGAAAGTTATGGTCACTTCTACGTTCCGGGCAACCTAGGCTTCACACTAGGGCGTTGCTCCACCAGATCAAACAGTTAGGCCCTTAGAAGTCAACGCCCGAGGCATAAAATACAAAATAAATAGAACAGTTTTTCCATTGTATAAATGAATAATAGCAACCAGTGTGAAAGTTATGGTCATTTCTACGTTCCGGGCAACCTAGGCTTCACTCTAGGGCGTTGCTCCACCAGATCAAACAGCTAGGGCCTTAGAAGTCAACGCCCGAAGCATAAAATACAATATAAATATAACAGTTTTTCCATCGTATAGAACGAATAATAGCAACCAGTGTGAAAGTTAACGTCATTTCTACTTTCCGGGCAACCTAGGCTTCACTCTAGAGCGTTGCTCCACCAGATCGAATAGTTAGTGCCTTAGAAGTCAACGCCAGAAGCATAAAATACAATATAAATACAACAGTTTTTCCATCATATAAAACGAATAATTGCAACCAGTATGAAAGTTATGGTTATGTCTACGATCCGGGCAACCCAGGCATCACTCTATGGCGTTCTTCCACCACATGGAATAGCTACGGCCTCAGATGTCAACGCCTGAAGCATAAAATACAATAAAAATACAACAGTCTTTCCATCCTATAACAGGAACAATTGCAACCAGTTTGAAAGTGATGGTCATTTCTACGTTCCGGGGAACCTAGGCTTCACTGTAGGGCGTTACTCCACCAGATCGAATAGTTAGTGCCTTAGAAGTCAACGCCAGAAGCATAAAATACAATATAAACACAACAGTTTTTCCATCGTATAAAACGAATAATTGCTACCAGTATGGAAGTGATGGTCATTTCTACGTTCCGGGCAACCTAGGCCTCACTCTAGAGCGTTGTTCCACCAGATTGAATAGTTAGGGCCTAAGAAATCAACGCCAGAAGCATAAAATACAATATAAATATAACAGTTTTTCTATCGTATAAAACGAATAATTTCAACCAGTGTGAACGTTATGGTCATTTCTACATTCGGAGCAACCTAGGCTTCACTCTAGGGCGTCGATCCACCAGATAGAATAGTTAGGGCCTTAGAAGTCAACGCCAGAAGCATAAAATTCAATAAAGATGCAACAGTTTTTCCATCGTATAGCAGGAATAACTGCAAACAGTGTGAAAGTACTGGTCATTTCTACGTTCCGGGTAACCTAGGCTTCACTCTAGGGCGTTGTTCCTCCAGATCGAACAGTTAGGGCCTAAGAAGGCAACGCCAGAAGCATAAAATACAAAATAAATAGAACAGTCTTTCCATCGTATAAAACGAATAATAGCAACCAGTGTGAAAGTTATGATCATTTCTACGTTCCGGCAACCTAGGCTTCACCCCTGGGCGTTGTTCCACCAGATCGAATAGTTAGGGCCTAAGAAGTGAACGCCAGCAGAATAAAATACAATATAAATCCAACAGTTCTTCCATCATATAAAACGAATAATTGCAACTAGTATGAAAGTTATAGTCATTTCTACGTTCCGGGCAACCTAGGCTTCACTCTATGGCGTTCTTCCACCACATCGAATAGCTGCGGCCTCAGAAGTCAACGCCTGAAGCATAAAATACAATAAAAATACAACAGTCTTTCCATCCTATAACAGGAATAATTGCAACCAGTTTGAAAGTGATGGTCATTTCTACGTTCCGGGCAACCTAGGCTTCACTCTAGGGCGTTACTCCACCAGATCGAATAGTTAGTGCCTTAAAAGTCAACGCCAGAAGCATAAAATACAATATAAATACAACTGTTTTTCCATCATATAAAACGAATAATTGCAACCAGTATAAAAGTTATGGTCATTTCTACGTTCCGGGCAACCCAGGCTTCACTCTATGGCGTTCTTCCACCACATGGAATAGCTACGGCCTCAGAAGTCAACGCCTGAAGCATAAAATACAATAAAAATACAACAGTCTTTCCGTCCTTTAACAGGAATAATTGCAACCCTTGTGAAAGTGATGGTCATTTCTACGTTCCGGGCAACCTAGGCTTCACTCTAGAGCGTTGCTCCACCAGATCAAATGGTTAGTGCCTTAGAAGTCAACGCCAGAAGCATAAAATACAATATAATTACAACAGTTTTTCCATCATATAAAACGAATAATTGCAACCAGTATGAAAGTTATGGTCATTTCTACGTTCCAGGCAACCCAGGCTACACTCTATGGCGTTCTTCCACCACATGGAATAGCTACGGCCTCAGAAGTCAACGCCTGAAGCATAAAATACAATAAAAATACAACAGTCTTTCCGTCCTTTAACAGGAATAATTGCAACCCTTGTGAAAGTGATGGTCATTTCTACGTTCCGGGCAACCCAGGCTTCACTCTATGGCGTTCTTCCACCACATCGAATAGCAACGGCCTCAGAAGTCAATGCCTGAAGCATAAAATACAATAAAAATACAACAGTCTTTCCGTCCTATAACAGGGAAAATTGCAACCCGTGTGAAAGTGATGGTCATTTGTACGTTCCAGGCAACCTAGGCTTCACTCTAGGGCGTTGTTCCACCAGATCGAATCGTTCGGGCCTTAGATGTCAACGCCCGAAGCATAAAATACAAAATAAATAGAACAGTTTTTCCATTGTATAAAACGAATAATAGCAACCAGTGTGAAAGTTATGGTCATTTCTTCGTTCCGGGCAACCTAGGCTTCACTCTAGGGCGTTGCTCCACCAGATCAAACAGCTAGGGCCTTAGAAGTCAACGCCCGAAGCATAAAACACAATATAAATATAACAGTTTTTCCATCGTATAGAACGAATAATAGCAACCAGTGTGAAAGTTAACGTACATTTCTACTTTCCGGGCAACCTAGGCTTCACCCTAGGGCGTTGCTCCAACAGATCGAATAGTGAGGGCCTTAGAAGTCAACGCCCGATGCTTAAAATACAAAATAAATACAACAGTTTTTCCATCATATAAAACGAGTAATTGCAACCAGTATGAAAGTTGTGGTCATTTCTACTTTCAGGGCAACCTAGGCTTCACACTAGGGCGTTGATCCACCAGATAGAATAGTTAGGGCCTTAGAAGTCAACGCCAGAAGCATAAAATACAAAATAAATAGAATAGTTTTTCCATTGTATAAAACGAATAATAGCAACCAGTGTGAAAGTTATGGTCATTTCTACGTTCCGGGCAACCTAGGCTTCACTCTAGGGCGTTGCTCCACCAGATCAAACAGCTAGGGCCTTAGAAGTCAACGCCCGAAGCATAAAATACAATATAAATATAACAGTTTTTCCATCGTATAGAACGAATAATAGCAACCAGTGAGAAAATTAACGTCATTTCTACTTTCCGGGCAACCTAGGCTTCACCCTAGGGCGTTGCTCCAACAGATCGAATAGTGAGGGCCTTAGAAGTCAACGCCCGATGCATAAAATACAAAATAAATACAACAGTTTTGCCATCATATAAAACGAGTAATTGAAACCAGTATGAAAGTTGTGGTCATTTCTACTTTCCGGGCAACCCAGGCTACACCCTAGGGCGTTGCTCCAACAGATCGAATAGTTAGTGTCTTAGAAGTCCACGGCCGAAGCATAAAATACAAAATAAATAGAACTGTTTTTCCGTCAAATAAAACGAATAATTGCAACCAGTATGAAAGTTAACGTCATTTCTACGTTCCGGGCAACCTAGGCTTCGCACTAGGGCGTTGATCCACCAGATAGAATAGTCAGGGCCTTAGAAGGCAACGCCAGAAGCATAAAATACAATATAAATATAACAGTTTTTCCATCGTATAAAACGAATAATAGCAACCAGTGTGAAAGTTATGGTCATTTCTACGTTCCGGGCAACCTAGGCTTCACCCCAGGTAGTTGTTCCACCAGATCGAATAGTTAGGGCCTAAGAAGTGAACGCCAGCAGCATGAAATACAATATAAATACAACAGTTCTTCCATCATATAAAACGGATAATTGCAACCAGTATGAAGGTTATGGTCATTTCTACGTTCCGGGCAACCTAGGCTTCACTCTATGGCGTTCTTCCACAACATCGAATAGCTACGGCCTCAGAAGTCAGCGCCTGAAGCATAGAATACAATAAAAATACAACAGTCTTTCCATCCTATAACAGGAATAATTGCAACCCTTGTGAAAGTGATGGTCATTTGTACGTTCCGGGCAACCTAGGCTTCACCCCAGGTAGTTGTTCCACCAGATCGAATAGTTAGGGCCTAAGAAGTGTACGCAAGCAGCATAAAATACAATATAAATACAACAGTTCTTCCATCATATAAAACGGATAATTGCAACCAGTATGAAGGTTATGGTCATTTCTACGTTCCGGGCAACCTAGGCTTCACTCTATGGCGTTCTGCCACCACATCGAATAGCTACGGCCTCGGAAGTCAACGCCTGAAGCATAGAATACAATAAAAATACAACAGTCTTTCCATCCTATAACTGGATTAATTGCAACCCGTGTGAAAGTGATGGTCATTTGTACGTTCCAGGCAACCTAGGCTTCACTCTAGGGCGTTGTACCACCAGATCGAATTGCTAGGGCCTAAGAAGTCAACGCCAGAAGGATAAGATACAATATAAATATAACAGTTTTTCCATCGTATAGAACGAATAATAGCATCCAGTGTGAAAGTTATGGTCATTTCTACGTTCAGGGGCAACCTAGGCTTCACTGTTGGGCGTTGCTCCACCAGATCAAACAGTTAGTTCCTTAGAAGTCAACGCCCGAAGCATAAAATACAAAATAAATAGAACAGTTTTTCCATAGTATAAAACGAATAATAGCAACCAGTGTGAAAGTTATGATCATTTCTACGTTCCGGCAACCTAGGCTTCACCCCAGGACGTTGTTCCACCAGATCGAATAGTTAGGGCCTAAGAAGTGAACGCCAGCAGCATAAAATACAATATAAATACAACAGTTTTTCCATCATATAAAACGAGTAATTGCAACCAGTATGAAAGTTGTGGTCATTTCTACTTTCCAGGCAACCCAGGCTACACCCTAGGGCGTTGCTCCAACAGATCGAATAGTTAGTGCCTTAGAAGTCCACGCCCGAAGCATAAAATACAAAATAAATGGAACTGTTTTTCCGTCGTAAAAAACGAATAATTGCAACCAGTATGAAAGCTAACGTCATTTCTACGTTCCGCGCAACCTAGGCTTCACTCTAGGGCGTTGCTCCACCAGATCAAACAGCTAGGGCCTTAGAAGTCAACGCCCGAAGCATAAAATACAATATAAATATAACAGTTTTTCCATCGTATAGAACGAATAATAGCAACCAGTGAGAAAATTAACGTCATTTCTACTTTCCGGGCAACCTAGGCTTCACCCTAGGGCGTTGCTCCAACAGATCGAATAGTGAGGGCCTTAGAAGTCAACGCCCGATGCATAAAATACAAAATAAATACAACAGTTTTGCCATCATATAAAACGAGTAATTGAAACCAGTATGAAAGTTGTGGTCATTTCTACTTTCCGGGCAACCCAGGCTACACCCTAGGGCGTTGCTCCAACAGATCGAATAGTTAGTGTCTTAGAAGTCCACGGCCGAAGCATAAAATACAAAATAAATAGAACTGTTTTTCCGTCAAATAAAACGAATAATTGCAACCAGTATGAAAGTTAACGTCATTTCTACGTTCCGGGCAACCTAGGCTTCGCACTAGGGCGTTGATCCACCAGATAGAATAGTCAGGGCCTTAGAAGGCAACGCCAGAAGCATAAAATACAATATAAATATAACAGTTTTTCCATCGTATAAAACGAATAATAGCAACCAGTGTGAAAGTTATGGTCATTTCTACGTTCCGGGCAACCTAGGCTTCACCCCAGGTAGTTGTTCCACCAGATCGAATAGTTAGGGCCTAAGAAGTGAACGCCAGCAGCATGAAATACAATATAAATACAACAGTTCTTCCATCATATAAAACGGATAATTGCAACCAGTATGAAGGTTATGGTCATTTCTACGTTCCGGGCAACCTAGGCTTCACTCTATGGCGTTCTTCCACCACATCGAATAGCTACGGCCTCAGAAGTCAGCGCCTGAAGCATAGAATACAATAAAAATACAACAGTCTTTCCATCCTATAACAGGAATAATTGCAACCCTTGTGAAAGTGATGGTCATTTGTACGTTCCGGGCAACCTAGGCTTCACCCCAGGTAGTTGTTCCACCAGATCGAATAGTTAGGGCCTAAGAAGTGTACGCAAGCAGCATAAAATACAATATAAATACAACAGTTCTTCCATCATATAAAACGGATAATTGCAACCAGTATGAAGGTTATGGTCATTTCTACGTTCCGGGCAACCTAGGCTTCACTCTATGGCGTTCTGCCACCACATCGAATAGCTACGGCCTCGGAAGTCAACGCCTGAAGCATAGAATACAATAAAAATACAACAGTCTTTCCATCCTATAACTGGATTAATTGCAACCCGTGTGAAAGTGATGGTCATTTGTACGTTCCAGGCAACCTAGGCTTCACTCTAGGGCGTTGTACCACCAGATCGAATTGCTAGGGCCTAAGAAGTCAACGCCAGAAGGATAAGATACAATATAAATATAACAGTTTTTCCATCGTATAGAACGAATAATAGCATCCAGTGTGAAAGTTATGGTCATTTCTACGTTCAGGGGCAACCTAGGCTTCACTGTTGGGCGTTGCTCCACCAGATCAAACAGTTAGTTCCTTAGAAGTCATCGCCCGAAGCATAAAATACAAAATAAATAGAACAGTTTTTCCATAGTATAAAACGAATAATAGCAACCAGTGTGAAAGTTATGATCATTTCTACGTTCCGGCAACCTAGGCTTCACCCCAGGACGTTGTTCCACCAGATCGAATAGTTAGGGCCTAAGAAGTGAACGCCAGCAGCATAAAATACAATATAAATACAACAGTTTTTCCATAGTATAAAACGAATAATAGCAACCAGTGTGAAAGTTATGATCATTTCTACGTTCCGGCAACCTAGGCTTCACCCCAGGACGTTGTTCCACCAGATCGAATAGTTAGTGCCTTAGAAGTCCACGCCCGAAGCATAAAATACAAAATAAATAGAACTGTTTTTCCGTCGTAAAAAACGAATAATTGCAACCAGTATGAAAGCTAACGTCATTTCTACGTTCCGGGCAACCTAGGCTTCACTCTAGGGCGTTGCTCCACCAGATCGAATAGTTAGGGCCTTAGAAGTCAACTCCAGAATCATAAAATACAATAAAGATGCAACAGCTTTTCCATCGTATAAAACGAATAATTGCAACCAGTGTGAATGTTATGGTCATTTCTACATTCCGAGCAATCTAGGCTTCACTCTAGGGCGTTGATCCAACAGATAGAATAGTTAGGGCCTTAGCAGTCAACGCCCGAAGCATAAAATACAATATAAATACAACAGTCTTTCCATCATATAACAGGAATAATAGCAACCAGTTTGAAAGGGATGGTCATTTCTACGTTCCGGGCAACCTAGGCTTCACTCCAGAGCGTTGCTCCACCAGATCGAATAGTTAGTGCCTTAGAAGTCAACGCCAGAAGCATAAAATACAATATAAATACAACAGTTTTTCCATCGTATAAAACGAATAATTGCAACCAGTATGAAAGTTATGGTCATTTCTACGTTCCGGGCAACCTAGGCTTCACTCTATGGCGTTCTTCCACTACATCGAATAGCAACGGCCTCAGAAGTCAACGCCTGAAGCATAAAATACAATAAAAATACAACAGTCTTTCCGTCCTATAACAGGAATAGTTGCAACCCGTGTGAAAGTGATGGTCATTTGTACGTTCCAGGCAACCTAGGCTTCACTCTAGGGCGTTTTTCCACCAGATCGAATTGTTAGGGCCTAAGAAGTCAACGCCAGAAGGATAAGAAACAATATAAATATAACAGTTTTTCCATCGTAGAGAACGAATAATAGCATCCAGTGTGAAAGTTATGGTCATTTCTACGTTCCGGGCAACCTAGGCATCACTGTCGGGCGTTGCTCCACCAGATCAAACAGTTAGTTCCTTAGAAGTCAACGCCCGAAGCATAAAATACAAAATAAATAGAACAGTTTTTCCATAGTATAAAACGAATAATAGCAACCAGTGTGAAAGTTATGATAATTTCTACGTTCCGGCAACCTAGGCTTCACCCCAGGGCATTGTTCCACCAGATCGGATAGTTAGGGCCTAAGAAGTGAACGCCAGCAGTATAAAATACAATATAAGTACAACAGTTTTTCCATCATACAAAACGAATAATTGCAACCAGTATGAAAGCTATGGTCATTTCTACTTTACGGGCAACCTAGGCTACACAATAGGGCGTTGCTCTTACAGATTGAGTAGTTAGGGCCTTAGAAGTCATTGCCAGAAGCATAAAACACAATATAAATACAACAGTTTTTCCATCGCATAGAACGAATAATAGCAACCAGTGTGAAAGTTATGGTCATTTCTACTTTCCGGGCAGCATAGGCTTCACGCCTAGGGCGTTGCTCCACCAGATCAAACAGTTAGGGCCTTAGAAGTCAACGCCCGAAGCATAAAATACAAAATAAATAGAACAGCTTTTCCATCGTATAAAACGAATAATTGCAACCAGTGTGAAAGTAATAGGCATTTCTACCTTCCGGGCAACCTAGGCTTCACTCTAGGGCGTTGCTCCACCACATCGAATAGCTACGGCCTTAGAAGTCAACGCCAGAAGCATAAAATACAGTATAAATACAACAGTTTTTCCATTGTATAGCATGACCAATTGCAACCAGTGCGAAAGTAACGATCATTTCGACGCTTCGGGCATCCTAGACTTAACTCTGAGGCGTTGCTCCACCAGATCGAAGAGTTAGGGTCTAAGAAGACAACACCGGAAGCATAAAATACAATATAAATACAACAGCTTTTCCATCGTAGAAAACGAATAATTGCAACCTATGTGAAGGTTATGGTCATATCTACGTTCCGGGTAACCTTGGCTTCACTCTATGGCGTTCTGCCACCACATCGAATAGCTACGGCCTCAGAAGTCAACGCCTGAAGCATAGAATACAATAAATATACAAGAGTTCTTCCATCATATAACAGGAATATTTGCAACCAGTTTGAAGGTGATGGAAATTGCTACGTTGCGGGCAACTTAGGCTTCACTCTAGGGCGTTGCTCCACCAGACCGAATAGTTAGTGCCTTAGAAGTCAACGCCGGAAGCATAAAACACAATATAAGTACAACAGTTTTTCCATCGTATTAAATGAATAATTGCAAACATTGCGAAAGTAATGGTCATTTCTACTTTCCGGGCAACCTAGGCTTCACTCTAGGGCGTTGCTCCACCACATCGAATAGCTACGGCCTTAGAAGTCAACGCCAGAAGCATAAAATACAGTATAAATACAACAGTTTTTCCAGTGAATAGCATGACCAATTGCAACCAGTGCGAAAGTAACGATCATTTCGACGCTTCGGGCATCCTAGACTTAACTCTGAGGCCTTGGTCCACCAGATCGAAGAGTTAGGGCCTAAGAAGTCAACAGCGGAAGCATAAAATACAATATAAATACAACAGCTTTTCCATCGTAGAAAACGAATAATTGCAATCTGTGTGAATGTTATGGTCATATCTACGTTCCGGGTAACCTTGGCTTCACTCTATGGCGTTCTTCCACCACATCGAATAACTACGGCCTCAGAAGTCAACGCCTGAAGCATAGAATACAATAAAAATACAACAGTCTTTCCATCCTATAACTGGAATAATTGCAACCCGTGTGAAAGTGATGGTCATTTGTACGTTCCAGGCAACCTAGGCTTCACTCTAGGGCGTTGTACCACCAGATCGAATTGTTAGGGCCTAAGAAGTCAACGCCAGAAGCATAAGATACAATATAAATATAACAGTTTTTCCATCGTATAGAACGAATAATAGCATCCAGTGTGACAGTTATGGTCATTTCTACGTTCCGGGCAACCTAGGCTTCACTCTAGGCGTTGCACCACCAGATCAAACAGTTAGTTGCTTAGAAGGCAACGCCCGAAGCATAAAATACAAAATAAATAGAACAGTTTTTCCATAGTATAAAACGAATAATTGCAACCAGTGTGAAAGTTATGATCATTTCTACGTTCCGGCAACCTAAGCTTCACCCCAGGGCGTTGTTCCACCAGATCGAATTGTTAGGGCCTAAGAAGTGAACGCGAGCAGCATAAAATACAATATAAGTACAACAGTTTTTCCATCATACAAAACGAATAATTGCAACCAGTATGAAAGCTATGGTCATTTCTACTTTACGGGCAACCTAGGCTACACAATAGGGCGTTGCTCTTACAGATTGAATAGTTACGGCCTTAGAAGTCAACGCCAGAAGCATAAAACACAATATAAATACAACAGTTTTTCCATCGTATAGAACGAATAATAGCAACCAGTGAGAAAGTTATGGTCATTTCTACGTTCCGGGCAACCTAGGCTTCACCCCAGGTAGTTGTTCCACCAGATCGAACAGTTAGGGCCTAAGAAGTGAACGCCAGCAGCATAAAATACAATATAAATACAACAGTTCTTCCATCATATAAAACGGATAATTGCAACCAGTATGAAGGTTATGGCCATTTCTACGTTCCGGGCAACCTAGGCTTCACTCTATGGCGTTTTTCCACCACATCGAAATGCTACGGCCTCAGAAGTCAACGCCTGAAGCATAGAATACAATAAAAATACAACAGTCTTTCCATCCTATAACTGGAATAATTGCAACCCGTGTGAAGGTGATGGTCATTTGTACGTTCCAGGCAACCTAGGCTTCACTCTAGGGCGTTGTACCACCAGATCGAATTGTTAGGGCCTAAGAAGTCAACGTCAGAAGCATAAGATACAATATAAATATAACGGTTTTTCCATCGTATAGAACGAATAATAGCATCCAGTGTGAAAGTTATGGTCATTTCTACGTTCCGGGCAACCTAGGCTTCACACTAGGGCGTTGCTCCACTAGATCAAACAGTTAGTTCCTTAGAAGTCAACGCCCGAAGCATAAAATACAATATAAATATAACAGTTTTTCCATCGTATAGAACGAATAATAGCAACCAGTGTGAAGGTGAATGTCTTTTCTACTTTCCGGGCAACCTAGGCTTCACCCTAGGGCGTTGCTCCAACAGATTGAATAGTTAGGGCCTTAGAAGTCAACGCCCGATGCATAAAATACAAAATAAATAGAACAGTTTTTCCATCGTGTAAAACGAATAATTGCTACCGGTGTGAAAGTTATGGTCACTTCTACGTTCCGGTCAACCTAGGCTTCACCATAGGGCGTTGTTCCACCAGATCGAGTAGTTAGGGCCTAAGACGTGAACGCCAGAAGCATAAAATACAATATAAATACAACAGTTTTTCCATCATACAAAACGTATAATTGCAACCAGTATGAAAGCTATGGTCATTTCTAATTTACGGGCAACCTAGGCTACACAATAGGGCGCTGCTCTTACAGATTGAATAGTTATGGCCTTAGAAGTCAACGCCAGAAGCATATATCACAATATAAATACAACAGTTTTTCCATCGTATAAAACGAATAATTGCAACCAGTATGAAAGTTAACGTCACTTCTACTTTCCGGGCAACCTAGGCTTCACCCTAGGGCGTTGCTCTAACAGATTGAATAGTTAGGGCCTTAGAAGTCAACGCCGGAAGCATAAAATGCAATAAAAATACAACAGTTTTTCCATCGTATAAAAGGATTAATTGCAACCAGTTTGAAAGTGATGGTCATATCTACGTTCCGGGCAACCTAGGCTTCACTCTAGGGCTTTGCTCCACCAGATCGAATTGCTAGGGCCTTAGAAGTCAACGCCAGAAGCATAAAATACAATATAAGTACAACAGTTTTTCCATCGTATAAAACGAATAATAGCAACCAGTGTGAAAGTTATGGTCATTTCTACGTTCCGGGCAACCTAGGCTTCACTCTATGGCGTTCTTCCACTACATCGAAAAGCAACGGCCTCAGAAGTCAACGCCTGAAGCATAAAATACAATAAAAATACAACAGTCTTTCCGTCCTATAACAGGAATAATTGCAACCCGTGTGAAAGTGATGGTCATTTCTACGTTCCGGCAACCTAGGCTTTAGTCTAGAGCGTTGCTCCACCAGATCGAATAGTTAGTGCCTTAGAAGTCAACGCCAGAAGCATAAAATACAATATAAATACAACAGTTTTTCCATCATATAAAACGAGTAATTGCAACCAGTATGAAAGTTATGGTCATTTCTACGTTCCGGGCAACCCAGGCTTCACTCTATGGCGTTCTTCCGCCACATCGAATAGCTACGGCCTCAGAAGTCAACGCCTGAAGCATAAAATACAAAAAAAATACAACAGTCTTTCCATCCTATTACAGGAATAATTGCAACCTGCGTGAAAGTGATGGTCATTTCAACGTTCCGGGCAACCTAGGCTTCACTCTAGAGCGCTGCTCCACCAGATCGAATAGTTAGTGCCTTAGAAGTCAACGCCAGAAGCATAAAATACAATATAAATACAACAGTTTTTCCATCATATAAAACGAATAATTGCAACCAGTATGAAAGTTATGGTCATTTCTACGTTCCGGGCAACCTGGGCTTCACCATAGGGCGTTCTTCCACCAGATCGAATAGTTAGTGCCTAAGAAGTCAACGCCCGAAGCATAAAATACAATATAAATACAACAGTTTTTCCATCATATAAAACGAGTAATTGCAACCAGTATGAAAGTTGTGGTCATTTCTACGTTCCGGGCAACCCAGGCTACACCCTAGGGCGTTGCTCCAACAGATCGAATAGTTAATGCCTTAGAAGTCCACGGCCGAAGGATAAAATACAAAATAAATATAACAGTTTTTCCATCGTATAAAACGAATAATAGCAACCAGTGTGAAAGTTATGGTCATTTCTACGTTCCGGGCAACCTAGGCTTCACCCCAGGTAGTTGTTCCACCAGATCGAATAGTTACGGCCTAAGAAGTGAACGCCAGCAGCATAAAATACAATATAAATACAACAGTTCTTCCATCATATAAAACGGCTAATTGCAACCAGTATGAAGGTTATGGTCATTTCTACGTTCCGGGCAACCTAGGCTTCACTCTATGGAGTTCTTCCCCCACATCGAATAGCTACGGCCTCAGAAGTCAACGCCTGGAGCATAGAATACAATAAAAATACAACAGTCTTTCCATCCCATAACTGGAATAATTGCAACCCGTGTGAAAGTGATGGTCATTTGAACGTTCCAGGCAACCTAGGCTTCACTCTAGGGCGTTACTCCACCAGATCAAACAGTTAGTTCCTTAGAAGTCAACGCCCGAAGCATAAAATACAAAATAAATAGAACAGTTTTTCCATAGTATAAAACGAATAATAGCAACCAGTGTGAAAGTTATGATCATTTCTACGTTCCGGCAACCTAGGCTTCACTCTAGGGCGTTGCTCCACCAGATCGAATAACTAGGGCCTTAGAAGTCAACGCCAGAAGCATAAAATACAATATAAATACAACAGTTTTTCCATCATACAAAACGAATAATTGCAACCAGTATGAAAGCTATGGTCATTACTAATTTACGGGCAACCTAGGCTACACAATAGGGCGTTGCTCTTACAGATTGAATAGTTATGGCCTTAGAAGTCAACGCCAGAAGCATATATCACAATATAAATACAACGGTTTTTCCATCGTATAAAACGAATAATTGCAACCAGTTTGAAAGTGATGGTCATTTCTACGTTCCGGGCAACCTAGGCTTCACTCTAGGGCTTTGCTCCACCAGATCGAATAGCTAGGGCCTTAGAAGTCAACGCCAGAAGCATATAATACAATATAAGTACAACAGTTTTTCCATCGTATAAAACGAATAATTTCAACCAGTGTGAATGTTATGGTCATTTCTACATTCCGAGCAACGTAGGCTTCACTCTAGGGCGTTGACCCACCAGATAGAATAGGTAGGGCCATAGAAGTCTACGCCCGAAGCATAAAATACAATAAATATACAAGGGTTTTTCCATCGTATATCAGGAATAATTGCACCCAGTGTGAAAGTGATGATCATTTATACGTTCCCGGCAACGTAGGCTTCACGGTAGGGCGTTGTTCCACCAGATCGAACACTTAGGGCCTAAGAAGTCACCACCAGAAGCATAAAATACAATATAAATGTAACAGTTTTTCCATCGTATCAATCGAATAATAGCAATCAGTGTGAAAGTTATGGTCATTTCTAAGTTCCGGGCAACCTAGGCTTCACGCTAGGGCGTTGCTCCAACAGATTGAATAGTTAGGGCCTTAGAAGTCAACGCCCGAAGCATAAAATGCAATAAAAATGCAACAGTTTTTCCATTGTATAAAAGGATTAATTGCAACCAGTTTGAAAGTTATGGTCATTTCTACGTTCCGGGCAACCTAGGCGTCACTCTAGTGCGTTGCTCCACCACATCTAATAGCTACGGTCTTAGACGTCAACGACAGAAGCATAAAATACAATAAAGATGCAACAGCTTTTCCTACGTATAAAACGAATAATTGCAACCAGTGTGAAAGTTATTGCCATTTCTACTTTCCGGGCAACCTAGGCTTCACCCTAGGGCGTTGCTCCACCAGATCAAATAGCTAGGGCCTTAGAAGTCAACGCCAGAAGCATGAAATACAATATAAATACAACAGCTTTTCCATCGTATAAAACGAATAATTGCTACCGGTGTGAAAGTTATGGTCATTTCAACGTTCCGGGCAACCTAGGCTTCACCCTAGGCCGTTATACCACCAGATCGAATAGTTAGGGCCTAAGAAGTGAACGCCAGAAGCATAAAATGCAATAAAAATACAACTGTTTTTCCATCGTATACCAGGATTAATTGCAACCAGTATGAAGGTTAACGTCATTTCTACGTTCCGGGCAACGTAGGCTTCACTCTAGGGCGTTGCTCCACCAGATCGAATAGTTAGCGCCTTAGAAGTCAACGCCAGAATCATAAAATACAATAAAGATGCAACAGCTTTTCCATCGTATTAAACGAATAATTTCAACCAGTGTGAATGTTATGGTCATTTCTACATTCCGAGCAACCTAGGCTTCACTCTAGGGCGTTGTTCCACCAGATCGAATTGTTAGGGCCTAAGAAGTCAACGCCAGAAGCATAAGATACAATATAAATATAACAGTTTTTCCGTCGTATAGAACGAATAATAGCAACCAGTGTGAAAGTTAACGTCATTTCTACTTTCCGGGCAACCTAGGCTACACCCTACGGCGTTGCTCCAACAGACTGAATAGTTAGGGCCTTAAAAGTCAACGCCCGATGGATAAAATACAAAATAAATAGAACAGTTTTTCCATCGTGTAAAACGAATAATTGCTACCGGTGTGAAAGTTATGGTCATTTCTACGTTCCGGTCAACCTAGGCTTCACCATAGGGCGCTGTTCCACCAGATCGAGTAGTTAGGGCCTAAGCAGTGAACGCCAGAAGCATAAAATACAATATAAATACAACAGTTTTTCCATTATACAAAACGAATAATTGCAACCATTATGAAAGCTATGGTCATTTCTACTTTACGGGCAACCTAGGCTACACAATAGGGCGTTGCTCATACAGATTGAATAGTTAGGGCCTTAGAAGTCAACGCCAGAAGCATAAATCACAATATAAATACAACAGTTTTTCCATCGTATAAAACGAATAATTGCAACCAGTATGAAAGTTAGCGTCACTTCTACATTCCGGGCAACCTAGGCTTCACCCTAGGGCGTTGCTCCAACAGATTGAATAGTTAGGGCCCTAGAAGTCAACGCCGGAAGCATAAAATGCAATAAAAATACAACAGTTTTTCCATCGCATAAAAGGATTAATAGCAACCAGTGTGAAAGTTATGGTCATTTCTACGTTCTGGGCAACCTAGGCTTCACTCTAGGGCGTCGTTCCACCAGATCGAATAGTTAGGGCCTAAGAAGTGAACGCCAGAAGCATAAAATGCAATAAAAATACAACTGTTTTTCCATCGTATAACAGGATTAATTGCAACCAGTATGAAAGTTAACGTCATTTCTACGTTCCGGGCAACGTAGGCTTTACTCTAGGGCGTTGCTCCACCAGATCGAATAGTTAGCGCCTTAGAAGTCAACGCCAGAATCATAAAATACAATAAAGATGCAACAGCTTTTCCATCGTGTTAAACGAATAATTTCAACCAGTGTGAATGTTATAGTCATTTCTACATTCCGAGCAACCTAGGCTTCACTCTAGGGCGTTGATCCAACAGATTGAATAGTTAGGGCCTAAGCAGTCAACGCCCGAAGCATAAAATACAATATAAATACAACAGTCTTTCCATCATATAACAGGAATAATAGCAACCAGTTTGAAAGTGATGGCCATTTCTACGTTCCGGGCAACCTAGGCTTCACTCTAGGGCGTTGCTCCACCAGATGGAATAGTTAGTGCCTTAGAAGTCAACGCCAGAAGCATAAAATACAATGTAAATACAACTGTTTTTCCATCGTATAAAACGAATAATTGCTACCAGTGTGAAAGTGATGGTCATTTCTACGTTCTGGGCAACCTAGGCTTCACTCTAGGGCGTCGTTCCACCAGATCGAATAGCTAGGGCCTAAGGAGTCAACGCCAGAAGCATAAAATACAATATAAATATAACACCTTTTCCATCGTATAAAACGAATAATTGCAACAAGTATGAAAGTTGTGGTTATTTCTACTTTCCGGGCAACCTAGGCTTCACCCTAGGGCGTTGCTCCAACAGATTGAATAGTTAGGGCCTTAGACGTCGACGACCGAAGCATAAAATACAAAACAAATAGAACAGTTTTTCCATCGTATAAAACGAATAATTGCTGCCGGTGTGAAAGTTATGGTCATTTCTACGTTCCGCGCAGCCCAGGCTTCACCCTAGGTCGTTGTTCCACCAGATGGAATAGTTAGGGCATAAGAAGTCAACGCCAGAAGCATAAAATACGGTATAAATACAACACCTTGTCTATCGTATAAAACAAATAATTGCAAAAAGTATGAAAGGTATGGTCATTTCTACTATCCGGGCAACCTAGGCTTCACCAGAGGGCGTTGCTCCAACAGATTGAATAGTTAGTGCCTTAGAAGTCAACGCCCGAAGCATAAAATACAAAATAAATAGAACAGTTTTTCCATCGTATAAAACGAATAATTGAAACCAGTGTAAAAGTAATGGTCATTTCTACGTTCCGGGCAACCTAGGCTTCACCCCAGGGCGCTGCTCCACCAGATCGAATAGTTAGGGCCTAAGAAGGTAACGCCAGAAGCATAAAATACAATATAAATACAACATTTTTTCCATCCTATGAAACGAATAATTGCGACCAGTACGAAAGTTATGGTCATTTCAACTTTCCGGGCAACCTAGGCTTCACCCTAGGGCGTTGCTCCACCACATCGAATAGCTACCGACTTAAAAGTCAGCGCTAGAAGCATAAATTACAATAAAAATGCAACAGATTTTCCAACGTATAGCATGAATAATTGCAACCGGTGTGAATGTTATGGTCATTTCTACGTTCCGGGCAACCTAGGCTTCACTCTATGGCGTTCTTCCACCACATCGAATAGCTACGGCCTCAGAAGTCAACGCCTGAAGCATAGAATACAATAAAAATACAACAGTCTATCCATCGTATATATGGAATAATTGCAACCCGTGTGAAAGTGATGGTCGTTTGTACGTTCCTGGCAACCTAGGCTTCACTCTAGGGCGTTGTTCCACCAGATCGAATTGTTAGGGCCTAAGAAGTCAAGGCCAGAAGCATAAGATACAATATAAATCTATCAGTTTTTCCATCGTATAGAACGAATAATAGCAACCAGTGTGAAAGTTATGGTCACTTCTACGTTCCGGGCAACCTAGGCTTGACTGTAGGGTGTTGCTCCACCAGATCGAATTGGTAGGGCCATAGAAGTCAACGCCCGAAGCTTAAAATACATTAAATCTACAAGAGCTTTTCCATCGTATAACAGGAATAATTGCAACCAGTTTGAAAGTGATGCTCATTACTACGTTCCGGGCAACCTAGGCTTCACTCTAGGGCGTTGTTCCACCAGATCGAAAAGTTAGGGCCTAAGAAGTCAACGCCAGAAGCATAAAATACAATATAAATATAACAGTTTTTCCATCGTATAAAACGAATAATAGCAACCAGTGTGAAAGTTATGGTCATTTCTACGTTCCGGGCAACCTAGGCTAAACAATAGGGCGTTGCTCTTACAGATTGAATAGTTAGGGCCTTAGAAGTCAACGCCAGAAGCATAAACCACAATATAAATACAACAGTTTTTCCATCGTATAAAACGAATAATAGCAACCAGTATGAAAGTTATGGTCATTTCTACGTTCCGGGCAACCTAGGCTAAACAATAGGGCGTTGCTCTTACAGATTGAATAGTTAGGGCCTTAGAAGTCAACGCCGGAAGCATAAAATGCAATAAACATGCAACAGCTTGTCCATCGTATTAAACGAATAATTTCAACCAGTGTGAATGTTATGGTCATTTCTACATTACGAGCAACATAGGCTTCACTCTAGGGCGTTGATCCAACAGACTGAATAGTTAGGGCCTTAGCAGTCAACGCCCGAAGCATAAGATACAATATAAATACAACAGTCTTTCCATCGTAAACAGGAATAATAGCAACCAGTTTGAAAGTGATGGTCATTTCTACGTTCCGGGCAACCTAGGCTTCACTCTAGAGCGTTGCTCCACCAGATGGAATAGTTAGGGCATAAGAAGTCAACGCCAGAAGCATAAAATACAATATAAATACAACAGTTTTTCAATCGTATAAATCGAGTAATTGCAACCAGTATGAAAGTTAACGTCATTTCTACGTTCCGTGCAACCAAGGCTTCACCCTACGGCGTTGCTCCAACAGATTGAATAGTTAGGGCCTTAGAAGTCAACGCTGGAAGCATTAAATGCAATAAAAATACAACGGTTTTTCCATCGTATAAAAGGATTAATTGCAACCTGTTTGAAAGTGATGGTCACTTCTACGTTCCGGGCAACGTAGCCTTCACTCTAGGGCGTTGTTCCACCAGATCGAACACTTAGGGCCTAAGAAGGCACCGCCAGAAGCATAAAATACAATATAAATATAACAGTTTTTCCATCGTATAAAACAAATAATTGCTACCGGTGTGAAGGTTATGGTCATTTCTACGTTACGGGCAACCTAGGCTTCACTCTAGGGCGTTGTTCCACCAGATGGAGTAGTTAGGGCATAAGAAGTCAACGCCAGAAGCATAAAATACAAAATAAATAGAACAGTTTTTCCACCGTATAAAACTAATAATTGCAACCAGTGTGAAAGTAATGGGCATTTCTACGTTCCGGGCAACCTAGGCTTCTCGCTACGGCGTTGGACCAACAGGTGGAATAGTTAGGGCCTTAGAAGTCAACGCCCGAAGCATAAAATGCAATAAAAATAAAACAGCTTTTCCATCGTATAACAGGAATAATTGCAACCAGTGTGAAAGTCATGGTCATTTCTACGTTCCGGGCAACCTAGGCTTCACTCTGGGGCGTTGCTCCACCAGATCGAATAGATAGAGCCTTAGAAGTCAACGCCACAAGCATAAAATACAATAAAGATGCAACAGTTTATCCATCGTATAACAGGAATAATTGCAACCAGTGTGAAGGTAATGGTATGTCCTACGTTCCGAGCAAGCTTGGCTTCACCCTAGGGTGTTGCTAAACCAGATCGAATAGTTAGGGCCTTAGAAGTCAACGTCCGATGCATAAAATACAAAATAAATAGAACAGTTTTTCCATTGTATAAAACGAATAATTGCTACCAGTTTGAAAGTTATGGTAATTTCTATGTTCCGGGCAACCTTGCTTTCACTCTATGGCGTTGCTCCACCAGATCGCATAGCTAGGGACTTAGAACTCAACGCCATAAGAATAAAATACAATATAAGTACAACAGTTTTTCAATCGTATAAAATGAATAATTGGAAACATTGTGAAAGTAATGGTCATTTCTACGTTCCAGGCAACCTAGGCGTCACCCTAGGGCGTTACTCCACCACATCTAATAGCTACGGCCTTCGAAGTCAACGCTAGAAGCATAAAATACAATAAAAATGAAACAGTTTTTCCATCGTAAGGCATGAATAATTGCAACGGGTGTGAATGTTATGGTCATTTCTACGTCCCGGGCAACCTAGGCTTCACCCTAGGGTGTTGCTAAACCAGATCGAATAGTTAGGGCCTTAGAAGTCAACGTCCGATGCATAAAATACAAAATAAATAGAACAGTTTTTCCATTGTATAAAACGAATAATTGCTACAGGTTTGAAAGTTATGGTAATTTCTACGTTCCGGGCAACCTTGGTTTCACTCTATGGCGTTGCTCCACCAGATCGCATAGCTAGGGACTTAGAACTCAACGCCATAAGAATAAAATACAATATAAGTACAACAGCTTTTCAATCGTATAAAATGAATAATTGGAAACATTGTGAAAGTAATGGTCATTTCTACGTTCCAGGCAACCTAGGCGTCACTCTAGGGCGTTACTCCACCACATCTAATAGCTACGGCCTTAGAAGTCAACGCTAGAAGCATAAAATGCAATAAAAATACAACAGCTTTTCCATCGTATAAAACGTATAATTGCAACCAGTGTGAAAGTTATAGACATTTCTACATTCCGAGCAACCTGTGCTTCACTCTAGAGCGTTGCTCCGCCAGATCGAATATTTAGGGACTTAGAAGTCAACGCCAGAAGCATAAAATACAATAAAGATGCAACAGTTTTTCCATCGTATAAAAGGATTAATTGCAACCAGTTTGAAAGTTATGGTCATTTCTACGTTCCGGGCAACCTAGGCGACACTCTAGTGCGTTGCTCCATCACATCTAATAGCTACGGTCTAAGACGTCAACGACAGAAGCATAAAATACAATAAAGATGCAACAGCTTTTCCTACGTATAAAACGCATAATTGCAACCAGTGTGAAAGTTACTGTCATTTCTACTTTCCGGGCAACCTTGGCTTCACCCTAGGGCGTTGCTCCACCAGATCGAATAGCTAGAGCCTTAGAGGTCAACGCCAGAAGCTAGAAATACAATATAAATACAACAGCTTTTCCATCGTATAAAACGAATAATTGCTACCGGTGTGAAAGTTATGGTCATTTCAACGTTCCGGGCAACCTAGGCTTCACTCTAGGGCTTTGATCCAACAGATTGAATAGTTAGGGCCTTAGAAGTCAGCGCCGGAAGCTTAAAATACAATATAAATATAACAGTTTTTCCATCATATAGCAGGAATAATTGCAACCAGTTTGAAAGTGATGGTCATTTCTACGTTCCGGGCAACCTAGGCTTCACCCTAGGCCGTTATTCCACCAGATCGAATAGTTAGGGCCTAAGAAGTGAACGCCAGAAGCATAAAATGCAATAAAAATACAACTGTTTTTCCATCGTATAACAGAATTAATTGCAACCAGTATGAAAGTTAACGTCATTTCTACGTTCCGGGCAACGTAGGCTTCACTCTAGGGCGTTGCTCCACCAGATCGAATAGTTAGCGCCTTAGAAGTCAACGCCTGAAGCATAAAATACAATATAAATACAACAGTTTTTCCATCGTATAAAACGAATAATTGCAACCAGTATGAAAGTTATGGTCATTTCTACATTCCGGGCAACCTAGGCTTCACTCTATGGCGTTCTTCCACTACATCGAATAGCACCGGCCTCAGAAGTCAACGCCTGAAGCATAAAATACAATAAAAATACAACAGTCTTTCCGTCCTATAACAGGAATAGTTGCAACCCGTGTGAAAGTGATGGTCATTTGTACGTTCCAGGCAACCTAGGCTTCACTCTAGGGCGTTGTTCCACCAGATCGAATTGTTAGGGCCTAGGGAGTCAACGCCAGAAGCATAAGATACAATATAAATATAACAGTTTTTCCGTCGTATAGAACGAATAATAGCAACCAGTGTGAAAGTTAACGTCATTTCTACTTTCCGGGCAACCTAGGCTACACCCTAGGGCGTTGCTCCACCAGACTGAATA
This sequence comes from Calliopsis andreniformis, assembly GCF_051401765.1. Lineage (NCBI taxonomy): Eukaryota > Metazoa > Arthropoda > Insecta > Hymenoptera > Andrenidae > Calliopsis > Calliopsis andreniformis. Next base: position 2,777,767 of record NW_027480474.1, read on the forward strand.
GTTAGGGCCTTAGAAGTCAACGCCCGATGGATAAAATACAAAATAAATAGAACAGTTTTTCCATCGTGTAAAACGAATAATTGCTACCGGTGTGAAAGTTATGGTCATTTCTACGTTCCGGGCAACCTAGGCTTCACTCTAGGGCGTTGCTCCACCAGATCGTATAGTTAGGGCCTTAGAAGTCAACGGCCGAAGCATGAAATGTAATATTAATACAACAGCTTTTCCATCGTACTAAACGAATAATTGCAACCGGTGTGAATGTTATGGTCATTTCTACGTTCCGGGCAACCTAGGTTTCACTCTAGGGAGTTGCTCCACCAGATCGAGTAGCTACGACCTTAGAAGTCGAAGCCAGAAGCAGTAAATACAATAAAAATGCAACAGTTTTTCCATCGTATAGCGTGACTAATTGCAACCAGTGCGATAGTAATGATCATTTCGACGTTTCGGGCATCCCAGACTTAACTCTGAGGCGTTGCTCCACCAGATCGAAGAGTTAGGGCCTTAGAAGTCAACGCCAGAAGCATAAACTACAAAATAAATACAACAGCCTTTACATCGTATAAAACGAATAACTGCAACCTGTGTGAAGGTTAAGGTCATATCTACGTTCCGGGCAAACTAGGCTTCACTGTAGGGCGCTGCTCCACCAGATCAAATAGGTAGGGCCATGGAAGTCAACGCCCGAAGCATAAAATACAATATAAGTAGAACAGTTTTTCCATTGTATATAACGAATAATTGCTACCAGTGTGAAAGTTATGGTTATTGCTACGTTCCGGCAACCTAGGCTTCACCCTAGGGCGTTGTTCCACCAGATCGAATAGTTAGGGCCTAACAAGTTAACGCCAGAAGCATAAAATACAATATAAATACAATAGTTTTTCCATCCTATGAAACGAATAATTGCGACCAGTACGAAAGTTATGGTCATTTCAACTTTCCGGGCAACCTAGGCTTCTCGCTAGGGCGTTGGCCCAACAGGTTGAATAGTTAGGGCCTTAGAAGTCAACGCCCAAAGCATAAAATGCAATAAAAATACAACAGCTTTTCCATCGTATAAAACGAATAATTGCTACCAGTGTGAAAGTTATAGTCATTTCTACTTTCCGGGCAACCTAGGCTTCACTCTAGGGCGTTGCTCCACCAGATGGAATAGTTAGGGCCTATGAAGTCAACGCCCGAAGCATAAAATACAATAAAGATGCAACAGTTTTTCCATCGTATAAAACGAATAATTGAAACCAGTGTAAAAGTAATGGTCATTTCTACGTTCCGGGCAACCTAGGCTTCACCCCAGGGCGCTGCTCCACCAGATCGTATAGTTAGTGCCCTAGAAGTCAGCGCCAGAAGCATAAAATACAATATAAATACAACAGTTTTTCCATCGTATAAAACGAATAATTGCAACCAGTATGAAAGTTATGGTCATTTCTACTTTCCGGGCAACCCAGGCTTCACCCTAGGGCGTTGCTCCACCACATCGAATAGCTACGGCCTTAAAAGGCAACGCTAGAAGCATAAATTACAATAAAAATGCAACAGATTTTCCAACGTATAGCATGAATAATTGCAACCGGTGTGAATGTTATGGTCATTTCTACGTTCCGGGCAACCTAGGCTTCACTCCATGGCGTTCTTCCACCACATCGAATAGCTACGGCCTCAGAAGTCAACGCCTGAAGCATAGAATACAAAAAAATACAACAGTCTTTCCATCCTATAACTGGAATAATTGCAACCCGTGTGAAAGTGATGGTCATTTGTACGTTCCAGGCAACCTAGGCTTCACTCTAGGGCGTTGTTCTACCAGATCGAATTGTTAGGGCCTAAGAAGTCAAGGCCAGAAGCATAAGATACGGTATAAATATAAGTTTTTCCACCGTATAGAACGAATAATAGCAACCAGTGTGAAAGTTATGGTCATTTCTACGTTCCGGGCAACCTAGGCTTGACTGTAGGGTGTTGCTCCACCAGATCGAGTAGCTACGACCTTAGAAGTCGAAGCCAGAAGCAGTAAATACAATAAAAATGCAACAGTTTTTCCATCGTATAGCGTGACTAATTGCAACCAGTGCGATAGTAATGATCATTTCGACGTTTCGGGCATCCCAGACTTAACTCTGAGGCGTTGCTCCACCAGATCGAAGAGTTAGGGCCTTAGAAGTCAACGCCAGAAGCATAAACTACAAAATAAATACAACAGCCTTTACATCGTATAAAACGAATAACTGCAACCTGTGTGAAGGTTAAGGTCATATCTACGTTCCGGGCAAACTAGGCTTCACTGTAGGGCGCTGCTCCACCAGATCAAATAGGTAGGGCCATGGAAGTCAACGCCCGAAGCATAAAATACAATATAAGTAGAACAGTTTTTCCATTGTATATAACGAATAATTGCTACCAGTGTGAAAGTTATGGTTATTGCTACGTTCCGGCAACCTAGGCTTCACCCTAGGGCGTTGTTCCACCAGATCGAATAGTTAGGGCCTAACAAGTTAACGCCAGAAGCATAAAATACAATATAAATACAATAGTTTTTCCATCCTATGAAACGAATAATTGCGACCAGTACGAAAGTTATGGTCATTTCAACTTTCCGGGCAACCTAGGCTTCTCGCTAGGGCGTTGGCCCAACAGGTTGAATAGTTAGGGCCTTAGAAGTCAACGCCCAAAGCATAAAATGCAATAAAAATACAACAGCTTTTCCATCGTATAAAACGAATAATTGCTACCAGTGTGAAAGTTATAGTCATTTCTACTTTCCGGGCAACCTAGGCTTCACTCTAGGGCGTTGCTCCACCAGATGGAATAGTTAGGGCCTATGAAGTCAACGCCCGAAGCATAAAATACAATAAAGATGCAACAGTTTTTCCATCGTATAAAACGAATAATTGAAACCAGTGTAAAAGTAATGGTCATTTCTACGTTCCGGGCAACCTAGGCTTCACCCCAGGGCGCTGCTCCACCAGATCGTATAGTTAGTGCCCTAGAAGTCAGCGCCAGAAGCATAAAATACAATATAAATACAACAGTTTTTCCATCGTATAAAACGAATAATTGCAACCAGTATGAAAGTTATGGTCATTTCTACTTTCCGGGCAACCCAGGCTTCACCCTAGGGCGTTGCTCCACCACATCGAATAGCTACGGCCTTAAAAGGCAACGCTAGAAGCATAAATTACAATAAAAATGCAACAGATTTTCCAACGTATAGCATGAATAATTGCAACCGGTGTGAATGTTATGGTCATTTCTACGTTCCGGGCAACCTAGGCTTCACTCCATGGCGTTCTTCCACCACATCGAATAGCTACGGCCTCAGAAGTCAACGCCTGAAGCATAGAATACAAAAAAATACAACAGTCTTTCCATCCTATAACTGGAATAATTGCAACCCGTGTGAAAGTGATGGTCATTTGTACGTTCCAGGCAACCTAGGCTTCACTCTAGGGCGTTGTTCCACCAGATCGAATTGTTAGGGCCTAAGAAGTCAAGGCCAGAAGCATAAGATACGGTATAAATATAAGTTTTTCCACCGTATAGAACGAATAATAGCAACCAGTGTGAAAGTTATGGTCATTTCTACGTTCCGGGCAACCTAGGCTTGACTGTAGGGTGTTGCTCCACCAGATCGAATAGCTAGGGCCATAGAAGTCAACGCCCGAAGCATAAAATACAAAATAAATAGAACAGTTTTTACATTGTATGAAACGAATAATTGCTACCAGTGTGAAAGTTATGTTCATTTCTACGTTCCGGGCAACCTAGCCTTGACTGTAGGGCGTTGCTCCACCAGATCGAATAGGTAGGGCCATAGAAGTCAACGCCCGAAGCATAAAATACATTAAATATACAAGAGATTTTCCATCGTATAACAGGAATAATTGCAACCAGCGTGAAAGTGATGGTCATTTCTACGTTCCGGGCAACCTTGGCTTCACTCTAGGGCGTTGCTCCACCAGATCGAACACTTAGGGCCTAAGAAGCCACCGCCCGAAGCATAAAATGCAATATAAATACAACAGTTTTTCCATCGTATAAAACGAATAATTGCTACCGGTGTGAAAGTTATGGTCATTTCTACGTTCCGGGCAACCTAGGCATCACCCTAGGGTGTTGTTCCACCAGATGGAATAGTTAGGGCATAAGAAGTCAACGCCAGAAGCATAAAATACAATAAAGATGCAACAGTTTTTCCATCGTATATCAGGAATTATTGCAACCAGTGTGAAAGTAATGGCATATCATTGTTCCGGGCAACCTAGGCTTCTCTCTAGGGCGTTGCTCCACCAGATGGAATAGTTAGGGCCTTAGAAGTCAACGCCCGAAGCATAAAATACAATAAAGATGCAACAGTTTTTCCGTCGTATAAAACGAATAATTGAAACCAGTGTAAAAGTAATGGTCATTTCTACGTTCCGGGCAACCTAGGCTTCACCCCAGGGCGCTGCTCCACCAGATCGTATAGTTAGTGCCCTAGAAGTCAGCGCCAGAAGCATAAAATACAATATAAATACAACAGTTTTTCCATCGAATAAAACGAATAATTGCAACCAGGATGAAAGTTATGGTCATTTCTACTTTCCGGGCAACCTAGGCTTCACCCTAGGGCGTTGCTCCACCACATCGAATAGCTACGGCCTTAAAAGTCAACGCTAGAAGCATAAATTACAATAAAAATGCAACAGATTTTCCAACGTATAGCATGAATAATTGCAACCAGTGTGAAAGTTATGTTCATTTCTACGTTCCGGGCAACCTAGGCTTGACTGTAGGGCGTTGCTCCACCACATCGAAGAGATAGGGTCTAAGAAGTCAGCACCGGAAGCATAAAATACAAAATAAATAGAACAGTTTTTCCATTGTATAAAACGAATAATTGCTACCAGTGTGAGAGATATGTTCATTTCTACGTTTCTGACAACCTAGGCTTCACTGCAGGGTGTTGGTCCACCAAATCGAATAGGTAGGGCCATAGAAGTCAACGCCAGAAGCATAAAACACAATATAAATATAACAGCTTTTCCATCGTGAAAAACGAATAATTGCAACCAGTATGAAAGTTATGGTCATTTCTACGTTCCGGGCAACCTAGGTTTCACTCTAGGGCGTTGCTCCACCGGATCGAATAGTTAGGGCCTTAGAAGTCAACGCCCGAATCATAAAATACAATAAAAATACAACAGTCTTTCCATCCTATAACAGGAATGATTGCAACCCGTGTGAAAGTGATGGTCATTTGTACGTTCCAGGCAACCTAGGCTTCACTCTAGGGCGTTGTTCCACCAGATCGAATTGTTAGGGCCTAAGAAGTCAACGCCAGAAGCATAAAATACAGTATAAATACAACAATTTTTCCATTGTATAGCATGACTAATTGCAACCAGTGCGAAAGTAACGATCATTTCGACGTTTCGGGCATCCTAGACTTAACTCTGAGGCGTTGCTCCACCAGATCGAAGAGATAGGGTCTAAGAAGTCAACACCGGAAGCATGAAATACAAAATAAATAGAACAGTTTTTCCACTGTATAAAACGAATAATTGCTACCAGTGTGAAAGTTATGTTCATTTCTACGTTTCTGACAACCTAGGCTTCACTGCAGGGTGTTGGTCCACCAAATCGAATAGGTAGGGCCATAGAAGTCAACGCCAGAAGCATAAAATACAATATAAATATAACAGCTTTTCCATCGTGAAAAACGAATAATTGCAACCAGTATGAAAGTTATGGTCATTTCTACGTTCCGGGCAACCTAGGTTTCACTCTAGGGCGTTGCTCCACCGGATCGAATAGTTAGGGCCTTAGAAGTCAACGCCCGAAGCATAAAATACAATAAAAATACAACAGTCTTTCCATCCTATAACAGGAATAATTGCAACCCGTGTGAAAGTGATGGTCATTTGTACGTTCCAGGCAACCTAGGCTTCACTCTAGGGCGTTGTTCCACCAGATCGAATTGTTAGGGCCTAAGAAGTCAACGCCAGAAGCATAAAATGCAGTATAAATACAACAATTTTCCCATTGTATAGCATGACTAATTGCAACCAGTGCGAAAGTAACGATCATTTCGACGTTTCGGGCATCCTAGACTTAACTCTGAGGCGTTGCTCCACCAGATCGCAGAGATAGGGTCTAAGAAGTCAACACCGGAAGCATGAAATACAAAATAAATAGAACAGTTTTTCCACTGTATAAAACGAATAATTGCTACCAGTGTGAAAGTTATGTTCATTTCTACGTTTCTGACAACCTAGGCTTCACTGCAGGGTGTTGGTCCACCAAATCGAATAGGTAGGGCCATAGAAGTCAACGCCAGAAGCATAAAATACAATATAAATATAACAGCTTTTCCATCGTGAAAAACGAAGAATTGCAACCAGTATGAAAGTTATGGTCATTTCTACTTTCCGGGCAACCTAGGCTTCACCCTAGGGCGTTGTTCCAACAGATGGAATAGTTAGGGCCGTAGAAGTCAACGCCCGAAGCATGAAATACAAAATAAATAGAACAGTTGTTCCATCGTATAAAACGAATAATTCCTACCAGTGTGAAAGTTATGTTCATTTCTACGTTCCGGACAACCTAGGCTTGAACGTAGGGCGTTGCTCCACCAGATCGAATAGGTAGGGCCATAGAAGTCAACGCCCGAAGCATAAAATACAATAAAAATACAACAGTCTTTCCATCCTATAACAGTAATAATTGCAACCCGTGTGAAAGTGATGGTCATTTGTACGTTCCAGGCAACCCAGGCTTCTCTCTAGGGCGTTGTTCCACCAGATCGAATTGTTAGGGCCTAAGAAGTCAACGCCCGATGCATAAAATACAAAATAAATAGAACAGTTTTTCCATCGTATAAAACTAATAATTGCAACCAGTGTGAAAGTAATGGGCGTTTCTACGTTCCGGGCAACCTAGGCTTCACTCTAGGGCGTTGCTTCACCACATCGAATAGCTACGGCCTTAGAAGTCAACGCCAGAAGCATAAAATACAGTATAAATACAACAATTTTTCCATTGTATAGCATGACTAATTGCAAACAGTGTGAAAGTAATGGTCATTTCTACGTTCCGGGCAACCTAGGCTTCACTCTACGGCGTTGTTCCACCAGATCGAATAGTTAGGGCCTAAGAAGTCAACACCAGAAGAATAAAATACAATAAAAATACAACAGTCTTTCCATCCTATAACAGGAATAATTGCAACCCGTGTGAACGCGATGGTCATTTCTACGTTCCAGGCAACCTAGGCTTCACTATAGGGCGTTGCTCCACCAGATCGAATAGTTACGGCCTAAGAAGTCAACGCCAGAAGCATAAAATAAAATATAAATACAACAGCTTTGCCATCGTATAAAATGAATAATTGCGAACAGTGTGAAAGATATGGACATTTCTACGTTCCGGGCTACCTAGGCTTCACTCTATGGCGTTCTTCCACCACATCGAATAGCTACGGCCTAAGAAGTCAACGCCTGAAGTATAAAGTACAATAAAAATACAACAGTCTTTCCATCCTATAACAGGAATAATTGCAACCCGTGTGAACGTGATGGTCATTTCTACGTTCCAGGCAACCTAGGCTTCACTCTAGGGCGTTGCTCCACCAGCTCGAATAGTTACTGCCTAAGAAGTCAACGCCAGAAGCATAAAATACGATAAAGATGCAACAGTTCTTTCATCTTATAAAACGAATAATTGCAATCAGTGTGAAAGTTATGGTCATTTCTACGTTCCGGGCAACCTAGGCTTCACTCTAGGGCGTTGCTCCACCAGATCGAATAGCTATGGCCTTAGAAGGCCACACCTGAAGCATAAAATACAATAAAAATACGACAGTCTTTTCATCGTATGACAGGAATAATTGCAACAAGCGTGAAAGTAATGATCATTTCGGCGTTTCGGGAATCCTAGACTTAACTCTGAGGCATTGCTCCACCAGATCGAATAGTTAGGGCCAAAGAAGTCAACGCCAGAAGCATAAAATAAAATATAAATACAACAGCTTTGCCATCGTATAAAATGAATAATTGCGAACAGTGTGAAAGATATGGACATTTCTACGTTCCGGGCTACCTAGGCTTCACTCTATGGCGTTCTTCCACCACATCGAATAGCTACTGCCTCAGAAGTCAACGGCTGAAGTATAAAGTACGATAAAAATACAACAGTCTTTCCATCCTATAACAGGAATAATTGCAACCCGTGTGAACGTGATGGTCATTTCTACGTTCCAGGCAACCTAGGCTTCACTCTAGGGCGTTGCTCCACCAGAACGAATAGTTACGGCCTAAGAAGTCAACGCCAGAAGCATAAAATACGATAAAGATGCAACAGTTCTTCCATCGTATAAAACGAAAATTGCAATCAGTGTGAAAGTTATGGTCATTTCTACATTCCGAGCAACCTAGGCTTCACTCTAGGGCGTTGCTCCACCAGATCGAATAGTTAGGTCCTTAGAAATCAACGCCAGAAGCATAAAATACGATATAAATACAACAGCTGTTCCATCGTATAAAATGAATGATTGCAAACAGTGTGAAAGTAATGGTCATTTCTACGTTCCGGGCAACCTAGGTTTCACTCTACGGCGTTGTTCCACCAGATCGAATAGTTAGGGCCTAAGAAGTCAACACCAGAAGAATAAAATACAATAAAAATACAACAGTCTTTCCATCCTATAAGAGGGATAATTGCAACCCGTGTGAAAGTGATGGTCATTTGTACGTTCCAGGCAACCTAGGCTTCACTCTAGGGCGTATCTCCACCAGATCGAATAGCTAGCGACTTAGAATTCAACGCCATTAGAATAAAATACAATACAAGTACCACAGTTTTTCCATCGTATAAAATGAATAATTGCAACGAGTGCGAAAGTTATGGTCATTTCTGCATTTCGAGCAACCTAGGCTTCACTCTAGGGCGTTGCTCCACCTGATCGAATGGTTAGGGCCTTAGAAGTCAACGCCCGAAGCATTAAATACAATAAAAATACAACAGTCTTTCCATCCTATAACAGGAATAATTGCAACCCGTGTGAACGTGATGGTCATTTCTACGTTCCAGGCAACCTAGGCTTCACTCTAGGGCGTTGCTCCACCAGATCGAATAGCTAGCGACTTAGAATTCAACGCCATAAGAATAAAATACAATATAAATACAACAGTTTTTCCACCATATAAAACGAATAATTGCAACCCGTGTGAAAGTGATGGTCATTTCTACGTTCCAGGCAACCTAGGCTCCACTCTAGGGCGTTGCTCCACCAGATCAAACAGTTAGGGCCTTAGAAGTCAACGTCAGAAGCATTAAATACAAAATAAATAGAACAGTTTTTCCATTGTATAAAACGAACAATTGCGACCAGTGTGAAAGTTATGGTCATTTCTACGTTCCGCGCAACCTCGGCTTCACTCTAGGGCGTTCCTCCACCAGATCGAATAGTTAGGGCCACAGAAGCCAACGCCAGAAGCATAAATTACGATACAAATACAGCAGCTTTTCCATCGTATAAAACGAATAATTGCAACCAGTGTGATAGTTATGCTCACTTCTACGTTCCGGGCAACCTAGGCTTCACCCTAGGGCGTTGCTCCAACAGATTGAATAGTTAGGGCCTTAAATGTCAATGCCAGAAGCATAAAATGCATTAAAATACAACAGTTTTCCATCGTATAACAGGAATAATTGCAACCAGTGTGAAAGTTATGGTCATTTCTACTTTCCCGGCAACCTAGGCTTCACCCTAGGGCGTTGTTCCAACAGATCGAATAGTTAGGGCCTAAGAAGTGAACGCCAGAAGCAGAAAATACGATATAAATACAACAGCTTTTCCATCGTATAAAAGGAATAATTGACACCAGTACGAAACTTATGGCCATTTCTACGTTCCGAGCAATCTAGGCTTCACTGTATGGCGTTCTTCCACCACATCGAATAGCTAGGGCCTCAGAAGTCCACGCTTGAAGCATAAAATACAATATAAATATAACAGTCTTTCCATCGTATAAAACGAAAGATAGCAACCAGTGTGAAAGTTATGGTCATTTCTACGTTCCGGGCAACCTAGGCTTCACTCTAAGGCGTTGCTCCACCAGATCGAATAGGTAGGGCCTCAGAAGTCAACGCCCGAAGCATAAAATACAAAATAAATAGAACAGTTTTTCCATCGTATAAAACGAATAATTGCTAACAGTGTGAAGGTTATGGTCATTTCTACGTTCCGCGCAACCTGGGCTTTACCCTAGGGCGTTGTTCCACCAGATGGAATAGCTAGGGACTTAGAATTCAACGCCATAAGAATAAAATACAATATAAGTACAACAGTTTTTCCATCGTATAAAATGAATAATTGCAACCAGTGTGAAAGTTATGGTCATTTCTACATTCCGCGGAATTTGGACTTCACCCTAGGGCGTTGTTCCACCAGATCGAATAGTTAGGGCCACAGAAGTCAACGCCAGAAGCATAAAATACGATATAAATACAGCAGCTTTTCCATCGTATAAAACGAATAATAGCAACCAGAGTGAAAGTTATGGTCATTTCTACGTTCCGGGCAACCTAGGCTTCACTCTACGGTGATGCTCCACCAGATCAAACAGTTAGGGCCTTAGAAGTCAACGCCCGAAGCATAAAATACAAAATAAATAGAACGGTTTTTCCATAGTAGAAAACGAATAATTGCTGCCAGTGTAAAAGTTATGGTCATTTCTACGTTCCGGGCAACCTAGACTTCACCCTAGCGCGTTGTACCAGCAGATCGAATAGTTAGGGCCTAAGAAGTGAACGCCCGAAGCATAAAATGCAATAAAAATACAACAGTTTTTCCATCGTATATCAGGATTTATTGCAACCAGTTTGAAAGTGATGGTCATTTCTACGTTACGGGCAACCTAGGCTTCACACTAGGGCGTTGCTCCACTAGATCGAATAGCTAGAGCCTTAGAAGTCAACGCCAGAAGCATAAAATACGATATAAATACAACAGCTTTTCCATCGTATAAAAGGAATAATTGCAAACAGTGTGAAAGTAGTGGTCATTTCTACGTTCCGGGCAACCTAGGTTTCACTCCAGGGCGTTGCTCCACCACGTCGGATAGTTACGGCCTAAGAAGTCAACGCCAGAAGCATAAAATACGATAAAGATGCAACAGTTTTTCCATCGTATAAAACGAATAATTGCAACCAGTGTGAAAGTGATGGTCATTTCTACATTCCGAGCAACCTAGTCTTCACTCTAGGGCGTTGTTCCACCGGATCGAATAGTTAGGGCCTAAGAAGTGAACGCCAGAACCATAAAATACGATATAAATACAACAGCTTTTACATCGTATAAAACGAATAATTGCAACCAGTGTGGAAGTTATGGTCATTTCTACGTTCCGGGCAACCTAGGCTTCACTCTAGGGCGTTGCTCGACCAGATCGAATAGCTAGGGCCTTAGAAGTCAACGCCCGAAGCATAAAATACAAAATAAATAGAACAGCTTTTCCATCGTATAAAACGAATAATTGCTACCAGTGTGAAAGTTATGGTCATTGCTACGTTCCGCGCATCCTACCCTTCACCATAGGGCGTTGCACCACCAGATCGAATAGACACGGCCTTAGAAGTCAGCGCCAGAAGCAGAAAATACAATAAAGATGCAACAGCTTTCCATCGTTTAACAGGAATAACTGCAACCAGTGTGAATGTACTGGCCATTTCTACGTTCCGGATAACCTAGGTTTCACTCTAGGGCGTTGCTCTACCAGATCGAATAGATAGGGACTTAGAATTCAACGCCAGAAGGATAAAATACAATATAAGTACAACAGTTATTCCATCGTATAAAACGAATAGTTGCAAACATTTTAAAAGTAATGGTCACTTCTACGTTCCGGGCAACCTAGGCGTCACTATAGGGCGTTGCTCCACCACATCTGAGAGCTACGGCCTTAGAAGTCAACGCCAGAGGCATAAAATACAATATAAATACAACAGCTTTTCCATCGTACAAAATGAATAATAGCAAACAGTGTGAAAGTAATTGTCATTTCTACGTTCCGGGCAGCCTAGGTTTCACTCTACGTCGTTGCTCCACCTGATCAAATAGCTAGCGACATAGAATTAAACGCCAGAAGCATAGAATACAATAAAAATACATCAGTTTTTCCATCGTATAACAGGAATAATTGCAACCAGTGTGAATGTAATGGTCATTTCTACGTTCCGGGCAACCTAGGTTTCACTCTAGGGCGTTGCTCCACCAGGTCGAATAGTTAGGGCCTAAGAAGTCAACGCCAGAAGCATAAAATACGATATAAATAAAACAGATTTTACATCGTATAAAACGAATAATAGCAACCAGTGTGAAAGTTATGGTCATTTCAACGTTCCGAGCAATCTAGGCTTCACTCTAGGGCGTTGCTCCACCAGATCAATCAGTTAGGGCCTTAGAAGTCAACGCCAGAAGCATAAAATACAATATAAATATAAGAGACTTTCCATCGTAAAAAACGAAAGATATCAACCAGTGTGAAAGTTATGGTCATTTCTACGTTCCGGGCAACCTAGGTTTCACTCTACGTCGTTGCTCCACCTGATCAAATAGCTAGCGACATAGAATTAAACGCCAGAAGCATAGAATACAATAAAAATACATCAGTTTTTCCATCGTATAACAGGAATAATTGCAACCAGTGTGAATGTAATGGTCATTTCTACGTTCCGGGCAACCTAGGCTTCACTCTAGGGCGTTGCTCGACCAGATCGAATAGCTAGGGCCTTAGAAGTCAACGCCAGAAGCATAAAATACGATATAAATACAACAGCTTTTCCATCGTATAAACCGAATAATTGCAACCAGTGTGAAAGTTATGATCATTTCTACTTTCCCGGCAACCTAGGCTTCACCCTAGGGCGTTGTTCCAACAGATCAATCAGTTAGGGCCTTAGAAGTGAATGCCCGAAACATAACATGCAGTAAAAATACAACAGCTTTTCCATCGTATAGCAGGAATAATTTGCAACCAGTGTGAAGGTTATGGTCGTATCTACGTTCCGGGCAACCTAGGCATCACTGTAGGGCGTTGCTCCACCAGATCGAATAGTTTGGTCCTTAGAAGTCAACGCCAGAAGCATAAAATACGATATAAATACAACAGCTTTTCAATCGTATAAAAGGAATACTTGCAAACAGTGTGAAAGTAATGGTCATTCCTTCGTTCCGGGCAACATAGGCTTCACTGTATGGCGCTCTTCCGCCACATCGAATAGCTGCGGCCTCAGAAGTCAACGCCAGAAATCTTAAAATACACTATAAATATAACAGTTTTTCCATCGTATAAAACGAATAATTGCTACCAGTGTAAAAGTTATGGTCATTTCTACGTTCCGGTCAGCCTAGGCTTCACCCTAGGCCGTTGTTCCACCAGATCGAATAGTTAGGGCCTTAGAAGTCAACGCCCGAAGCTTAAAATACAAAATAAATAAAACAATTTTTCCATCGTATAAAACGAAAAATTGCTACCAGTGTGAAAGTTATGGTCATTTCTACGGTCCGCGCAATCTGGGCTTTACCCTAGGGCGTTGTTCCACCAGATGGAATAGTTAGGGCCTAAGAATTCAACGCCAGAAGCATAAAAAACGATATAAATACAACAGCTTTTCCATCGTATAAAACGAATAATTGCAACCAGTGTGGAAGTTATGATCATTTCTACTTTCCCGGCAACCTAGGCTTCACCCTAGGGCGTTGTTCCAACAGATCGAATAGTTAGGGCCTAAGAAGTGAACGCCAGAAGCAGAAAATACGATATAAATACAACAGCTTTTCCATCGTATAAAAGGAATAATTGACACCAGTACGAAACTTATGGCCATTTCAACGTTCCGGGCAATCTAGGCTTCACTGTATGGCGTTCTTCCACCACATCGAATAGCTAGGGCCTCAGAAGTCCACGCCTGAAGCATAAAATACAATATAAATATAACAGTCTTTCCATCGTATAAAACGAAAGATAGCAACCAGTGTGAAAGTTATGGTCATTTCTACGTTCCGGGCAACCTAGACTTCACTCTAGGGCGTTGCTCCACCAGATCGAATAGGTAGGGCCTCAGAAGTCAACGCCCGAAGCATAAAATACAAAATAAATAGAACAGTTTTTCCATCGTATAAAACGAATAATTGCTAACAGTGTGAAAGTTATGGTCATTTCTACGTTCCGCGCAACCTTCGCTTTACCCTAGGGCGTTGTTCCACCAGATGGAACAGCTAGGGACTTAGAATTCAACGCCATAAGAATAAAATACAATATAAGTACAACAGTTTTTCCATCGTATAAAATGAATAATTGCAACCAGTGTGAAAGTTATGGTCATTTCTACATTCCGCGGAACCTGGACTTCACTCTAGGGCGTTGCTCCACCTGATCGAATAGTTAGGGCCTTAGAAGTCAACGCCAGAAGCAAAAAATACAATAATGATGCAACAGTTTTTCCATCGTATAACAGGAATAACTGCAAACAGTGGGAAAGTACTGGTCATACCTACGTTCCGTTTAACCTAGGTTTCACTCTAGGGCGTTGCTCCACCAGATCGAATAGCTAGGGACTTAGAATTCAACGCCATAAGAATAAAATACAATATAAATATAACAGTTTTTCCATCGTATAAAACGAATAATAGCAACCAGTGTGAAAGTTATGGTCATTTCAACGTTCCGGGCAATCTAGGCTTCACTCTAGGGCGTTGCTACACCAGATCAATCAGTTAGGGCCTTAGAAGTCAACGCCCGAAGCATAAAATGCATAATAAATAGAACAGTTTTTCCATTGTATAAAACGAATAATTGCTACCAGTGTGAAAGTTATGGTCATTTCTACGTTCCGGGCAACCTAGGCTTCACCCTAGGGCGTTGTTCCACCAGATCGAATAGTTAGGGCCACAGAAGTCAACGCCAGAAGCATAAAATACGATATAAATACATCAGCTTTTCCATCGTATAAAACGAATAATTGCAACCAGTGTGATAGTTATGCTCATTTCTACGTTCCGGGCAACCTAGGCTTCACCCTAGGGCGTTGCTCCAACAGATTGAATAGTTAGGGCCTTAAATGTCAATGCCAGAAGCATAAAATGCATTAAAATACAACAGTTTTTCCATCGTATAACAGGAATAATTGCAACCAGTGTGAAAGTAATGGTCATTTCTACGTTCCGGGCTACCTAGGCTTCACTCTAGGGCGTTGCTCCACCAGATCGAATAGTTAGGTCATAAGAAGTCAACGCCAGAAGCATAAAATACGATATAAATACAACAGCTTTTCCATCGTAAAAAACGAACAATTGCAACCAGTGTGAAAGTTATGGTTATTTCTACATTCCGAGCAACCTAGGCTTCACTCTAGGGCGTTGCTCCACCAGATCCAATAGTTAGGGCCTTAGAAGTCAACGCCCGAAGCATAAAATACAAAATAAATAGAACAGTTTTTCCATCGTATAAAACGAATAATTGCTACCAGTGTGAAAGTTATGGTCATTTCCACGTTCCGGGCAACCTAGGCTTCACCCTAGGGCGTTGTTCCACCAGATCGAATAGTTAGGGCCACAGAAGCCAACGCCAGAAGCATAAATTACGATACAAATACAGCAGCTTTTCCATCGTATAAAACGAATAACTGCAACCAGTGTGGAAGTTATGGTCATTTCTACATTTCGAGCAACCTAGGCTTCACTCTAGGGCGTTGCGGCACCTGATCGAATAGCTAGGGCCTTAGAAGTCCACGCCCGAAGCATTAAATACAAAATAAATAGAACAGCTTTTCCATCGTATAAAACTAATAATTGCAACCAGTGTGAAAGTTATGGTCATTTCTACGTTCCGGGCAACCTAGGCTTCACTGTATGGCGTTCTTCCACCACAACGAAGAGCTACGGCCTCAGAAGTCAACGCCTGAAGTATAAAATACAATAAAACTACAACAGTCTTTCCATCCTATAACAGGAATAATAGCAACCCGTGTGAAAGTGATGGTCATTTCTACGTTCCAGGCAACCTAGGCTGTACTCTAGGGCGTTGCTCCACCAGATCGAGTGGTTAGAGCCTTAGAAGTCAACGGCCGAAGCATAAAATACAAAATAAATAAAACAGTTTTTCCATCGTATAAAACGAATGATAGCAACCAGTGTGAAAGTTATGGTCATTTCTACGTTCCGGGCAACCTAGGCTTCACTCTAGGGCGTTGCTCCACCAGATCAATCAGTTAGGGCCTTAGAAGTCAACGCCAGAAGCATAAAATACAATATAAATATAACAGACTTTCCATCGTAAAAAACGAAAGATATCAACCAGTGTGAAAGTTATGGTCATTTCTACGTTCCGGGCAACCTAGGTTTCACTCTACGTCGTTGCTCCACCTGATCAAATAGCTAGCGACATAGAATTAAACGCCAGAAGCATAGAATACAATAAAAATACATCAGTTTTTCCATCGTATAACAGGAATAATTGCAACCAGTGTGAATGTAATGGTCATTTCTACGGTCCGGGCAACCTAGGCTTCACTCTAGGGCGTTGCTCGACCAGATCGAATAGCTAGGGCCTTAGAAGTCAACGCCAGAAGCATAAAATACGATATAAATACAACAGCTTTTCCATCGTATAAACCGAATAATTGCAACCAGTGTGAAAGTTATGGTCATTTCTACGTTCCGGGCAACCTAGGCTTCCCCCTAGGGCGTTGCTCCAACAAATTGCATAGTTAGGGCCTTAGAAGTCAATGCCCGAAGCATAACATGCAGTAAAAATACAACAGCTTTTCCATCGTATAGCAGGAATAATTTGCAACCAGTGTGAACGTTATGGTCGTATCTACGTTCCGGGCAACCTAGGCATCACTGTAGGGCGTTGCTCCACCAGATCGAATAGTTTGGTCCTTAGAAGTGAACGCCAGAAGCATAAAATACGATATAAATACAACAGCTTTTCCATCGTATAAAAGGAATAATTGACACCAGTATGAAACTTATGGTCATTTCTACGTTCCGTGCAACCTAGGCTTCACTGTATGGCGCTCTTCCGCCACATCGAATAGCTACGGCCTCAGAAGTCAACGCCAGAAATCTTAGAATACAATATAAATATAACAGTTTTTCCATCGTATAAAACGAATAATTGCTACCAGTGTAAAAGTTATGGTCATTTCTACGTTCCGGGCAGCCTAGGCTTCACCCTAGGCCGTTGTTCCACCAGATCGAATAGTTAGGGCCTTAGAAGTCAACGCCCGAAGCTTAAAATACAAAATAAATAAAACAGTTTTTCCATCGTATATAACGAAAAATTGCTACCAGTGTGAAAGTTATGGTCATTTCTACGGTCCGCGCAATCTGGGCTTTACCCTAGGGCGTTGTTCCACCAGATGGAATAGTTAGGGCCTAAGAAGTCAACGCCAGAAGCATAAAAAACGATATAAATACAACAGCTTTTCCATCGTATAAAACGAATAATTGCAACCAGTGTGGAAGTTATGGTCATTTCTACATTTCGAGCAACCTAGGCTTCAGTCTAGGGCGTTGCTCCACCAGATGGAATAGTTAGGGCCTAAGAAGTCAACACCAGAAGCATAAAATACAATATAAATACAACAGTTTTTCCATTGTATAAAACGAATAATTGCTACCAGCGTAAAAGTTATGGTCATTTCTACGGTCCGGGCAACCTAGGCTTCACCCTAGGCCGTTGTTCCACCAGATCGAATAGTTAGGGCCTAAGAAGTGAACGCCAGAAGCATAAAATACAAAATAAATACAACAGTTTTTCCATCATATAAAACGAATGATAGCAACCAGTGTGAAAGTTATGGTCATTTCTACGTTCCGGGCAACCTACGCTTCCCCCTACGGCGTCGATCCACCAGATTGAATAGTCAGGGCCTAAGAAGTCAACGCCCGAAGCATAAAACGCAATAAAAATACAACAGTTTTTCCATCGTACATCAGGATTAATTGCAACCAGTTTGAAAGTGATGGTCATTTCTACGTTCCGGGCAACCTAGGCTTCACTCTAGGGCGTTACTCCACTAGATCGAATAGCTAGAGCCTTAGAAGTCAACGCCAGAAGCATAAAATACGATATAAATACAACAGCTTTTCCATCGTATAAAAGGAATAATTGCAAACAGTGTGAAAGTAATGGTCATTTCTACGTTCCGGGCAACCTAGGCTTCACTCTAGGGCGTTGTTCCACTAGATCGAATAGCTAGGGCCTTAGAAGTCAACGGCAGAGGCATAAAATACAATATAAATACAACAGCTTTTCCATCCTAAAAAACGAATAAATGCAACCAGTGTGAATGTTATGGTTATTTCTACATTTCGAGCAACCTAGGCTTCACTCTAGGGCGTTGCTCCACCAGATCGAATAGTTACGGCCTTAGAAGTCAACGCCAGAAGCATAAAATACGATATAAATACAACAGCTTTTGCATCGTATAAAAGGAATAATTGCAAACAGTGTGAAAGTATTTGTTATTTCTACGTTCCGGGCAACCTAGGCCTCACTCTAGGGCGTTGCTCCAACAGATCAAACAGTTAGGGCCTTAGAAGTCAACGCCCGAAGCATAAAGTACAAAATAAAAAGAACAGTTTTTCGATTGTATAAAACGAATAATTGCTACCAGTGTAAAAGTTATGGTCATTTCTACGTTCCGGGCAACCCAGGCTTCACCCTAGGGCGTTGTTCCACCAGATCGAATAGTTAGGGCCTAAGAAGTGAACGCCAGAAGCATAAAATACAATATAAATACAACAGTTTTTCCATCGTGTAAAACGAATAATTGCAACCAGTGTGAAAGTTATGGTCATTTCTACATTCCGAGCAACCTAGGCTTCACTCTAGGGCGTTGCTCCACCAGACCGAATAGTTAGGTCCTTAGAAGTCATCGCCAGAAGCATAAAATACGATATAAATACAGCAGCTTTTCCATCGTATAAAAGGAGTAATTGCAAACAGTGTGAAAGTAATGGTCATTTCTACGTTCCGGGCAACCTAGGCTTCAGTCTACGGCGTTGTTCCACCAGATCGAATAGTTAGGGCCTAAGAAATCAACACCAGAAGAATAAAATACAAAATAAGTACAACAGCCTTTACACCGTATAAAACGAATAATTGCAACCTGTGTGAAGCTTATGGTCATATCTACGTTCCGGGCAACCTAGGCTTCACCCTAGGGCGTTGTACCACCAGATCGAATAGTTAGGGCCTAAGAAGTGAACGCCAGAAGCATAAAATACAATATAAATACAACAGTTTTTCCATCGTATAAAACGAATAATTGCAACCAGTGTGAAAGATATGGTCATTTCTACATTTCGAGCAACCTAGGCTTCACTCTAGGGCGTTGCTCCACCTGATCGAATAGTTATGGCCTTAGAAGTCAACGCCAGAAGCATAAAATACAATATAAATACAACAGTTTTTCCACCATATAAAACGAATAATTGCAACCAGTATGAAAGTTATCGTCATTTCTACGTTCCGCGCAATCTTGGCTTTACCCTAGGGCGTTGTTCCACCAGATGGAATAGTTAGGGCCTAAGAAGTCAACGCCAGAAGCATAAAATACGATATAAATACAACAGTTTTTCCACCATATAAAACGAATAATTGCAACCAGTATGAAAGTTACGGTCATTGCTAATTTCCGGGCTACCTAGGGTTCACCCTAGGGCGTTGCTCCGACAGAGTGAATAGTTAGGGCCTTAAAAGTCAATGCCCGAAGCATAAAATGCAATAAAAATACAACAGTCTTTCCATCATATAACAGGAATAATTGCAACCAGTTTGAAAGTGATGGTCATTTCTACGTACAGGGCAACCTAGGCTTCACTCTAGGGCGTTGCTTCACCAGATCGAATAGTTAGGGCGTTAGAAGTCAACGCCAGAAGCATAAAATACAAAATAAATAGAACAGCTTTCCATCGTATAAAACGATTAATTGCTACGAGTGTGAAAGTTATGGTCATTTCTACTTTCCGGGCAACCTACGCTTCCCCCTAGGGCGTTGATCCACCAGATGGAATAGTTAGGGCCTAAGAAGTCAACGCCAGAAGCATAAAATACGATATTAATACATCAGCTTTTCCATCATATAAAACGAATAATGGTAACCAGTGTGAAAGTTATGGTCATTTCTACGTTCCGGGCAACCTAGGCTTCCCCCTAGGGCGTTGATCCACCAGATTGAATAGCTAGGGCCTAAGAAGACAACGCCAGAATCATAAAATACGATATAAATGCAACAGCTTTTCCATCGTATAAACCGAATAATTGCAACCAGTGTGAAAATTATGGTCATTTCTACGTTCCGGGCAACCTACGCTTCCCCCTAGGGCGTTGATCCACCAGATTGAATAGCTAGGGCCTAAGAAGTCAACGCCAGAAGCATAAAATACGATATAAATACAACAGCTTTTCCATCGTATAAACCGAATAATTGCAACCAGTGTGAAAGTTATGGTCATTTCTACGTTCCGGGCAACCTAGGCTTCCCCCTAGGGCGTTGCTCCAACAGATTGCATAGTTAGGGCCTTAGAAGTCAATGCCCGAAGCATAAAAAGCAGTAAAAATACAACAGTTTTTCCGTCGTATAGCAGGAATAATTTGCAACCAGTGTGAAGGTTATGGTCGTATCTACGTTCCGGGCAACCTGGGCATCACTGTAGGGCGTTGCTCCACCAGATCGAATAGTTAGGTCCTTAGAAGTCAACTCCGGAAGCATAAAATACGATATAAATACAACAGCTTTTCAATCGTATAAAAGGAATAATTGCAAACAGTGTGAAAGTAGTGGTCATTCCTACGTTCCGGGCAACATAGGTTTCTCTCTACGGCGTTGTGCACCCAGATCGAATAGTTAGGGCCTAAGAAATCAACACCAGAAGAATAAAATACAAAATAAGTACAACAGCCTTTAGACCGTATAAAACGAATAATTGCAACCTGTGTGAAGGTTATGGTCATATCTACGTTCCGGGCAACCTAGGCTTCACTGTAGGGCGTTGCTCCACCAGATCGAAATGTTAGGGCCTAAGAAGTCAACGCCCGAAGCATAAAATACGATATAAATACAACAGCTTTTCCATCGTATAAAACGAATAATGGCAAACAGTGTGAAAGTTATGGTCATTTCTACGTTCCGGGCAACCTAGGCTTCACCCTAGGGCGTTGTTCCACCAGATCGAATAGTTAGGGCCTAAGAAGTGAACGCCAGAAGCATAAAATACCATATAAATACAACAGTTTTTCCATCGTATAAAACGAATAATTGCAACCAGTGTGAAAGTTATGGTCATTTCTACATTCCGATCAACCTAGCCTTTACTCTATGGCGTTGCTCCAACAGGTTGAATAGTTAGGGCCTTAGAAGTCAACGCCCGAAGCATAAAATGCAATAAAAATACAACAGTTTTTCCATCGTATATCAGGATTAATTGCAACCAGTTTGAAAGTGATGGTCATTTCTACGTTCCGGGCAACCTAGGCTTCACTCTAGGGCGTTGCTCCACTAGATCGAATAGCTAGGGCCTTAGAAGTCAACGCCAGAAGCATAAAATACGATATAAATAAAACAGCTTTTTCATCGTATAAAAGGAATAATTGCAAACAGTATGAAAGTAATGGTCATTTCTACGTTCCGGGCAACCTAGGCTTCACTCTAGGGCGTTCCTCCACTAGATCGAATAGCTAGGGCCTTAGAAGTCAACGCCAGAAGCATAAAATACGATATAAATACAACAGCTTTTCCATCGTATCAAACGAATAATTGCAACCAGTGTGAAAGTTATGGTCATTTCTACATTCCGAGCAACCTAGACTTCACTCTAGGGCGTTGCTCCAACAGATTGAATAGTTAGGGCCTTAGAAGTCAACGCCCGAAGCATAAAATGCAATAAAAATACAACAGTTTTTCCATCGTATATCAGAAATAATTGCAACCAGTGTCAAGGTAATGGTATGTTCTACGTTCGGGGCAACCTAGGCTTCACTCTAGGGCGTTGCTCCACCAGATCAAATATTTAGGGCCTAAGAAGTCAACGCCAGAAGCATAAATTACAATATAAGTACAACAGCTTTCCCATCGTATGTTATGTATATTTGCAAACAGTGTGGAACTAATGGTCATTTCTACGTTCCGGGCAACCTAGGCTTCACGCGAGGGTGTTGCTCCACCAGATGGAATAGCTAGGGACTTAGAATTCAATGCCAGAAGCATCAAATGAAATATAAATATAACAGCTTTTCCATCGTATAAAACGAATAATAGCAACCAGTGTGAAAGTAATGGTCATTTCTACTTCCCGGGCAACCTAGGCTTCACTCTAGGGCGTTATTCCACCAGGTCAAATAGTTAGGGCCTTAGAAGTCAACGCCCGAAGCATAAAATGCAAAATAAGTAGAACAGTTTTTCCATCGTATAAAACGAATACCTGCAACCAGTGTGAAAGTACTGGTCATTTCTACGTTCCGGGCAACCTAGGCTTCACCCTAGGGCGTTTTTCCACCAGATGGAATAGTTAGGGCCTAAGAAGTCACCGCCAGAAGTATAAAATACGATATAAATTCAACAGCTTTTCCATCGTATAAAACGAATAATGGTAACCAGTGTGAAAGTTGTGGTCATTTCTACGTTCCGGTCAACCTAGGCTTCAGTCTAGGACGTTGCTCCACCAGATGGAATAGTTAGGCCCTATGAAGTCAACGCCAGAAGCATAAAATACAATAAAGGTGCAACCGTCTTTCCATTGTATAACAGGAATAATTGCAACCAGTGTGAAGGTAATGGTATGTTCTACGTTCCGGGCAACCTAGGCTTTACTCTAGCGCGGTGCTCCACCAGATCAAATAGTTACGGCCTAAGAAGTCGACGCCAGAAGCATAAATTACAATATAAGTACAACAGCTTTTCCATCGTATATAATGTATATTTGCAAACAGTGTGGAAGTAATGGTCATTTCTACGTTCCGGGCAACGTAGGCTTCACGCTAGGGTGTTGCTCGACCAGATGGAACAGCTAGGGCCTTAGAAGTCAACGCCCGAAGCATAAAATGCAATAAAAATACAACAGTTTTTCCATCGTATAACAGGATTAATTGCAAACAGTTTGAAAGTGATGGTCATTTCTACGTTCCGGGCAACCTAGGCTTCACTCTAGGGCGTTGCTCCACTAGATTGAATAGCTAGGGCCTTAGAAGTCAACGCCAGAGGCATAAAATACAATATAAATACAACAGCTTTTCCATCGTAAAAAACGAACAATTGCAACCAGTGTGAAAGTTATGGTTATTTCTACATTCCGAGCAACCTAGGCTTCACTCTAGGTCGTTGCTCCACCAGATCGAATAGTTAGGGCCTTAGAAGTCAACGCCAGAAGCATAAAATACGATATAAATACAACAGCTTTTGCATTGTATAAAAGGAATAATTGAATACAGTGTGAAAGTAATTGTCATTTCTACGTTCCGGGCAACCTAGGCTTCACTCTAGGGCGTTGCTCCACCAGATCAAACAGTTAGGGCCATAGAAGTCAACGCCCGAAGCATAAAATACAAAATAAAAAGAACAGTTTTTCCATTGTATAAAACGAATAATTGCTACCAGTGTAAAAGTTATGGTCATTACTACGTTCCGGGCAACCCAGGCTTCACCCTAGGGCGTTGTTCCACCAGATCGAATAGTTAGGGCCTAAGAAGTGAACGCCAGAAGCATAAAATACAATATAAATTCAACAGTTTTTCCATCGTGTAAAACGAATAATTGCAACCAGTGTGAAAGTTATGGTCATTTCTACATTCCGAGCAACCTAGGCTTCACTCTAGGGCGTTGCTCCACCAGACCGAATAGTTAGGTCCTTAGAAGTCAACGCCAGAAGCATAAAATACGATATAAATACAGCAGCTTTTCCATCGTATAAAAGGAGTAATTGCAAACAGTGTGAAAGTAATGGTCATTTCTACGTTCCGGGCAACCTAGGCTTCAGTCTACGGCGTTGTTCCACCAGATCGAATAGTTAGGGCCTAAGAAATCAACACCAGAAGAATAAAATACAAAATAAGTACAACAGCCTTTACACCGTATAAAACGAATAATTGCAACCTGTGTGAAGGTTATGGTCATATCTACGTTCCGGGCAACCTAGGCTTCACCCTAGGGCGTTGTACCACCAGATCGAATAGTTAGGGCCTAAGAAGTGAACGCCAGAAGCATAAAATACAAAATAAATAGAACAGCTTTCCATCGTATAAAACGATTAATTGCTACGAGTGTGAAAGTTATGGTCATTTCTACTTTCCGGGCAACCTACGCTTCCCCCTAGGGCGTTGATCCACCAGATGGAATAGTTAGGGCCTAAGAAGTCAACGCCAGAAGCATAAAATACGATATTAATACATCAGCTTTTCCATCATATAAAACGAATAATGGTAACCAGTGTGAAAGTTATGGTCATTTCTACGTTCCGGGCAACCTAGGCTTCCCCCTAGGGCGTTGATCCACCAGATTGAATAGCTAGGGCCTAAGAAGACAACGCCAGAATCATAAAATACGATATAAATGCAACAGCTTTTCCATCGTATAAACCGAATAATTGCAACCAGTGTGAAAGTTATGGTCATTTCTACGTTCCGGGCAACCTACGCTTCCCCCTAGGGCGTTGATCCACCAGATTGAATAGCTAGGGCCTAAGAAGTCAACGCCAGAAGCATAAAATACGATATAAATACAACAGCTTTTCCATCGTATAAACCGAATAATTGCAACCAGTGTGAAAGTTATGGTCATTTCTACGTTCCGGGCAACCTAGGCTTCCCCCTAGGGCGTTGCTCCAACAGATTGCATAGTTAGGGCCTTAGAAGTCAATGCCCGAAGCATAAAAAGCAGTAAAAATACAACAGTTTTTCCGTCGTATAGCAGGAATAATTTGCAACCAGTGTGAAGGTTATGGTCGTATCTACGTTCCGGGCAACCTGGGCATCACTGTAGGGCGTTGCTCCACCAGATCGAATAGTTAGGTCCTTAGAAGTCAACTCCGGAAGCATAAAATACGATATAAATACAACAGCTTTTCAATCGTATAAAAGGAATAATTGCAAACAGTGTGAAAGTAGTGGTCATTCCTACGTTCCGGGCAACATAGGTTTCTCTCTACGGCGTTGTGCACCCAGATCGAATAGTTAGGGCCTAAGAAATCAACACCAGAAGAATAAAATACAAAATAAGTACAACAGCCTTTAGACCGTATAAAACGAATAATTGCAACCTGTGTGAAGGTTATGGTCATATCTACGTTCCGGGCAACCTAGGCTTCACTGTAGGGCGTTGCTCCACCAGATCGAAATGTTAGGGCCTAAGAAGTCAACGCCCGAAGCATAAAATACGATATAAATACAACAGCTTTTCCATCGTATAAAACGAATAATGGCAAACAGTGTGAAAGTTATGGTCATTTCTACGTTCCGGGCAACCTAGGCTTCACCCTAGGGCGTTGTTCCACCAGATCGAATAGTTAGGGCCTAAGAAGTGAACGCCAGAAGCATAAAATACCATATAAATACAACAGTTTTTCCATCGTATAAAACGAATAATTGCAACCAGTGTGAAAGTTATGGTCATTTCTACATTCCGATCAACCTAGCCTTTACTCTATGGCGTTGCTCCAACAGGTTGAATAGTTAGGGCCTTAGAAGTCAACGCCCGAAGCATAAAATGCAATAAAAATACAACAGTTTTTCCATCGTATAACAGGATTAATTGCAAACAGTTTGAAAGTGATGGTCATTTCTACGTTCCGGGCAACCTAGGCTTCACTCTAGGGCGTTGCTCCACTAGATTGAATAGCTAGGGCCTTAGAAGTCAACGCCAGAGGCATAAAATACAATATAAATACAACAGCTTTTCCATCGTAAAAAACGAACAATTGCAACCAGTGTGAAAGTTATGGTTATTTCTACATTCCGAGCAACCTAGGCTTCACTCTAGGTCGTTGCTCCACCAGATCGAATAGTTAGGGCCTTAGAAGTCAACGCCAGAAGCATAAAATACGATATAAATACAACAGCTTTTGCATTGTATAAAAGGAATAATTGAATACAGTGTGAAAGTAATTGTCATTTCTACGTTCCGGGCAACCTAGGCTTCACTCTAGGGCGTTGCTCCACCAGATCAAACAGTTAGGGCCATAGAAGTCAACGCCCGAAGCATAAAATACAAAATAAAAAGAACAGTTTTTCCATTGTATAAAACGAATAATTGCTACCAGTGTAAAAGTTATGGTCATTACTACGTTCCGGGCAACCCAGGCTTCACCCTAGGGCGTTGTTCCACCAGATCGAATAGTTAGGGCCTAAGAAGTGAACGCCAGAAGCATAAAATACAATATAAATTCAACAGTTTTTCCATCGTGTAAAACGAATAATTGCAACCAGTGTGAAAGTAATGGTCATTTCTACATTCCGAGCAACCTAGGCTTCACTCTAGGGCGTTGCTCCACCAGACCGAATAGTTAGGTCCTTAGAAGTCAACGCCAGAAGCATAAAATACGATATAAATACAGCAGCTTTTCCATCGTATAAAAGGAGTAATTGCAAACAGTGTGAAAGTAATGGTCATTTCTACGTTCCGGGCAACCTAGGCTTCAGTCTACGGCGTTGTTCCACCAGATCGAATAGTTAGGGCCTAAGAAATCAACACCAGAAGAATAAAATACAAAATAAGTACAACAGCCTTTACACCGTATAAAACGAATAATTGCAACCTGTGTGAAGGTTATGGTCATATCTACGTTCCGGGCAACCTAGGCTTCACCCTAGGGCGTTGTACCACCAGATCGAATAGTTAGGGCCTAAGAAGTGAACGCCAGAAGCATAAAATACAATATAAATACAACAGTTTTTCCATCGTATAAAACGAATAATTGCAACCAGTGTGAAAGATATGGTCATTTCTACATTTCGAGCAACCTAGGCTTCCCCCTAGGGCGTTGATCCACCAGATTGAATAGCTAGGGCCTAAGAAGACAACGCCAGAATCATAAAATACGATATAAATGCAACAGCTTTTCCATCGTATAAACCGAATAATTGCAACCAGTGTGAAAGTTATGGTCATTTCTACGTTCCGGGCAACCTACGCTTCCCCCTAGGGCGTTGATCCACCAGATTGAATAGCTAGGGCCTAAGAAGTCAACGCCAGAAGCATAAAATACGATATAAATACAACAGCTTTTCCATCGTATAAACCGAATAATTGCAACCAGTGTGAAAGTTATGGTCATTTCTACGTTCCGGGCAATCTTGGCTTTACCCTAGTGCGTTGTTCCACCAGATGGAATAGTTAGGGCCTAAGAAGTCAACGCCAGAAGCACAAAATACGATATAAATCCAACAGCTTTTCCATCGTATAAAAGGAATAATTGCAAACAGTGTGAAAGTAATGGTCATTTCTACGTTCCGGGCAACCTAGGCTTCACTCTACGGCGTTGTTCCACCAGATCGAATAGTTAGGGCCTAAGAAATCAACGCCAGAAGCATAAAATACAATATAAATACAACAGTTTTTCCACCATATAAAACGAATAATTGCAACCAGTATGAAAGTTATGGTCATTTCTACGTTCCGCGCAATCTTGGCTTTACCCTAGTGCGTTGTTCCACCAGATGGAATAGTTAGGGCCTAAGAAGTCAACGCCAGAAGCACAAAATACGATATAAATACAACAGCTTTTCCATCGTATAAAACGAATAATTGCAACCAATGTGAAAGTTATGGTCATTTCTACATTTCGAGCAAGCTAGGCTTCACTCTAGGGCGGTGCTCCAGCAGATCAAATAGTTAGGGCCTAAGAAGTCAACGCCAGAAGCATAAATTACAATATAAGTACAACAGCTTTTCCATCGTATATAATGTATATTTGCAAACAGTGTGGAAGTAATGGTCACTTCTACGTTCCGGGCAACCTAGGCTTCTCTCCAGGGTGTTGCTCCACCAGGTGGAATTGCTAGGGACTTAGAATTCAATGCCAGAAGCATAAAATGCAGTATAAATTTAACAGCTTTTCCATCGTATAAAAGGAATAATAGCAACCAGTGTGAAAGTTATGTTCATTTCAACGTTCCGGGCAACCTAGGCTTCACTCTAGGGCGTTGCTCCACCAGATCAAATAGTTAGGTCCTAAGAAGTCAACGCCAGAAGCATAAATTAAAATATAAGTACAACAGCTTTTCCATCGTACGTAATGTATATTTGCAAACAGTGTGGAAGTCATGGTCATTTCTACGTTCCGGACAACCTAGGCTTCACGCTAGGGTGTTCCTCCACCAGATGGACTAGCTAGGGACTTAGAATTCAATGCCAGAAATATAATATGCAATATAAATATAACAGCTTTTCCATCGTATAAAAGGACTAATAGCAACCAGTGTGAAAGTTATGGTCATTTCAACGTTCCGGGCAACCTAGGCTTCACTCTAGGGCGTTGCTCCACCAGATCAAATAGTTAGGGCATAAGAAGTCAACGCCAGAAGCATAAAATACGATATAAATACAACAGCTTTTCCATCGTATAAAACGAATAATTGCTACGAGTGTGAAAGTTATGGTCATTTCTACTTTCCGGGCTACCTACGCTTCCCCCTAGGGCGTTGATCCACCAGATGGAATAGTTAGGGCCTAAGAAGTCAACGCCAGAAGCATAAAATACGATATAAATTCAACAGCTTTTCCATCGTACAAAACGAATAATTGCAACCCGTGTGAAAGTTATGGTCATTTCTACGTTCCGGGCAATCTAGGCTTCCCCCTAGGGCGTTGCTCCAACAGATTGCATAGTTAGGGCCTTAGAAGTCAATGCCCGAAGCATAAAATGCCGTAAAAATACAACAGTTTTTCCATCGTATAGCAGGAATAATTTGCAACCAGTGTGAAGGTTATGGTCGTATCTATGTTCCGGGCAACCTAGGCATCACTGTAGGGCGTTGCTCCACCTGATCGAATAGTTAGGTCCTTAGAAGTCAACGCCAGAAGCATAAAATACGATATAAATACAACAGCTCTTCCATCGTATAAAACGAATAATTGCAACCAGTGTGAACGTTATGGTCATTTCTACGTTCCGGGCAACCTAGGCTTCACTCTAGGGCGCTGCTCGACCAGATCGAATAGCCAGGGCCTTAGAAGTCAACGCCTGAAGTATACAATACAATAAAAATGCAACAGTCTTTCCATCCTATAACAGGAATAACTGCAACTCGTGTGAAGGTGATGGTCATTTCTACGTTCCAGGCAACCTAGGATTCACCCTAGGGCGTTGTTCCACCAGATGGAATAGTTAGGGCCTAAGAAGTCAACGCCAGAAGCATAAAATAGGATATAAATTCAACAGCTTTTCCATCGTATAAAACGAATAATTGCAACCAGTGTGAAAGTTATCGTCATTTCTACGTTCCGGTCAACCTAGGTTTCACTCTAGGGCATTGCTCCACCAGATGGAATAGCTAGGGACTTAGAATTCAACACGAGAAGAATAAAATACAATATAAGTACAACATTTTTTCCATCGTATAAAATGAATATTTGCACACATTGTGAAATTAATGGCCATTTCTACGTTCCGGGCAATCCACGCGACACTCTAGGGCGTTGCTCCACCACATCTAATCGCTACGGCCTTAAAAGTCAACGCCAGAAGCATAAAATACGATATAAATACAACAGCTTTTCCATCGTATAAAAGGAATAATTGCAAACAGTGTGAAAGTAATGGTCATTTCTACGTTCCGGGCAACCTAGGCTTCACTCTACGGCGTTGATCCACCAGATCGAATAGTTAGGGCCTAAGAAATCAACGCCAGAAGCATAAAATACAATATAAATACAACAGTTTTTCCACCATATAAAACGAATAATTGCAACCAGTATGAAAGTTATGGTCATTTCTACGTTCCGCGCAATCTTGGCTTTACCCTAGTGCGTTGTTCCACCAGATGGAATAGTTAGGGCCTCAGAAGTCAACGCCAGAAGCATAAAATACGATATAAATACAACAGCTTTTCCATCGTATAAAACGAATAATTGCAACCAATGTGAAAGTTATGGTCATTTCTACACTTCGAGCAACCTAGGCTTCACTCTAGGGCGTTGCTCCACCTGATCGAATAGTTAGGGCATTAGAAGTCAACGACAGAAGCATAAAATACGATATAAATACAACAGCTTTTCCATCGTATACAAGGAATAATTGCAAACAGTGTGAAAGTAATGGTCATTTCTACGTTCCGGGCAACCTAGGCTTCACTCTACGGCGTTGTTCCCCAAGATCGAATAGTTAGGGCCTAAGAAATCAACACCAGAAGAATAAAATACAAAATAAGTACAACAGCCTTTACACCTTATAAAACGAATAATTGCAACCTGTGTGAAGGTTATGGTCATATCTACGTTCCGGGCAACCTAGGCTTCATCCTATGGCGTTGTACCACCAGATCGAATAGTTAGGGCCTAAGAAGTGAACGCCAGAAGCATAAAATACAATATAAATACAACAGTTTTTCCATCGTATAAAACGAATAATTGCAACCAGTGTGAAAGTTATGGTCATTTCTACATTTCGAGCAAGCTAGGCTTCACTCTAGGGCGGTGCTCCAGCAGATCAAATAGTTAGGGCCTAAGAAGTCAACGCCAGAAGCATAAATTACAATATAAGTACAACAGCTTTTCCATCGTATATAATGTATATTTGCAAACAGTGTGGAAGGAATGGTCACTTCTACGTTCCGGGCAACCTAGGCTTCACTCCAGGGTGTCGCTCCACCAGGTGGAATTGCTAGGGACTTAGAATTCAATGCCAGAAGCATAAAATGCAATATAAATTTAACAGCTTTTCCATCGTATAAAAGGAATAATAGCAACCAGTGTGAAAGTTATGTTCATTTCAACGTTCCGGGCAACCTAGGCTTCACTCTAGGGCGTTGCTCCACCAGATCAAATAGTTAGGGCCTAAGAAGTCAACGCGAGAAGCATAAATTAAAATATAAGTACAACAGCTTTTCCATCGTATGTAATGTATATTTGCAAACAGTGTGGAAGTCATGGTCATTTCTACGTTCCGGGCAACCTAGGCTTCACGCTAGGGTGTTGCTCCACCAGTTGGACTAGCTAGGGACTTAGAATTCAATGCCAGAAATATAATATGCAATATAAATATAACAGCTTTTCCATAGTATAAAAGGACTAATAGCAACCAGTGTGAAAGTTATGGTCATTTCAACGTTCCGGGCAACCTAGGCTTCACTCTAGGGCGTTGCTCCACCAGATCAAATAGTTAGGGCATAAGAAGTCAACGCCAGAAGCATAAATTACAATATAAGTACAACAGCTTTCCCATCGTATGTTATGTATATTTGCAAACAGTGTGGAACTAATGGTCATTTCTACGTTCCGGTCAACCTAGGCTTCAGTCTAGGACGATGCTCCACCAGATGGAATAGTTAGGGCCTTAGAAGTCAACGCCAGAAGCATAAACTACAAAATAAATACAACAGTCTTTCCATCGTATAAAACGAATAATTGCAACCTGTGTGATGGTTATGGACATATCTACGTTCCGGGCAATCTACGCTTCACTGTAGGGCGTTGCTCCACCAAATCGAATAGTTAGGGCATTAGAAGTCAACGCCCGAAGCATAAAATACAATATAAGTACAACAGTTTTTCCATCGTATAAAATGAATGATTGCGAACATTGTGAAAGTAATGGTCATTTCTACGTGCCTGGCAACCTACGCGTCACTCTAGGGCGTTGCTACTCCACATCTGATAGCTACGGCCTTAGACGCTAACGCCGGAAGCATAAAATACAATATAAATACAACAGCTTTGCCATCGTATAAAACGAATAATTGCAACCAGTGTGAAAGTTATGGTCATTTCTACATTTCGAGCAACCTAGGCATCACTCTAGGGGGTTGCTCCACCTGATCGAATAGTTAGGGCCTTAGAAGTCAACGCCAGAATCATAAAATACAATATAAATACAACAGTTTTTCCACCATATAAAACGAATAATTGCAACCAGTATGAAAGTTATCGTCATTTCTACGTTCCGCGCAATCTTGGCTTTACCTAGGGCGTTGTTCCACCAGATGGAATAGTTAGGGCCTAAGAAGTCAACGCCAGAAGCATAAAATACGATATAAATACAACAGCTTTTCCATCGTATAAAACGAATAATTGCAACCAATGTGAAAGTTATGGTCATTTCTACACTTCGAGCAACCTAGGCTTCACTCTAGGGCGTTGCTCCACCTGATCGAATAGTTAGGGCCTTAGAAGTCAACGCCAGGATAATAAAATACAATATAAATACAACAGTTTTTCCACAATATAAAACGAATAATTGCAACCAGTATGAAAGTTACGGTCATTTCTGCCTTCCGGGCAACCTAGGCTTCACCCTAGGGCGTTGCTACAACAGAGTGAACAGTTAGGGCCTTAGAAGTCAATGCCCGAAGCATAAAATGCAATAAAAATACAACAGTTTTTCCATCATATAACAGGAATAATTGCAACTAGTTTGAAAGTGATGGTCATTTCTACGTACAGGGCAACCTAGGCTTCACTCTAGGGCGTTGCTCCACCAGATCGAATAGTTAGGGCCTTAGAAGTCAACGCCCGAAGCATAAAATACAAAATAAATAGAACAGTTTTTCCATCGTATAAATCGAATAATTGCTACGAGTGTGAAAGTTATGGTCATTTCTACTTTCCCGGCTACCTACGCTTCCCCCTAGGGCGTTGATCCACCAGATGGAATAGTTAGGGCCTAAGAAGTCAACGCCAGAGGCATAAAATACGATATAAATTCAACAGCTTTTCCATCGTATAAAACGAATAATTGCAACCAGTGTGAAAGTTATGGTCATTTCTACGTTCCGGGCAACCTAGGCTTCCCCCTAGGGCGTTGCTCCAACAGATTGCATAGCTAGGGCCTTAGAAGTCAATGCCCGAAGCATAAAATGCAGTAAAAATACAACAGCTTTTCCACCGTATAGCAGGAATAATTTGCAACCAGTGTGAAGGTTATGGTCGTATCTACGTTCCGGGCAACCTAGGCATCACTGCAGGGCGTTGCTCCACCAGATAGAATAGTTAGGTCCTTAGAAGTCAACGCCAGAAGCATAAAATACGATATAAATACAACAGCTTTTCCATCGTATAAAAGGAATAATTGCAAACAGTGTGAAAGTAATGGTCATTTCTACGTTCCGGGCAAGCTAGGCTTCACTCTACGGCGTTGTTCCACCAGATCGAATAGTTAGGGCCTAAGAAATCAACACCAGAAGACTAAAATACAAAATAAGTACAACAGCCTTTACACCGTATAAAACGAATAATTGCAACCTGTTTGAAGGTTATGGTCATATCTACGTTCCGGGCAACCTAGGCTTCACCCTATGGCGTTGTACCACCAGATCGAATAGTTAGGGCCTAAGAAGTGAACGCCAGAAGCATAAAATACAATATAAATACAACAGTTTTTCCATCGTATAAAACGAATAATTGCAACCAGTGTGAAAGTTATGGTCATTTCTACATTTCGAGCAACCTAGGCTTCACTCTAGGGCGCTGCTCCACCTGATCGAATAGTTAGGGCCTTAGAAGTCAACGCCAGAAGCATAAAATACAATATAAATACAACAGTTTTTCCACCATATAAAACGAATAATTGCAACCAGTATGAAAGTTATGGTCATTTCTACGTTCCGCGCAATCTTGGCTTTACCCTAGGGCGTTGTTCCACCAGATGGAATAGTTAGGGTCTAAGAAGTCAACGCCAGAA
Organism: Calliopsis andreniformis; assembly: GCF_051401765.1. Taxonomy (NCBI): domain Eukaryota; kingdom Metazoa; phylum Arthropoda; class Insecta; order Hymenoptera; family Andrenidae; genus Calliopsis; species Calliopsis andreniformis. Next base: position 2,811,650 of record NW_027480474.1, read on the forward strand.
GCATAAAATACGATATAAATACAACAGCTTTTCCATCGTATAAAACGAATAATTGCAACCAATGTGAATGTCATGGTCATTTCTACACGTCGAGCAACCTAGGCTTCACTCTAGGGCGTTGCTCCACCTGATCGAATAGTTGGGGCCTTAGAAGTGAACGCCAGAATAATAAAATACAATATAAATACAACAGTTTTTCCACCATATAAAACGAATAATAGCAACCAGTATGAAAGTTACGGTCATTTCTACTTTCCGGACAACCTAGGCTTCACCCTAGGGCGTTGCTCCAACAGAGTGAATAGTTAGGGCCTTAGAAGTCAATGCCCGAAGCATAAAATGCAATAAAAATACAACGGTTTTTCCATCATATAACAGGAATAATTGCAACCAGTTTGAAAGTGATGGTCATTTCTACGTACCGGGCAACCTAGGCTTCACTCTAGGGCGTTGCTCCACCAGGTCGAATAGTTAGGGCCTTAGAAGTCAACGCCCGAAGCATAAAATACAAAATAAATAGAACAGTTTTTCCATCGTATAAAACGAATAATTGCAACCAGTGTGAAAGTTATGGTCATTTCTACGTTCGGGGAACCTAGGCTTCACCCTAGGGCGTTGCTCCACCAGATCAAACAGTTAGGGCCTTAGAAGTAAACGCCCGAAGCATAAAATACAAAATAAATAGAACAGTTTTTCTATTGTATAAAACGAATAATTGCTACCAGTGTAAAAGTCATGGTCATTTCTACGTTCCGGGCAACCTAGGCTTCACCCTAGGGCGTTGTTCCACCAAATCGAATAGTTAGGGCCTAAGAAGTGAACGCCAGAAGCATAAAATACAATATAAATACAACAGTTTTTCCATCGTATAAAACGAATAATTGCAACCAGTGTTAAAGTTATGGTCATTTCTACATTCCGAGCAACCTAGGCTTCACTCTAGGGCGTTGCTCCAACAGATTGAATAGTTAGGGCCTTAGAAGTCAACGCCCGAAGCATAAAATGCAATAAAAATACAACAGTTTTTCCATCGTAAAAAACGAATAATTGCAACCAGGGTGAAAGTTATGGTTATTTCTACATTCCCAGCAACCTAGGCTTCACTCTAGGGCGCTGCGCCACCAGATCGAATAGTTAGGTCCTCAGAAGTCAACGCCAGAAGCATAAAATACGATATAAATACAACAGCTTTTGCATCGTATAAAAGGACTAATAGCAACCAGTGTGAAAGTTATGGTCATTTCAACGTTCCGGGCAACCTAGGCTTCACTCTAGGGCGTTGCTCCACCAGATCAAATAGTTAGGGCATAAGAAGTCAACGCCAGAAGCATAAATTACAATATAAGTACAACAGCTTTCCCATCGTATGTTATGTATATTTGCAAACAGTGTGGAACTAATGGTCATTTCTACGTTCCGGTCAACCTAGGCTTCAGTCCAGGACGATGCTCCACCAGATGGAATAGTTAGGGCCTTAGAAGTCAACGCCAGAAGCATAAACTACAAAATAAATACATCAGTCTTTCCATCGTATAAAACGAATAATTGCAACCAGTGTGAAAGTTATGGTCAATCCTACATTTCGAGCAACCTAGGCATCACTCTAGGGCGTTGCTCCACCTGATCGAATAGTTAGGGCCTTAGAAGTCAACGCCAGAATCATAAAATACAATATAAATGCAACAGTTTTTCCACCATATAAAACGAATAATTGCAACCAGTATGAAAGTTGTCGTCATTTCTACGTTCCGCGCAATCTTGGCTTTACCCTAGGGCGTTGTTCCACCAGCTGGAATAGTTAGGGCCTAAGAAGTGAACGCCAGAAGCATAAAATACGATACAAATACAACAGCTTTTCCATCGTATAAAACGAATAATTGCAACCAGTGTGAAAGTTATGGTCATTTCTACATTCCGGGCAACCTAGGCTTCCCCCTAGGGCGTTGCTCCAACAGATTGCATAGTTAGGGCCTTAGAAGTCAATGCCCGAAGCATAAAATGCCGTAAAAATACAACAGTTTTTCCATCGTATTGCAGGAATAATTTGCAACCAGTGTGAAGGTTATGGTCGTATCTATGTTCCGGGCAACCTAGGCATCACTGTAGGGCGTTGCTCCACAAGATCGAGTAGTTAGGTCCTTAGAAGACAACGCCAGAAGCATAAAATACGATATAAATACAACAGCTTATCCATCGTATAAAAGGAATAATTGCAAACAGTGTGAAAGTAATGGTCATTTCTACGTTCCGTGCAACCTAGGCTTCACTCTACGGCGTTGTTCCACCAGATCGAATAGTTAGGGCCTAGGAAATCAACACCAGAAGAATAAAATACAAAATAAGTACAACAGCCTTTACACCGTATAAAACGAATAATTGCAACCTGTGTGAAGGTAATGGTCATATCTACGTTCCGGGCAACCTAGGCTTCACCCTATGGCGTTGTACCACCAGATCGAATAGTTAGGGCCTAAGAAGTGAACGCCAGAAGCATAAAATACAATATAAATTCAACAGTTTTTCCATCGTATAAAACGAATAATTGCGACCAGTGTGAAAGTTGTGGTCATTTCTACATTTCGAGCAACCTAGGCTTCACTCTAGGGCGCTGCTCCACCTGATCGAATAGTTAGGGCCTTAGAAGTCATCGCCAGAAGCATAAAATACAATATAAATACAACAGTTTTTCCACCATATAAAACGAATAATTGCAACCAGTATGAAAGTTATGGTCATTTCTACGTTCCGCGCAATCTTGGCTTTACCCTAGTGCGTTGTTCCACCAGATGGAATAGTTAGGGCCTAAGAAGTCAACGCCAGAAGCATAAAATACGATAAAATACAACAGCTTTTCCATCGTATAAAACGAATAATTGCAACCAATGTGAAAGTTATGGTCATTTCTACACTTCGAGCAACCTAGGCTTCACTCTAGGGCGTTGCTCCACCTTATCGAATAGTTAGGGCCTTAGAAGTCAACGCCAGAAGAATAAAATACAAAATAAGTACAACAGCCTTTACACATTATAAAACGAATAATTGCAACCTGTGTGAAGGTTATGGTCATATCTACGTTCCGGGCAACCTAGGCTTCATCCTATGGCGTTGTACCACCAGATCGAATAGTTAGGGCCTAAGAAGTGAACGCCAGAATCATAAAATACAATATAAATACAACAGTTTTTCCATCGTATAAAACGAATAATTGCAACCAGTATGAAAGTTACGGTCATTTCTGCCTTCCGGGCAACCTAGGCTTCACCCTAGGGCGTTGCTACAACAGAGTGAACAGTTAGGGCCTTAGAAGTCAATGCCCGAAGCATAAAATGCAATAAAAATACAACAGTTTTTCCATCATATAACAGGAATAATTGCAACTAGTTTGAAAGTGATGGTCATTTCTACGTACAGGGCAACCTAGGCTTCACTCTAGGGCGTTGCTCCACCAGATCGAATAGTTAGGGCCTTAGAAGTCAACGCCCGAAGCATAAAATACAAAATAAATAGAACAGTTTTTCCATCGTATAAAACGAATAATTGCTACGAGTGTGAAAGTTATGGTCATTTCTACTTTCCCGGCTACCTACGCTTCCCCCTAGCGCGTTGATCCACCAGATGGAATAGTTAGGGCCTAAGAAGTCAACGCCAGAGGCATAAAATACGATATAAATTCAACAGCTTTTCCATCGTATAAAACGAATAATTGCAACCAGTGTGAAAGTTATGGTCATTTCTACGTTCCGGGCAACCTAGGCTTCCCCCTAGGGCGTTGCTCCAACAGATTGCATAGCTAGGGCCTTAGAAGTCAATGCCCGAAGCATAAAATGCAGTAAAAATACAACAGCTTTTCCACCGTATAGCAGGAATAATTTGCAACCAGTGTGAAGGTTATGGTCGTATCTACGTTCCGGGCAACCTAGGCATCACTGCAGGGCGTTGCTCCACCAGATCGAATAGTTAGGTCCTTAGAAGTCAACGCCAGAAGCATAAAATACGATATAAATACAACAGCTTTTCCATCGTATAAAAGGAATAATTGCAAACAGTGTGAAAGTAATGGTCATTTCTACGTTCCGGGCAAGCTAGGCTTCACTCTACGGCGTTGTTCCACCAGATCGAATAGTTAGGGCCTAAGAAATCAACACCAGAAGATTAAAATACAAAATAAGTACAACAGCCTTTACACCGTATAAAACGAATAATTGCAACCTGTTTGAAGGTTATGGTCATATCTACGTTCCGGGCAACCTAGGCTTCACTCTAGGGCGCTGCTCCACCTGATCGAATAGTTAGGGCCTTAGAAGTCAACGCCAGAAGCATAAAATACAATATAAATACAACAGTTTTTCCACCATATAAAACGAATAATTGCAACCAGTATGAAAGTTATGGTCATTTCTACGTTCCGTGCAATCTTGGCTTTACCCTAGGGCGTTGTTCCACCAGATGGAATAGTTAGGGCCTAAGAAGTCAACGCCAGAAGCATAAAATACAAAATAAGTACAACAGCCTTTACACCGTATAAAACGAATAATTGCAACCTGTGTGAAGGTTATGGTCATATCTACGTTCCGGGCAACCTAGGCTTCACCCTATGGCGTTGTACCACCAGATCGAATAGTTAGGTCCTAAGAAGTCAACGCCAGAAGCATAAATTACAATATAAGTACAACAGCTTTTCCATCGTATATAATGTATATTTGCAAACAGTGTGGAATAATGGTCACTTCTACGTTCCGGGCAACCTAGGCTTCACTCCAGGGTGTTGCTCCACCAGGTGGAATTGCTAGGGACTTAGAATTCAATGCCAGAAGCATAAAATGCAATATAAATTTAACAGCTTTTCCATCGTATAAAAGGAATAATAGCAACCAGTGTGAAAGTTATGTTCATTTCAACGTTCCGGGCAACCTAGGCTTCACTCTAGGGCGTTGCTCCACCAGATCAAATAGTTAGGGCCTAAGAAGTCAACGCCAGAAGCATAAATTAAAATATAAGTACAACAGCTTTTCCATCGTATGTAATGTATATTTGCAAACAGTGTGGAAGTCATGGTCATTTCTACGTTCCGGGCAACCTAGGCTTCACGCTAGGGTGTTGCTCCACCAGATGGACTAGCTAGGGACTTAGAAATCAATGCCAGAAGCATAAAATGCAATATAAATTTAACAGCTTTTCCATCGTATAGAAGGAATAATAGCAACCAGTGTGAAAGTTATGTTCATTTCAACGTTCCGGGCAACCTAGGCTTCACCCTAGGACGTTCCTCCAGCAGATTGAATAGTTAGGGCCTTAGAAGTCAATGCCCGAAGCATAAAATGCAATAAAAGTACAACAGTTTTTCCATCGTAGAGCAGGAATAACTTGCAACCAGTCTGATAGTAGTGGTCATTTCTACATTCCGAGCAATCTAGGCTTCACTCTAGGGCGTTGCTCCACCAGATCGAATAGCTAGGTCCTTAGAAGTCAACGCCAGAAGCATAAAATACGATATAAATAGAACAGCTTTTCCATCGTATAAAAGGAATAATAGCAACCAGTGTGATAGTTATGGTCATTTCTACGTTCCGGGCAACCTAGGCTTCACTCTAGGGCGTTGCTCCACCAGATCAAACAGTTAGGGCCGTAGATGTCAACACCAGAAGCATAAAATACAATAAAGGTGCAACAGTTTTTCCATCGTATAACAGGAATAACTGCAAACAGTGTGAAAGTAATGGTCATTTCTGCGTTCCGGGCAACCTAGGCTTCAATCTAGGGCGTTGCTCCACCAGATCAAACAGTTAGGGCCTTAGAAGTCAACGGCCGAAGCATAAAATACAAAATAAATAGAACGGTTTTTCCATTGTATAAAACGAATAATTGCTGCCAGTGTAAAAGTTATGGTCTTTTCTACGTTCCGGGCAACCTAGGCTTCACACTATGGCGTTGTACCACCAGATCGAATAGTTAGGTCCTAAGAAGTCAACGCCAGAAGCATAAATTACAATATAAGTACAACAGCTTTTCCATCGTATATAATGTATATTTGCAAACAGTGTGGAATAATGGTCACTTCTACGTTCCGGGCAACCTAGGCTTCACTCCAGGGTGTTGCTCCACCAGGTGGAATTGCTAGGGACTTAGAATTCAATGCCAGAAGCATAAAATGCAATATAAATTTAACAGCTTTTCCATCGTATAAAAGGATTAATAGCAACCAGTGTGAAAGTTATGTTCATTTCAACGTTCCGGGCAACCTAGGCTTCACTCTAGGGCGTTGCTCCACCAGATCAAATAGTTAGGGCCTAAGAAGTCAACGCCAGAAGCATAAATTAAAATATAAGTACAACAGCTTTTCCATCGTATGTAATGTATATTTGCAAACAGTGTGGAAGTCATTGTCATTTCTACGTTCCGGGCAACCTAGGCTTCACGCTAGGGTGTTGCTCCACCAGATGGACTAGCTAGGGACTTAGAATTCAATGCCAGAAATATAATATGCAATATAAATATAACAGCTTTTCCATCGTATAAAAGGACTAATAGCAACCAGTGTGAAAGTTATGGTCATTTCAACGTTCCGGGCAACCTAGGCTTCACTCTAGGGCGTTGCTACACCAGATCAAATAGTTAGGGCATAAGAAGTCAACGCCAGAAGCATAAATTACAATATAAGTACAACAGCTTTCCCATCGTATGTTATGTATATTTGCAAACAGTGTGGAACTAATGGTCATTTCTACGTTCCGGTCAACCTAGGCTTCAGTCTAGGACGTTGCTCCGCCAGATGGAATAGTTAGGGCCTTAGAAGTCAACGCCAGAAGCATAAACTACAAAACAAATACAACAGTCTTTCCATCGTATAAAACGAATAATTGCAACCTGTGTGATGGTTATGGTCATTTCTACGTTCCGGTCAACCTAGGCGTCACTCTAATGCGTTGCTCCACCACATCTAATAGCTACGGCCTTAGAAGCTAACGCCGGAAGCATAAAATACAATATAATTACAACAGTTTTTCCATCGTATAAAATGAATAATTGCGGACATTGTGAAAGTAATGGTCATTTCTACGTTCCGGTCAACCTAGGCGTCACTCTAATGCGTTGCTCCACCACATCTAATAGCTACGGCCTTAGAAGTCAACGCCAGGAGCATAAAATACAATATAAATACAACAGCATTTCCATCGCATAAAATGAATAATTGCAAACAGTGTGAAAGTAATGGTCATGTCTACGTTCCGGGTAACCTAGGTTTCACTCTAGGGCGTTGCTCCACCAGATAGAATAGCTAGGGACTTAGAATTCAACGCCAGAAGAATAAAATACAATATAAGTACAACAGTTTTTCCATCGTATAAAATGAATATTTGCAAACATTGTGAAAGTAATGGTCATTTCTACGTTCCGGGCAACCTAGGCTTCACCCTAGGGCGTTGTTCCACCAGATGGAATAGTTAGGGCCTAAGAAGTCAACGCCAGAATAATAAAATACAATATAAATACAACAGTTTTTCCACCATATAAAACGAATAATTGCAACCAGTATGAAAGTTACGGTCATTTCTACTTTCCGGGCAACCTAGGCTTCACCCTAGGGCGTTGCTCCAACAGAGTGAATTGTTAAGGCCTTAGAAGTCAATGCCCGAAGCATAAAATGCAATAAAAATACAACAGTTTTTCCATCATATAACAGGAATAATTGCAATCAGTTTCAAAGTGATGGTCATTTCTACGTACAGGGCAACCTAGTATTCACTCTAGGGCGTTGCTCCACCAGATCGAATAGTTAGGGCGTTAGAAATCAACGCCCGAAGCATAAAATACAAAATAAATAGAACAGTTTTTCCATCATATAAAACGAATAATGGTAACCAGTGTGAAAGTTAAGGTCATTTCTACGTTCCGGTCAACCTAGGCTTCACTCTAGGACGTTGATCCACCAGATCGAATAGTATGGGCCTATGAAGTCAACGCCAGAAGCATAAAATACAATAAACGTGCAACAGTTTTTCCATCGTATAGCAGGAATAATTGCAACCAGTGTGAAAGTGATGGTCATTTCTACGTTCCAGGCAACCTTGGTTTCACACTAGGGCGTTGTACCACCAGATCAAATAGTTATGGCCTAAGAAGTCAACGCCAGGGGCATAAAATACAACATAAATACAACAGACTTTCCATCGTATATAATGTATATTTGCAAACATTGTGAAAGTAATGATCATTTCTACGTACCGGGCAACCTGGGCTCCACTCTAGGGCGTTGCTCCACCAAATCGAATAGCTAGGGCCTTAGATGTCAAAGCCAGAAGCATAAAATACGATATAAATAGAACAGCTTTTCCATTGTATAAAAGGAATAATTGCAAACAGTGTGAAAGTAATGGTCATTTCTACGTTCCGCGCAACCTAGGCTTCACGCTAAGGCGTGGTTCCACCAGATCGAATAGTTAGGGCCTAAGAAGTCAACACCAGAATAATAAAATACAAAATAAACACAACAGCCTTTACAACGTATAAAACGAGTAATTGCAACCTGTGTGAAGGTTATGGTCATATCTACGTTCCGGGCAACATAGGCTTCACTGTAGAGCGTTCCTCCACCAGATCGAAATGTTAGGGCCTACGAAGTCAACGCCCGAAGCATAAAATACGATATAAATACAACAGCATTGCCATCGTATAAAATGAATAATTGCAAACAGTGTGAAAGTAATGGACATTTCTACGTACCGGGCAACCTAGGCCCCACTCTAGGGCGTTGCTCCACCAAATCGAATAGCTAGGGCCTTAGAAGTCAACGCCAGAAGCATAAAATACAATATAGATGCAAAAGTTTTTCCATCGTATAACAGGAATAACTGCAAACAGTATGAAAGTACTGGTTATTTCTACGTTCCTGGAAACCTAGGTTTCACTCTAGGTCGTTGCTCCACCATATCGAATAGCTAGGGACTTAGAATTCAACGCCATAAGAATAAAATACAATATAAGTACAACAGTTTTTCATCGTATAAAATGAATAATTGCAACCAGTGTGAAAGTTATGGTCACTTGTACATTTCGAGCAACCTAGGTTTCACTCTGGGGCGTTGCTCCACCTGATCGAATAGTTAGGGCCTTAGAAGTCAACGCCAGAAGCATAAAATACAATAAAGATGCAACAGTTTTTCCATCGTATAACAGGAATAACTGCAAACAGTGTGAAAGTACTGGTCATTTCTACGTTCCGGGTAACCTAGGTTTCACTCTAGGGCCATGCTCCACCAGATCAAATAGCTAGGGACATAGAATTCAACGCCATAAGTATAAAATACAATAGAAATATAACAGTTTTTCCATCGTATAAAACGAATATTAGCAACCAGTGCGAAAGTTATGGTCATTTCTACATTTCGAGCAACCTAGGTTTCACTCTGGGGCGTTGCTCCTCCAGATCAATCAGTTAGGGGCTTAGAAGTCAACGCCCGAAGCATAAAATGCAAAATAAATAGAACAGCATTTCCATCGTATAAAACGAATAATTGCAACCAGTGTGAAAGTTATGGTCATTTCTACATTTCGAGCAACCTAGGCTTCACTCTAGGGCGCTGCTCCACCTGATCGAATAGTTAGGGCCTTAGAAGTCAACGCCAGAAGCATAAAATACAATATAAATACAACAGTTTTTCCACCATATAAAACGAATAATTGCAACCAGTATGAAAGTTATGGTCATTCCTACGTTCCGCGCAATCTTGGCTTTACCCTAGGGCGTTGTTCCACCAGATGGAATAGTTAGGGTCTAAGAAGTCAACGCCAGAAGCATAAAATACGATATAAATACAACAGCTTTTCCATCGTATAAAACGAATAATTGCAACCAATGTGAATGTCATGGTCATTTCTACACGTCGAGCAACCTAGGCTTCACTCTAGGGCGTTGCTCCACCTGATCGAATAGTTGGGGCCTTAGAAGTGAACGCCAGAATAATAAAATACAATATAAATACAACAGTTTTTCCACCATATAAAACGAATAATAGCAACCAGTATGAAAGTTACGGTCATTTCTACTTTCCGGACAACCTAGGCTTCACCCTAGGGCGTTGCTCCAACAGAGTGAATAGTTAGGGCCTTAGAAGTCAATGCCCGAAGCATAAAATGCAATAAAAATACAACGGTTTTTCCATCATATAACAGGAATATTTGCAACCAGTTTGAAAGTGATGGTCATTTCTACGTACCGGGCAACCTAGGCTTCACTCTAGGGCGTTGCTCCACCAGGTCGAATAGTTAGGGCCTTAGAAGTCAACGCCCGAAGCATAAAATACAAAATAAATAGAACAGTTTTTCCATCGTATAAAACGAATAGTTGCTACCAGTCTGAAAGTTATGGTCATTTCTACTTTCCGGGCAACCTACGCTTCCCCCTAGGGCGTCTATCCACCAGATGGAATAGTTAGGGCCTAAGAAGTCAACGCCAGAAGCATAAAATACGATATAAATTCAACAGCTTTTCCATCGTATAAAACGAATAATTGCAACCAGTGTGAAAGTTATGGTCATTTCTACGTTCCTGGCAACCTAGGCTTCCCCCTAGGGCGTTGCTCCAACAGAGTGAATAGTTAGGGCCTTAGAAGTCAATGCCCGAAGCATAAAATGCAATAAAAATACAACGGTTTTTCCATCATATAACAGGAATAATTGCAACCAGTTTGAAAGTAATGGTCATTTCTACGTTCGGGGAACCTAGGCTTCACCCTAGGGCGTTGCTCCACCAGATCAAACAGTTAGGGCCTTAGAAGTAAACGCCCGAAGCATAAAATACAAAATAAATAGAACAGTTTTTCTATTGTATAAAACGAATAATTGCTACCAGTGTAAAAGTCATGGTCATTTCTACGTTCCGGGCAACCTAGGCTTCACTCTAGAGCGTTGTTCCACCAAATCGAATAGTTAGGGCCTAAGAAGTGAACGCCAGAAGCATAAAATACAATATAAATACAACAGTTTTTCCATCGTATAAAACGAATAATTGCAACCAGTGTTAAAGTTATGGTCATTTCTACATTCCGAGCAACCTAGGCTTCACTCTAGGGCGTTGCTCCAACAGATTGAATAGTTAGGGCCTTAGAAGTCAACGCCCGAAGCATAAAATGCAATAAAAATACAACAGTTTTTCCATCGTAAAAAACGAATAATTGCAACCAGGGTGAAAGTTATGGTTATTTCTACATTCCCAGCAACCTAGGCTTCACTCTACGGCGTTGTTCCACCAGATCGAATAGTTAGGGCCTAGGAAATCAACACCAGAAGAATAAAATACAAAATAAGTACAACAGCCTTTACACCGTATAAAACGAATAATTGCAACCTGTGTGAAGGTAATGGTCATATCTACGTTCCGGGCAACCTAGGCTTCACCCTATGGCGTTGTACCACCAGATCGAATAGTTAGGGCCTAAGAAGTGAACGCCAGAAGCATAAAATACAATATAAATTCAACAGTTTTTCCATCGTATAAAACGAATAATTGCGACCAGTGTGAAAGTTGTGGTCATTTCTACATTTCGAGCAACCTAGGCTTCACTCTAGGGCGCTGCTCCACCTGATCGAATAGTTAGGGCCTTAGAAGTCATCGCCAGAAGCATAAAATACAATATAAATACAACAGTTTTTCCACCATATAAAACGAATAATTGCAACCAGTATGAAAGTTATGGTCATTTCTACGTTCCGCGCAATCTTGGCTTTACCCTAGTGCGTTGTTCCACCAGATGGAATAGTTAGGGCCTAAGAAGTCAACGCCAGAAGCATAAAATACGATAAAATACAACAGCTTTTCCATCGTATAAAACGAATAATTGCAACCAATGTGAAAGTTATGGTCATTTCTACACTTCGAGCAACCTAGGCTTCACTCTAGGGCGTTGCTCCACCTTATCGAATAGTTAGGGCCTTAGAAGTCAACGCCAGAAGAATAAAATACAAAATAAGTACAACAGCCTTTACACATTATAAAACGAATAATTGCAACCTGTGTGAAGGTTATGGTCATATCTACGTTCCGGGCAACCTACGCTTCATCCTATGGCGTTGTACCACCAGATCGAATAGTTAGGGCCTAAGAAGTGAACGCCAGAATCATAAAATACAATATAAATACAACAGTTTTTCCATCGTATAAAACGAATAATTGCAACCAGTATGAAAGTTACGGTCATTTCTGCCTTCCGGGCAACCTAGGCTTCACCCTAGGGCGTTGCTACAACAGAGTGAACAGTTAGGGCCTTAGAAGTCAATGCCCGAAGCATAAAATGCAATAAAAATACAACAGTTTTTCCATCATATAACAGGAATAATTGCAACTAGTTTGAAAGTGATGGTCATTTCTACGTACAGGGCAACCTAGGCTTCACTCTAGGGCGTTGCTCCACCAGATCGAATAGTTAGGGCCTTAGAAGTCAACGCCCGAAGCATAAAATACAAAATAAATAGAACAGTTTTTCCATCGTATAAAACGAATAATTGCTACGAGTGTGAAAGTTATGGTCATTTCTACTTTCCCGGCTACCTACGCTTCCCCCTACGGCGTTGATCCACCAGATGGAATAGTTAGGGCCTAAGAAGTCAACGCCAGAGGCATAAAATACGATATAAATTCAACAGCTTTTCCATCGTATAAAACGAATAATTGCAACCAGTGTGAAAGTTATGGTCATTTCTACGTTCCGGGCAACCTAGGCTTCCCCCTAGGGCGTTGCTCCAACAGATTGCATAGCTAGGGCCTTAGAAGTCAATGCCCGAAGCATAAAATGCAGTAAAAATACAACAGCTTTTCCACCGTATAGCAGGAATAATTTGCAACCAGTGTGAAGGTTATGGTCGTATCTACGTTCCGGGCAACCTAGGCATCACTGCAGGGCGTTGCTCCACCAGATCGAATAGTTAGGTCCTTAGAAGTCAACGCCAGAAGCATAAAATACGATATAAATACAACAGCTTTTCCATCGTATAAAAGGAATAATTGCAAACAGTGTGAAAGTAATGGTCATTTCTACGTTCCGGGCAAGCTAGGCTTCACTCTACGGCGTTGTTCCACCAGATCGAATAGTTAGGGCCTAAGAAATCAACACCAGAAGATTAAAATACAAAATAAGTACAACAGCCTTTACACCGTATAAAACGAATAATTGCAACCTGTTTGAAGGTTATGGTCATATCTACGTTCCGGGCAACCTAGGCTTCACTCTAGGGCGCTGCTCCACCTGATCGAATAGTTAGGGCCTTAGAAGTCAACGCCAGAAGCATAAAATACAATATAAATACAACAGTTTTTCCACCATATAAAACGAATAATTGCAACCAGTATGAAAGTTATGGTCATTTCTACGTTCCGTGCAATCTTGGCCTTACCCTAGGGCGTTGTTCCACCAGATGGAATAGTTAGGGCCTAAGAAGTCAACGCCAGAAGCATAAAATACAAAATAAGTACAACAGCCTTTACACCGTATAAAACGAATAATTGCAACCTGTGTGAAGGTTATGGTCATATCTACGTTCCGGGCAACCTAGGCTTCACCCTATGGCGTTGTACCACCAGATCGAATAGTTAGGTCCTAAGAAGTCAACGCCAGAAGCATAAATTACAATATAAGTACAACAGCTTTTCCATCGTATATAATGTATATTTGCAAACAGTGTGGAATAATGGTCACTTCTACGTTCCGGGCAACCTAGGCTTCACTCCAGGGTGATGCTCCACCAGGTGGAATTGCTAGGGACTTAGAATTCAATGCCAGAAGCATAAAATGCAATATAAATTTAACAGCTTTTCCACCGTATAAAAGGAATAATAGCAACCAGTGTGAAAGTTATGTTCATTTCAACGTTCCGGGCAACCTAGGCTTCACTCTAGGGCGTTGCTCCACCAGATCAAATAGTTAGGGCCTAAGAAGTCAACGCCAGAAGCATAAATTAAAATATAAGTACAACAGCTTTTCCATCGTATGTAATGTATATTTGCAAACAGTGTGGAAGTCATGGTCATTTCTACGTTCCGGGCAACCTAGGCTTCACGCTAGGGTGTTGCTCCACCAGATGGACTAGCTAGGGACTTAGAAATCGATGCCAGAAATATAATATGCAATATAAATATAACAGCTTTTCCATCGTATAAAAGGACTAATAGCAACCAGTGTGAAAGTTATGGTCATTTCAACGTTCCGGGCAACCTAGGCTTCACTCTAGGGCGTTGCTACTCCAGATCAAATAGTTAGGGCATAAGAAGTCAACGCCAGAAGCATAAATTACAATATAAGTACAACAGCTTTCCCATCGTATGTTATGTATATTTGCAAACAGTGTGGAACTAATGGTCATTTCTACGTTCCGGTCAACCTAGGCTTCAGTCTAGGACGTTGCTCCGCCAGATGGAATAGTTAGGGCCTTAGAAGTCAACGCCAGAAGCATAAACTACAAAATAAATACAACAGTCTTTCCATCGTATAAAACGAATAATTGCAACCTGTGTGATGGTTATGGTCATTTCTACGTTCCGGTCAACCTAGGCGTCACTCTAATGCGTTGCTCCACCACATCTAATAGCTACGGCCTTAGAAGCTAACGCCGGAAGCATAAAATACAATATAATTACAACAGTTTTTCCATCGTATAAAATGAATAATTGCGGACATTGTGAAAGTAATGGTCATTTCTACGTTCCGGTCAACCTAGGCGTCACTCTAGTGCGTTGCTCCACCACATCTAATAGCTACGGCCTTAGTAATCAACGCCAGGAGCATAAAATACAATATAAATACAACAGCATTTCCATCGTATAAAATGAATAATTGCAAACAGTGTGAAAGTAATGGTCATGTCTACGTTCCGGGTAACCTAGGTTTCACTCTAGGGCGTTGCTCCACCAGATAGAATAGCTAGGGACTTAGAATTCAACGCCAGAAGAATAAAATACAATATAAGTACAACAGTTTTTCCATCGTATAAAATGAATATTTGCAAACATTGTGAAAGTAATGGTCATTTCTACGTTCCGGGCAACATAGGCTTCACCGTAGGGCGTTGTTCCACCAGATGGAATAGTTAGGGCCTAAGAAGTCAACGCCAGAATAATAAAATACAATATAAATACAACAGTTTTTCCACCATATAAAACGAATAATTGCAACCAGTATGAAAGTTACGGTCATTTCTACTTTCCGGGCAACCTAGGCTTCACCCTAGGGCGTTGCTCCAACAGAGTGAATTGTTAAGGCCTTAGAAGTCAAAGCCCGAAGCATAAAATGCAATAAAAATACAACAGTTTTTCCATCATATAACAGGAATAATTGCAATCAGTTTCAAAGTGATGGTCATTTCTACGTACAGGGCAACCTAGGCTTCACTCTAGGGCGTTGCTCCACCAGATCGAATAGTTAGGGCGTTAGAAATCAACGCCCGAAGCATAAAATACAAAATAAATAGAACAGTTTTTCCATCATCTAAAACGAATAATGGTAACCAGTGTGAAAGTTAAGGTCATTTCTACGTTCCGGTCAACCTAGGCTTCACTCTAGGACGTTGATCCACCAGATCGAATAGTATGGGCCTATGATGTCAACGCCAGAAGCATAAAATACAATAAACGTGCAACAGTTTTTCCATCGTATAGCAGTAATAATTGCAACCAGTGTGAAGGTAATGGTCATTTCTACGTTCCGGGCAACCTAGGCTTCACTCTACGGCGTTGTTCCACCAGATCGAATAGTTAGGGCCTAAGAAATCAACACCAGAAGAATAAAATACAAAATAAGTACAACAGCCTTTACACCGTATAAAACGAATAATTGCAACCTGTGTGAAGGTTATGGTCATATCTACGTTCCGGGCAACCTAGGCTTCACCCTATGGCGTTGTACCACCAGATCGAATAGTTAGGGCCTAAGAAGTCAACGCCAGAAGCATAAATTACAATATAAGTACAACAGCTTTTTCATCGTATATAATGTATATTTGCAAACAGTGTGGAATAATGGTCACTTCTACGTTCCGGGCAACCTGGGCTCCACTCTAGGGCGTTGCTCCACCAAATCGAATAGCTAGGGCCTTAGATGTCAAAGCCAGAAGCATAAAATACGATATAAATAGAACAGCTTTTCCATCGTATAAAAGGAATAATTGCAAACAGTGTGAAAGTAATGGTCATTTCTACGTTCCGCGCAACCTAGGCTTCACGCTAAGGCGTGGTTCCACCAGATCGAATAGTTAGGGCCTAAGAAGTCAACACCAGAATAATAAAATACAAAATAAACACAACAGCCTTTACAACGTATAAAACGAGTAATTGCAACCTGTGTGAAGGTTATGGTCATATCTACGTTCCGGGCAACATAGGCTTCACTGTAGAGCGTTCCTCCACCAGATCGAAATGTTAGGGCCTACGAAGTCAACGCCCGAAGCATAAAATACGATATAAATACAACAGCATTGCCATCGTATAAAATGAATAATTGCAAACAGTGTGAAAGTAATGGACATTTCTACGTACCGGGCAACCTAGGCCCCACTCTAGGGCGTTGCTCCACCAAATCGAATAGCTAGGGCCTTAGAAGTCAACGCCAGAAGCATAAAATACAATATAGATGCAAAAGTTTTTCCATCGTATAACAGGAATAACTGCAAACAGTATGAAAGTACTGGTTATTTCTACGTTCCTGGAAACCTAGGTTTCACTCTAGGTCGTTGCTCCACCATATCGAATAGCTAGGGACTTAGAATTCAACGCCATAAGAATAAAATACAATATAAGTACAACAGTTTTTCATCGTATAAAATGAATAATTGCAACCAGTGTGAAAGTTATGGTCACTTGTACATTTCGAGCAACCTAGGTTTCACTCTGGGGCGTTGCTCCACCTGATCGAATAGTTAGGGCCTTAGAAGTCAACGCCAGAAGCATAAAATACAATAAAGATGCAACAGTTTTTCCATCGTATAACAGGAATAACTGCAAACAGTGTGAAAGTACTGGTCATTTCTACGTTCCGGGTAACCTAGGTTTCAATCTAGGGCGTTGCTCCACCAGATCAAACAGTTAGGGCCTTAGAAGTCAACGGCCGAAGCATAAAATACAAAATAAATAGAACGGTTTTTCCATTGTATAAAACGAATAATTGCTACCAGTGTAAAAGTTATGGTCTTTTCTACGTTCCGGGCAACCTAGGCTTCACACTAGGGCATTGCTCCTCCAGATCAATCAGTTAGGGCCTTAGAAGTCAACGCCCGAAGCATAAAATGCAAAATAAATACAACAGTTTTTCCATCATATAAAACGAATGATAACAACCAGTGTGAAAGTTATGGTCATTTCTACGTGCCGGGCAACCTAGGCTTCACTCTAGTGCGTTGCTCCACCAGATCGAATAGTTAGGGCCTAAGAAGTGAACGCCAGAAGCAAAAAATACAATATAAATACAACAGTTTTTCCATCATATAAAACGAATGATAACAACCAGTGTGAAAGTTCTGGTCATTCCTACGTGCCGGGCAACCTAGGCTTCACTCTAGGGCGTTGCTCCACCAGATCGAATAGTTAGGGCCTTAGAAGTCAACGCCCGAAGCATAAACTTCAAAATAAATACAACAGCCTTTCAATCGTATAAAACGAATAATTGCAACCTGTGTGAAGGTTATGGTCATATCTACGTTCCGGACAAACTAGGCTTCACTGTAGGGTGTTGCTCCACCAGATCGAATCGTTAGGGCCTTAGAAGTCAACGCCAGAAGCATAAAATACAATAAAGATGCAACAGTTTTTCCATCGTATAACAGGAATAACTGCAAACAGTGTGAAAGCACTGGTCATTTCTACGTTCCGGGTAACCTAGGTTTCACTCTAGGGCCTTGCTCCACCAGATCAAATAGCTAGGGACATAGAATTCAACGCCATAAGTATAAAATACAATTGAAATATAACAGTTTTTCCATCGTATAAAACGAATATTAGCAACCAGTGTGAAAGTTATGGTCATTTCTACATTTCGAGCAACCTAGGTTTCACTCTGGGGCGTTGCTCCTCCAGATCAATCAGTTAGGGCCTTAGAAGTCAACGCCCGAAGCATAAAATGCAAAATAAATAGAACAGTTTTTCCATTGTATAAAACGAATAAATGCTAGCAGTGTAAAAGTTATGGTCATTTCTACGTTCCGGGCAACCTAGGCTTGACTCTAGGGAGTTGCTCCACCAGATCGAATAGTTAGGGCCTTAGATGTCAACGCCCGAAGCATAAAATGCAAAATACATAGAACAGTTTTTCCATTGTATAAAACGAATAACTGCAACCAGTGTGAAAGTACTGGTCATTTCTGCGTTCCGGGCAACCTAGGCTTCACCCTAGGGCGTTGTTCCACCAGATGGAGTACCTAGGGCCTAAGAAGTCAACGCCAGAAGCATAAAATACGATATAAATACAACAGCTTTTCCATCGTATAAAACGAATAATTGCAACCAGTGTGAAAGTTATGGTCATTTCTACGTACCGGGCAACCTAGGCTTCACCCTAGGGCGTTGTTCCACCAGATCGAATAGTTAGGGCCTAAGAAGTGAACGCCAGAAGCATAAAATACAATATAAATACAACAGTTTATCCATTATATAAAACGAATGATAGCAACCAGTGTGAAAGTTATGGTCATTTCTACGTTCCGGGCAACCTAGGCTTCACTCTAGGCCGTTGTTCCACCAGATCGAAATGTTAGGGCCTACGAAGTCAACGCCCGAAGCATAAAATACGACATAAATACAACAGCATTGCCATCGTATAAAATGAATAATTGCAAACAGTGTGAAAGTAATGGACATTTCTACGTACCGGGCAACCTAGGCCCCACTCTAGGGCGTTGCTCCACCAAATCGAATAGCTAGGGCCTTAGAAGTCAACGCCAGAAGCATAAAATACAATATAGATGCAAAAGTTTTTCCATCGTATAACAGGAATAACAGCAAACAGTATGAAAGTACTGGTTATTTCTACGTTCCTGGAAACCTAGGTTTCACTCTAGGTCGTTGCTCCACCATATCGAATAGCTAGGGACTTAGAATTCAAAGCCATAAGAATAAAATACAATATAAGTACAACAGTTTTTCATCGTATAAAATGAATAATTGCAACCAGTGTGAAAGTTATGGTCATTTCTACATTTCGAGCAACCTAGGTTTCACTCTGGGGCGTTGCTCCTCCAGATCAATCAGTTAGGGCCTTAGAAGTCAACGCCCGAAGCATAAAATGCAAAATAAATAGAACAGTTTTTCCATTGTATAAAACGAATAAATGCTAGCAGTGTAAAAGTTATGGTCATTTCTACGTTCCGGGCAACCTAGGCTTCAATCTAGGGCGTTGCTCCACCAGATCAAACAGTTAGGGCCTTAGAAGTCAACGGCCGAAGCATAAAATACAAAATAAATAGAACGGTTTTTCCATTGTATAAAACGAATAATTGCTACCAGTGTAAAAGTTATGGTCTTTTCTACGTTCCGGGCAACCTAGGCTTCACACTAGGGCATTGCTCCTCCAGATCAATCAGTTAGGGCCTTAGAAGTCAACGCCCGAAGCATAAAATGCAAAATAAATACAACAGTTTTTCCATCATATAAAACGAATGATAACAACCAGTGTGAAAGTTATGGTCATTTCTACGTGCCGGGCAACCTAGGCTTCACTCTAGTGCGTTGCTCCACCAGATCGAATAGTTAGGGCCTAAGAAGTGAACGCCAGAAGCAAAAAATACAATATAAATACAACAGTTTTTCCATCATATAAAACGAATGATAACAACCAGTGTGAAAGTTCTGGTCATTCCTACGTGCCGGGCAACCTAGGCTTCACTCTAGGGCGTTGCTCCACCAGATCGAATAGTTAGGGCCTTAGAAGTCAACGCCCGAAGCATAAACTTCAAAATAAATACAACAGCCTTTCAATCGTATAAAACGAATAATTGCAACCTGTGTGAAGGTTATGGTCATATCTACGTTCCGGACAAACTAGGCTTCACTGTAGGGTGTTGCTCCACCAGATCGAATCGTTAGGGCCTTAGAAGTCAACGCCAGAAGCATAAAATACAATAAAGATGCAACAGTTTTTCCATCGTATAACAGGAATAACTGCAAACAGTGTGAAAGCACTGGTCATTTCTACGTTCCGGGTAACCTAGGTTTCACTCTAGGGCCTTGCTCCACCAGATCAAATAGCTAGGGACATAGAATTCAACGCCATAAGTATAAAATACAATTGAAATATAACAGTTTTTCCATCGTATAAAACGAATATTAGCAACCAGTGTGAAAGTTATGGTCATTTCTACATTTCGAGCAACCTAGGTTTCACTCTGGGGCGTTGCTCCACCACATCACATAGTTAGGGCCTTAGATGTCAAAGCCAGAATCATAAAATACGATATAAATACAACAGCATTGCCATCGTATAAAATGAATAATTGCAAACAGTGTGAATGATATGGACATTTCTACGTTCCGGGCAACCTAGGCTTCACTCTATGGCGTTCATCCACCACATCGAATAGCTACGGCCTCTGAAGTCAACGCGTGAAGCATAAAATACTATAAAAATACAACAGTCTTTCCATCCTGTAACAGGAATAATTGAAACCCGTGTGAAAGTGATGGTCATTTCTACGTTCCGGGCAACCTAGGTTTCACACTAGGGCGTTGCTCCTCCAGATCAATCAGTTAGGGCCTTAGAAGTCAACGCCCGAAGCATAAAATGCAAAATAAATAGAACAGTTTTTCCATTGTATAAAACGAATAATTGCTACCAGTGTAAAAGTTATGGTCATTTCTACGTTCCGGGCAACCTAGGCTTCACCATAGGGCGTTGTTCCACCAGATCGAATAGTTAGGGCCTAAGAAGTCAACGCCAGATGCATAAAATACAATATAAATATAACAGTTTTTCCATCGTATAAAATGCGTAATAGCAACCAGTGTGAAAGTTATGGTCATTTCTACGTTCCGGGCAACCTAGGCTTCACTCTAGGGCGTTGCTCCACCAGATCAAACAGTTAGGGCCTTAGATGTCAACGCCAGAAGCATAAAATACAATAAAGGTGCAACAGTTTTTCCATCGTATAATAGGAATAACTGCAACCAGTGTGAAAGTACTGGTCATTTCTACGTACCGGGTAACCTAGGTTTCACTCTAGGGCGTTGCTCCACGAGATCGAAAAGCTAGGTACTTAGAATTAAACGCCAGAAGAATAAAATACAATATAAGTACAACAGTTTTTCCATCGTATAAATTGAATATTTGCAAACATTGTGAAAGGAATGGTCATTTCTACGTTCCGGGCAACCTATGCGACACTCTAGAGCGTTGCTCCACCACATCTAATAGCTATGGCCTTAAAAGTCATCGCCAGAAGAATAAAATGCAATATAAATACAACAGCTTTTCCATCGTATAAAATGAATAATTGCAAACAGTGTGAAAGTAATGGTCATTTGTACGTTCCGGGCAACCTAGGCTTCACTCCAGGGCGTTGCTCCACCAGATCGAATAGTTAGGGCCTTAGAAGTCAACGCCAGAAGCATAAAATACAATAAAGATGCAACAGTTTTTCCATCGTATAAAAGGAATAACTGCAAACAGTGTGAAAGTACTGGTCATTTCTACGTTCCGGGTAACCTAGGTTTCACTCTAGGGCCTTGCTCCACCAGATCAAATAGCTAGGGACATAGAATTCAACGCCATAAGTATAAAATACAATTGAAATATAACAGTTTTTCCATCGTATAGAACGAATATTAGCAACCAGTGTGAAAGTTATGGTCATTTCTACATTTCGAGCAACCTAGGTTTCACTCTGGGGCGTTGCTCCTCCAGATCAATCAGTTAGGGCCTTAGAAGTCAACGCCCGAAGCATAAAATGCAACATAAAAAGAACAGTTTTTCCATTGTATAAAACGAATAAATGCTAGCAGTGTAAAAGTTATGGTCATTTCTACGTTCCGGGCAACCTAGGCTTGACTCTAGGGAGTTGCTCCACCAGATCGAATAGTTAGGGCCTTAGATGTCAACGCCCGAAGCATAAAATGCAAAATACATAGAACAGTTTTTCCATTGTATAAAACGAATAACTGCAACCAGTGTGAAAGTACTGGTCATTTCTGCGTTCCGGGCAACCTAGGCTTCACCCTAGGGCGTTGTTCCACCAGATGGAATACCTAGGGCCTAAGAAGTCAACGCCAGAAGCATAAAATACGATATAAATACAACAGCTTTTCCATCGTATAAAACGAATAATTGCAACCAGTGTGAAAGTTATGGTCATTTCTACGTACCGGGCAACCTAGGCTTCACCCTAGGGCGTTGTTCCACCAGATCGAATAGTTAGGGCCTAAGAAGTGAACGCCAGAAGCATAAAATACAATATAAATACAACAGTTTATCCATTATATAAAACGAATGATAGCAACCAGTGTGAAAGTTATGGTCATTTCTACGTTCCGGGCAACCTAGGCTTCACTCTAGGCCGTTGTTCCACCAGATCGGATAGTTGAGGGCCTTAGAAGTCAACACCAGAAGCATAAAGTACGATATAAATACAACAGCTTTTCCATCGTATAAAACGAATAATAGCAACCAGTGTGAAAGTTATGGTCATTTCTACGTTCGGGGCAACCTAGGCTTCACTCCAGGGCGTTGCTCCACCAGATCAAACAGTTAGGGCCTTAGAAGTCAACGCCCGAAGCATAAAATACAAAAGAAATAGAACGGTTTTTCCATTGTATAAAACTAATAAATGCTACCAGTGTAAAAGGTATGGTCATTTCTACGTTCCGGGCAACCTAGGCTTCACTCTATGGCGTTCTGCCACCACATCGAATAGCTACGGCCACAGAAGTCAATGCCTGAAGTATAAAATACAATAAAAATACAACAGTCTTTCCATCCTATAACAGGAATAATTGCAACCCGTGTGAAAGTGATGGTCATTTCTACGTTCCGGGCAACCTATGCTTCGCTCTAGGGCGTTGCTCCTCCAGATCGAATAGTTGAGGGCCTTAGAAGTCAACGCCAGAAGCATAAAATACGATATAAATACAACAGCTTTTGAATCGTATAAAACGAATAGTAGGAACCAGTGTGAAAGTTATGGTCATTTCTGCGTTCCGGGCAACCTAGGCTTCAATCTAGGGCGTTGCTCCACCAAATCAAACAGTTAGGGCCTTAGACGTCAACGCCGGAAGCATCAAATACAAAATAAATAGAACGGTTTTTCCATTGTATAAGACGAATAATTGCTACCAGTGTAAAAGTTATGGTCTTTTCTATGTTCCGGGCAACCTAGGCTTCACACTAGGGCGTTGCTCCTCCAGATCAATCTGTTAGGGCCTTAGAAGTCAACGCCCGAAGCATAAAATGCAAAATAAATAGAACAGTTTAACCATCATATAAAACGAATGATAGCAACCAGTGTGAAAGCTATGGTTATTTCTACGTTCCGGGCAACCTAGGCTTCACTCTAGGCCGTTGTTCCACCAGATCGAATAGTTAGGGCCTTAGAAGTCAACGCCCGAAGCATAAAATACAAGATAAATAGAATAGTTTTTCCATCGTATAAAACGAATAATTGCTACCAGTGTGAAAGTTATGGTCATTTCTACTTTCCGGGCAACCTACGCTTCACCCTAGGGCATTGTTCCACCAGATGGAATAGTTAGGGCCTAAGAAGTGAACGCCAGAAGCGTAAAATACGATATAAATACAACAGCTTTTCCATCGTATAAAACGAATAATTGCAACCAGTGTGAAAGTTATGGTCATTTCTACGTTCCGGGCAACCTAGACTTCACCCAAGGGCGTTGCTCCAACAGATTGAGTAGTTAGGGCCTTAGAAGTCAATGCCCGAAGCATAAAATGCAATAAATATACAACAGTTTTTCCATTGTATAGCAGGAATAATTTGCAACCAGTGTGATAGTAGTGGTCATTTCTGCGTTCCGGGCAACATAGGGTTCTCTCCAGGGCGTTGCTCCCCCAGATCGAATAGTTACGGCCTAAGAAGTCAACGCCAGAAGCATAAAATACGATAAAGATGCAACAGTTTTTCCATCGTATAAAACGAATAATTGCAACAAGTGTGAAAGTTATGGTCATTTCTACATTCCGGGCAACCTAGGCTTCACTCTAGGGCGTTGCTCCTCCAGACCGAATAGTTAGGTCCTTAGAAGTCAACGCCCGAAGCATAAAATACGATATAAATAAAACAGTTTTTCCATCGTATAAAACGAATAATAGCAACCAGTGTGAAAGTTATGGACATTTCTACGTACCGGGCAACCTAGGCTCCACTCTAGGGCGTTGCTCCACCAAATCGAATAGCTAGGGCCTTAGATGTCAAAGCCAGAATCATAAAATACGATATAAATAGAACAGCTTTTCCATCGTATAAAAGGAATAATTGCAAACGGTGTGAAAGTAATGGTCATTTCTACGTTCCGCGCAACCTAGGCTTCACGCTAAGGCGTTGTTCCACCAGATCGAATAGTTAGGGCCTAAGAAGTCAACACCAGAATAATAAAATACAAAATAAACACAACAGCCTTTACACCGTATAAAACGAGTAATTGCAAACTGTGTGAAGGTTATGGTCATATCTACGTTCCGGGCAACATAGGCTTCACTGTAGAGCGTTCCTCCGCCAGATCGAAATGTTAGGGCCTAAGAAGTCAACGTCCGAAGCATAAAATACGATATAAATACAACAGCATTGCCATCGTATAAAATGAATAATTGCAAACAGTGTGAATGATATGGACATTTCTACGTTCCGGGCAACCTAGGCTTC
The DNA here is from genome assembly GCF_051401765.1 of Calliopsis andreniformis. Lineage (NCBI taxonomy): Eukaryota > Metazoa > Arthropoda > Insecta > Hymenoptera > Andrenidae > Calliopsis > Calliopsis andreniformis. Next base: position 2,836,487 of record NW_027480474.1, read on the forward strand.
ACTCTATGGCGTTCATCCACCACATCGAATAGCTACGGCCTCTGAAGTCAACGCGTGAAGCATAAAATACTATAAAAATACAACAGTCTTTCCATCCTGTAACAGGAATAATTGCATCCCGTGTAAAAGTGATGGTCATTTCTACGTTCGAGGCAACCTAGGCTTCACTCTAGGGCGTTGCTCCACCAGATCGAATAGTTAGGGCCTTAGAAGTCAACGCCCGAAGCATAAAATATAAAATAAATAGAACAGTTTTTCCATCGTATAAAACGAATAATTGCTACCAGTGTGAAAGTTATGGTCATTTCTACTTTCAGGGCAACCTACGCTTCACCCTAGGGCGTTGTTCCACCAGATGGAATAGTTAGCGCCTAAGAAGTCAACGCCAGAAGCATAAAATACGATATAAATACAACAGCTTTTCCATCGTATAAAACGAATAATTGCAACCAGTGTGAAAGTTATGGTCATTTCTCCGTTCCGGGCAACCTAGGCTTCACCCAAGGGCGTTGCTCCAACAGATTGAATAGTTAGGGCCTTAGAAGTCAATGCCCGAAGCATAAAACGCAATAAATATACAACAGTTTTTCCATCGTATAGCAGGAATAATTTGCAACCAGTGAGATGGTAGTGGTCATTTCTGCGTTCCCGGCAACCTAGGGTTCTCTCCAGGGCGTTGCTCCCCCAGATCGAATAGTTACGGCCTAAGAAGTCAACGCCAGAAGCATAAAATACGATAAAGATGCAACAGTTTTTCCATCGTATAAAACGAATAATTGCAACAAGTGTGAAAGTTATGGTCATTTCTACGTTCCGGGTAACCTATGTTTCACTCTAGTGCGTTGCTCCACCAGATCAAACAGTTAGGGCCTTAGATGTCAACGCCAGAAGCATAAAATACAATATAAGTACAATAGTTTTTCCATCGTATAAAATGAATGTTTGCATACATTGTGAAAGTAATGGTCATTTCTACGTTCCGGGCAGCCTATGCGACACTCTAGAGCGTTGCTCCACCACATCTAATAGCTACGGCCTTAAAAGTCATCGCCAGAAGAATAAAATGCAATATAAATACAACAGCTTTTCCATCGTATAAAATGAATAATTGCAAACAGTGTGAAAGTAATGGTCATTTGTACGTTCCGGGCAACCTAGGCTTCACTCTAGGGCGTTGCTCCACCAGATCGAATAGTTGAGGGCCTTAGAAGTCAACGCCAGAAGCATAAAGTACGATATAAATACAACAGCTTTTCCATCGTATAAAATGAATGATTGCGAACATTGTGAATGTAATGGTCATTTCTACGTTCCGGGCAACCTAGGCTTGACCGTAGGGCGTTGTTCCACCAGATGGAATAGTTAGGGCCTAAGAAGTCAACGCCAGAAGCATAAAATACAATATAAATACAACAGTTTTTCCATCATATAAAACGAATGATAACAACCAGTGTGAAAGTTATGGTCATTTCTGCGTTCCGGGCAACCTAGGCTTCAATCTAGGGCGTTGCTCCACCAAATGAAACAGTTAGGGCCTTAGACGTCAACGCCCGAAGCATAAAATACAAAATAAATAGAACGGTTTTTCCATTGTATAAGACGAATAATTGCTACCAGTGTAAAAGTTATGGCCTTTTCTATGTTCCGGGCAACCTAGGCTTCACACTAGGGCGTTGCTCCTCCAGATCAATCTGTTAGGGCCTTAGAAGTCAACGCCCGAAGCAGAAAATGCAAAATAAATAGAACAGTTTTTCCATTGTATAAAATGAATAATTGCTACCAGTGTAAAAGTTATGGTCATTTCTACGTTCCGGGCAACCTAGGCTTCACCCTAGGGCGTTGTTCCACCAGATCGAATAGTTAGGGCCTAAGAAGTGAACGCCAGAAGCATAAAATACAATATAAATACAACAGTTTAACCATCATATAAAACGAATGATAGCAACCAGTGTGAAAGCTATGGTCATTTCTACGTTCCGGGCAACCTAGGCTTCACTCTAGGCCGTTGTTCCACCAGATCGAATAGTTAGGGCCTTAGAAGTCAACGCCCGAAGCATAAAATACAAAATAAATAGAACAGTTTTTCCATCGTATAAAACGAATAATTGCTACCAGTGTGAAAGTTATGGTCATTTCTACTTTCCGGGCAACCTACGCTTCACCCTAGGGCATTGTTCCACCAGATGGAATAGTTAGGGCCTAAGAAGTCAACGCCAGAAGCGTAAAATACGATATAAATACAACAGCTTTTCCATCGTATAAAACGAATAATTGCAACCAGTGTGAAAGTTATGGTCATTTCTACGTTCCGGGCAACCTAGGCTTCACCCAAGGGCGTTGCTCCAACAGATTGAGTAGTTAGGGCCTTAGAAGTCAATGCCCGAAGCATAAAATGCAATAAATATACAACAGTTTTTCCATTGTATAGCAGGAATAATTTGCAACCAGTGTGATAGTAGTGGTCATTTCTGCGTTCCGGGCAACCTAGGGTTCTCTCCAGGGCGTTGCTCCCCCAGATCGAATAGTTACGGCCTAAGAAGTCAACGCCAGAAGCATAAAATACGATAAAGATGCAACAGTTTTTCCATCGTATAAAACGAATAATTGCAACAAGTGTGAAAGTTATGGTCATTTCTACATTCCGGGCAACCTAGGCTTCACTCTAGGGCGTTGCTCCAACAGATGGAATAGTTAGGGCCTTAGAAGTCAACGCCCGAAGCATAAAAGGCAATAAAAATACAACAGTTTTTCCATCGTATAACAGGATTAATTGCAACCAGTTTGAAAGTGATGGTCATTTCTACGTTCCGGGCAACCTATGTTTCACTCTAGGGCGTTGTTCCACGAGATCGAAAAGCTAGGGACTTAGCATTCAACGCCAGAAGAATAAAATACAATATAAGTACAACAGTTTTTCCATCGTATAAAATGAATATTTGCATACATTGTGAAAGTAATGGTCATTTCTACGTTCCGGGCAACCTATGCGACACTCTAGAGCATTGCTCCACCATATCTAATAGCTACGGCCTTAAAAGTCATCGCCAGAAGAATAAAATGCAATATAAATACAACAGCTTTTCCATCGTATAAAATGAATAATTGCAAACAGTGTGAAAGTAATGGTCATTTGTACGTTCCGGGCAACCTAGGCTTCACTCTAGGGCGTTGCTCCACCAGATCGAATAGTTGAGGGCCTTAGAAGTCAACGCCAGAAGCATAAAGTACGATATAAATACAACAGCTTTTCCATCGTATAAAACGAATAATAGCAACCAGTGTGAAAGTTATGGTCATTTCTACGTACCGGGCAACCTAGGCTCCACTCTAGGGCGTTGCTCCACCAAATCGAATAGCTAGGGCCTTATATGTCAAAGCCAGAAGCATAAAATACGATATAAATAGAACAGCTTTTCCATCGTATAAAAGGAATAATTGCAAACAGTGTGAAAGTAATGGTCATTTCTACGTTCCGCGCAAACTAGGCTTCACTCCAGGGCGTTGCTCCACCAGATCGAATAGCTAGGGCCTAAGAAGTCAACACCAGAATAATAAAATACAAAATAAACACAACAGCCTTTACACCGTATAAAACGAGTAATTGCAACCTGTGTGAAGGTTATGGTCATATCTACGTTCCGGGCAACATAGGCTTCACTGTAGAGCGTTCCTCCACCAGATCGAAATGTTAGGGCCTAAGAAGTCAACGCCCGAAGCATAAAATACGATATAAATACAACAGCATTGCCATCGTATAAAATGAATAATTGCAAACAGTGTGAATGATATGGACATTTCTACGTTCCGGGCAACCTAGGCTTCACTCTATGGCGTTCATCCACCACATCGAATAGCTACGGCCTCTGAAGTCAACGCGTGAAGCATAAAATACTATAAAAATACAACAGTCTTTCCATCCTGTAACAGGAATAATTGCATCCCGTGTAAAAGTGATGGTCATTTCTACGTTCGAGGCAACCTAGGCTTCACTCTAGGGCGTTGCTCCAACAGATCGAATAGTTAGGGCCTTAGCAGTCAACGCCCGAAGCATAAAATATAAAATAAATAGAACAGTTTTTCCATCGTATAAAACGAATAATTGCTACCAGTGTGAAAGTTATGGTCATTTCTACTTTCCGGGCAACCTAGGCTTCACCCTAGGGCGTTGTTCCACCAGATCGAATAGTTAGGGCCTAAGAAGTGAACGCCAGAAGCATAAAATACAATATAAATACAACAGTTTAACCATCATATAAAACGAATGATAGCAACCAGTGTGAAAGCTATGGTCATTTCTACGTTCCGGGCAACCTAGGCTTCACTCTAGGCCGTTGTTCCACCAGATCGGATAGTTGAGGGCCTTAGAAGTCAACACCAGAAGCATAAAGTACGATATAAATACAACAGCTTTTCCATCGTATAAAACGAATAATAGCAACCAGTGTGAAAGTTATGGTCATTTCTACGTTCGGGGCAACCTAGGCTTCACTCCAGGGCGTTGCTCCACCAGATCAAACAGTTAGGGCCTTAGAAGTCAACGCCCGAAGCATAAAATACAAAAGAAATAGAACGGTTTTTCCATTGTATAAAACTAATAAATGCTACCAGTGTAAAAGGTATGGTCATTTCTACGTTCCGGGCAACCTAGGCTTCACTCTATGGCGTTCTGCCACCACATCGAATAGCTACGGCCACAGAAGTCAATGCCTGAAGTATAAAATACAATAAAAATACAACAGTCTTTCCATCCTATAACAGGAATAATTGCAACCCGTGTGAAAGTGATGGTCATTTCTACGTTCCGGGCAACCTATGCTTCGCTCTAGGGCGTTGCTCCTCCAGATCGAATAGTTGAGGGCCTTAGAAGTCAACGCCAGAAGCATAAAATACGATATAAATACAACAGCTTTTGAATCGTATAAAACGAATAGTAGGAACCAGTGTGAAAGTTATGGTCATTTCTGCGTTCCGGGCAACCTAGGCTTCAATCTAGGGCGTTGCTCCACCAAATCAAACAGTTAGGGCCTTAGACGTCAACGCCGGAAGCATCAAATACAAAATAAATAGAACGGTTTTTCCATTGTATAAGACGAATAATTGCTACCAGTGTAAAAGTTATGGTCTTTTCTATGTTCCGGGCAACCTAGGCTTCACACTAGGGCGTTGCTCCTCCAGATCAATCTGTTAGGGCCTTAGAAGTCAACGCCCGAAGCATAAAATGCAAAATAAATAGAACAGTTTAACCATCATATAAAACGAATGATAGCAACCAGTGTGAAAGCTATGGTTATTTCTACGTTCCGGGCAACCTAGGCTTCACTCTAGGCCGTTGTTCCACCAGATCGAATAGTTAGGGCCTTAGAAGTCAACGCCCGAAGCATAAAATACAAGATAAATAGAATAGTTTTTCCATCGTATAAAACGAATAATTGCTACCAGTGTGAAAGTTATGGTCATTTCTACTTTCCGGGCAACCTACGCTTCACCCTAGGGCATTGTTCCACCAGATGGAATAGTTAGGGCCTAAGAAGTGAACGCCAGAAGCGTAAAATACGATATAAATACAACAGCTTTTCCATCGTATAAAACGAATAATTGCAACCAGTGTGAAAGTTATGGTCATTTCTACGTTCCGGGCAACCTAGACTTCACCCAAGGGCGTTGCTCCAACAGATTGAGTAGTTAGGGCCTTAGAAGTCAATGCCCGAAGCATAAAATGCAATAAATATACAACAGTTTTTCCATTGTATAGCAGGAATAATTTGCAACCAGTGTGATAGTAGTGGTCATTTCTGCGTTCCGGGCAACATAGGGTTCTCTCCAGGGCGTTGCTCCCCCAGATCGAATAGTTACGGCCTAAGAAGTCAACGCCAGAAGCATAAAATACGATAAAGATGCAACAGTTTTTCCATCGTATAAAACGAATAATTGCAACAAGTGTGAAAGTTATGGTCATTTCTACATTCCGGGCAACCTAGGCTTCACTCTAGGGCGTTGCTCCTCCAGACCGAATAGTTAGGTCCTTAGAAGTCAACGCCCGAAGCATAAAATACGATATAAATAAAACAGTTTTTCCATCGTATAAAACGAATAATAGCAACCAGTGTGAAAGTTATGGACATTTCTACGTACCGGGCAACCTAGGCTCCACTCTAGGGCGTTGCTCCACCAAATCGAATAGCTAGGGCCTTAGATGTCAAAGCCAGAATCATAAAATACGATATAAATAGAACAGCTTTTCCATCGTATAAAAGGAATAATTGCAAACGGTGTGAAAGTAATGGTCATTTCTACGTTCCGCGCAACCTAGGCTTCACGCTAAGGCGTTGTTCCACCAGATCGAATAGTTAGGGCCTAAGAAGTCAACACCAGAATAATAAAATACAAAATAAACACAACAGCCTTTACACCGTATAAAACGAGTAATTGCAAACTGTGTGAAGGTTATGGTCATATCTACGTTCCGGGCAACATAGGCTTCACTGTAGAGCGTTCCTCCGCCAGATCGAAATGTTAGGGCCTAAGAAGTCAACGTCCGAAGCATAAAATACGATATAAATACAACAGCATTGCCATCGTATAAAATGAATAATTGCAAACAGTGTGAATGATATGGACATTTCTACGTTCCGGGCAACCTAGGCTTCACTCTATGGCGTTCATCCACCACATCGAATAGCTACGGCCTCTGAAGTCAACGCGTGAAGCATAAAATACTATAAAAATACAACAGTCTTTCCATCCTGTAACAGGAATAATTGCATCCCGTGTAAAAGTGATGGTCATTTCTACGTTCGAGGCAACCTAGGCTTCACTCTAGGGCGTTGCTCCACCAGATCGAATAGTTAGGGCCTTAGAAGTCAACGCCCGAAGCATAAAATATAAAATAAATAGAACAGTTTTTCCATCGTATAAAACGAATAATTGCTACCAGTGTGAAAGTTATGGTCATTTCTACTTTCAGGGCAACCTACGCTTCACCCTAGGGCGTTGTTCCACCAGATGGAATAGTTAGCGCCTAAGAAGTCAACGCCAGAAGCATAAAATACGATATAAATACAACAGCTTTTCCATCGTATAAAACGAATAATTGCAACCAGTGTGAAAGTTATGGTCATTTCTCCGTTCCGGGCAACCTAGGCTTCACCCAAGGGCGTTGCTCCAACAGATTGAATAGTTAGGGCCTTAGAAGTCAATGCCCGAAGCATAAAACGCAATAAATATACAACAGTTTTTCCATCGTATAGCAGGAATAATTTGCAACCAGTGAGATGGTAGTGGTCATTTCTGCGTTCCCGGCAACCTAGGGTTCTCTCCAGGGCGTTGCTCCCCCAGATCGAATAGTTACGGCCTAAGAAGTCAACGCCAGAAGCATAAAATACGATAAAGATGCAACAGTTTTTCCATCGTATAAAACGAATAATTGCAACAAGTGTGAAAGTTATGGTCATTTCTACGTTCCGGGTAACCTATGTTTCACTCTAGTGCGTTGCTCCACCAGATCAAACAGTTAGGGCCTTAGATGTCAACGCCAGAAGCATAAAATACAATATAAGTACAATAGTTTTTCCATCGTATAAAATGAATGTTTGCATACATTGTGAAAGTAATGGTCATTTCTACGTTCCGGGCAGCCTATGCGACACTCTAGAGCGTTGCTCCACCACATCTAATAGCTACGGCCTTAAAAGTCATCGCCAGAAGAATAAAATGCAATATAAATACAACAGCTTTTCCATCGTATAAAATGAATAATTGCAAACAGTGTGAAAGTAATGGTCATTTGTACGTTCCGGGCAACCTAGGCTTCACTCTAGGGCGTTGCTCCACCAGATCGAATAGTTGAGGGCCTTAGAAGTCAACGCCAGAAGCATAAAGTACGATATAAATACAACAGCTTTTCCATCGTATAAAATGAATGATTGCGAACATTGTGAATGTAATGGTCATTTCTACGTTCCGGGCAACCTAGGCTTGACCGTAGGGCGTTGTTCCACCAGATGGAATAGTTAGGGCCTAAGAAGTCAACGCCAGAAGCATAAAATACGATACAAATACAACAGCTTTTGCATCGTAGAAAACGAATAATTGCAAACAGTGTGAAAGTAATGGTCATTTCTACGTTCCGGGGAACCTAGGCGTCACTCTAGGGCGTTGCTCTACCATATCTAGTAGCTACGGCCTTAGAAGTCAACGCCAGAATCACAAAATACAATAAAAATGCAGCAGTTTTTCCATCGTATAGCACGACTAATTGCAACCAGTGCGAAAGTAATGCTCATATCGACATTTCGGGCATCCTAGACTTAACTCTGAGGCGTTGCTCCACCAAGTCGAAGAGTTAGGCCCTTAGAAGTCAACGCCAGGAGCATAAACTACAAAATAAATACAACAGTCTATCCATCGTATAAAACGAATAATTGCTACCTGTGTGATGGTTATGGACATATCCCCGTTCCGGGCAACCTAGGCTTCACTGTAGGGCGTTGATCCACCAGATCGAACAGTTAGGGCCTTAGAAGTCAACGCCAGAAGCATAAAATACAATAAAGATGCAACAGTTTTTCCGTCATACAACAGGAATAACTGCAAACAGTGTGAAAGTACTGGTCATTTCTACTTCCCGGGAAACCTAGGTTTCACTATAGGGCGTTGCTCCACCAGATCGAATAGCTAGGGCCTTAGAAGTGAACGCCCGAAGCATAAAATACAAAAAAATAGAACAGTTTTTCCATGTGCAAAACGAATAATTGCTACCAGTGTGAACGTTATGGTCATTTCTACGTTCCGGGTAACCTAGGCTTCACTCTAGGGCGTTGCTCCACCAGATCGAACAGTTAGGGCCTTAGAAGTCAACGCCAGAAGCATAAAATACAATAAAGATGCAACAGTTTTTCCGTCATACAACAGGAATAACTGCAAACAGTGTGAAAGTACTGGTCATTTCTACTTCCCGGGAAACCTAGGCTTCACTCTAGGGCGTTGCTCCACCAGGTCGAATAGTTAGGGCCTTAGAAGTCAGCGCCCGAAGCATAAAATGCAAAATAAATAGAACAGTTTTTCATTGTATAAAACGAATAACTGCAACCAGTGTGAAAGTACTGGTCATTTCTACGTTCCGGGCAACCTAGGCTTCACTCTAGGGCCTTGCTCCACCAGATCGAACAGTTAGAGCCTTAGATGTCAACGCCACATGCATAAAATACAGTAAAGGTGCAACAGTTTTTCCATCGTATAACAGGAATAACTGCAAACAGTGTGAAAGTACTGGACATTTCTACGTTCCGGGTAACTTAGGATTCACTATAGGGCGTTGCTCCACCAGATCGAATAGCTAGGGCCTTAGAAGTGAACGCCCGAAGCATAAAATACAATAAAGATGCAACAGTTTTTCCGTCATACAACAGGAATAACTGCAAACAGTGTGAAAGTACTGGTCATTTCTACTTCCCGGGAAACCTAGGCTTCACTCTTGGGCGTTGCTCCACCAGATCGAATAGCTAGCGCCTTAGAAGTCAACGCCCGAAGCATAAAATACAAAAAAATAGAACAGTTTTTCCATGTGCAAAACGAATAATTGCTACCAGTGTGAACGTTATGGTCATTTCTACGTTCCGGGCAACCTAGGCTTCACCCTAGGGCGTTGCTCCACCAGATCGAACAGTTAGGGCCTTAGAAGTCAACGCCAGAAGCATAAAATACAATAAAGATGCAACAGTTTTTCCGTCATACAACAGGAATAACTGCAAACAGTGTGAAAGTACTGGTCATTTCTACTTCCCGGGAAACCTAGGCTTCACTCTTGGGCGTTGCTCCACCAGATCGAATAGTTAGGGCCTTAGAAGTCAACGCCCGAAGCATTAAATACAAAATAAATAGAACAGTTTTTTCATTGTATAAAACGAATAATTGCTACCAGTTTAAAAGTTATGGTCATTTCTACGTATCGGGCAACCTAGGCTTCACCCTAGGCCGTTGTCCCACCAGATCGAACAGTTAGGGCCTAAGAAGTGAACGCCAGAAGCATAAAATACAATATAAATACAACAGTTTTTCCATCATATAAAACGAATGATAGCAACCAGTGTGAAAGTTATGGTCATTTCTACGTTCCGGTCAACGTAGGCTTCACTCTAGGGCGTTGCCCCACCAGATCGTATAGTTAGGGCCTTAGATGTCAGCGCCCGAAGCATAAAATACAAAATAAATAAAACAGTTTTTCCATCGTATAAAACGAATAATTGCTACCAGTGTGAAAGTTATGGTCATTTCTACGTTCCGCGCAACCTAGGCTTCACTCTAGGGCGTTGCTCCACCATATCGAATAGTTAGGGCCTTAGAAGTCAACGCACGAAGCATAAAATATAAAATAAATAGAACAGTTTTTCCATCGTATAAAACGAATAATTGCAACCAGTGTGAAAGTTATGGTTATTTCTACGTTCCGGGCAACCTAGGCTTCACTCTAGGGCGTTGCTCCACCAGATCAAACAGTTAGGGCCTTAGATGTCAACGCCAGAAGCATAAAATACAATAAAGGTGCAACAGTTTTTCCATCGTATAACAGGAATAACTGCAACCAGTGTGAAAGTACTGGTCATTTCTACGTTCCGGGTAACCTAGGTTTCACTCTAGGGCGTTGCTCCACGAGATCGAAAAGCTAAGTACTTAGAATTCAACGCCAGAAGAATAAAATACAATATAAGTACAACAGTTTTTCCATCGTATAAATTGAATATTTGCAAACATTGTGAAAGTAATGGTCATTTCTACGTTCCGGGCAACCTATGCGACACTATAGAGCGTTGCTCCACCACATCTAATAGCTACGGCCTTAAAAGTCGTCGCCAGAAGAATAAAATGCAATATAAATACAACAGCTTTTCCATCGTATAAAATGAATAATTGCAAACAGTGTGATAGTAATTGTCATTTGTACTTTCCGGGCAACCTAGGCTTCACTCCAGGGCGTTGCTCCACCAGATCGAATAGATGAGGGCCTTAGAAGTCAACGCCAGAAGCATAAAATACAAAAGAAATAGAACGGTTTTTCCATTGTATAAAACGAATAAATGCTACCAGTGTAAAAGTTATGGTCTTTTCTACGTTCCTGGCAACCTAGGCTTCACTCTAGGGCGTTGTTCCACCAGATCGAATAGTTAGGGCCTAAGAAGTGAACGCCAGAAGCATAAAATACAATATGAATACAACAGCTTTTCCATCGTATAAAACGAATAATTGCAACCTGTATGAAACTTATGGTCATTTCTACGTTCCGGGCTACCTAGGCTTCACTCTATGGCGTTCTGCCACCACATCGAATAGCTACGGCCACAGAAGTCAATGCCTGAATAATAAAATACAATAAAAATACAACAGTCTTTCCATCCTATAACAGGAATAATTGCAACCCGTGTGAAAGTGATGGTCATTTCTACGTTCCGGGAAACCTATGCTTCGCTCTATGGCGTTGCTCCTCCAGATCGAATAGTTGAGGGCCTTAGAAGTCAACGCCAGAAGCATAAAATACAAAATAAATAAAACAGTTTTTCCATCGTATAAAACGAATAATTGCTACAAGTGTGAAAGTTATGGACATATCCACGTTCCGGGCAACCTAGGCTTCACTGTAGGGCGTTGCTCCACCAAATCGAATAGTTAGGGCCTTAGAAGCCAACGCCCGAAGCATAAAATACAATATAAGTACAACAGTTTTTCCATCGTATAAAATGAATGATTGCGATCATTGTGAAAGTAATGGTCATTTCTACGTTCCGGGAAACCTACGCTTGACCCTAGGGCGTTGTTCCACCGGATGGAATAGTTAGGGCCTAAGAAGTCAACGCCAGAAGCATAAAATACGATACAAATACAACAGCTTTTCCATCGTAGAAAACGAATAATGGCAACCAGTGTGAAAGTTATGGTCATTTCTACGTTCCGAGCAACCTAGGCTTCACTCTAGGGCCTTGCTCCACCAGATCGAACAGTTAGAGCCTTAGATGTCAACGCCACATGCATAAAATACAGTAAAGGTGCAACAGTTTTTCCATCGTATAACAGGAATAACTGCAAACAGTGTGAAAGTACTGGACATTTCTACGTTCCGGGTAACTTAGGTTTCACTATAGGGCGTTGCTCCACCAGATCGAATAGCTAGGGCCTTAGAAGTGAACGCCCGAAGCATAAAATACAAAAAAAGAGAACAGTTTTTCCATGTGCAAAACGAATAATTGCTACCAGTGTGAACGTTATGGTCATTTCTACGTTCCGGGCAACCTAGGCTTCACTCTAGGGCGTTGCTCCACCAGATCGAACAGTTAGGGCCTTAGAAGTCAACGCCAGAAGCATAAAATACAATAAAGATGCAACAGTTTTTCCGTCATACAACAGGAATAACTGCAAACAGTGTGAAAGTACTGGTCATTTCTACTTCCCGGGAAACCTAGGCTTCACTCTAGGGCGTTGCTCCACCAGATCGAATAGTTAGGGCCTTAGAAGTCAGCGCCCGAAGCATAAAATGCAAAATAAATAGAACAGTTTTTCATTGTATAAAACGAATAACTGCAACCAGTGTGAAAGTACTGGTCATTTCTACGTTCCGGGCAACCTAGGCTTCACTCTAGGGCGTTGCTCCACCAGATCGAATAGTTAGGGCCTTAGAAGTCAACGCCAGAAGCATAAAATACAATAAAGATGCAACAGTTTTTCCATCGTACAACAGGAATAACTGTAAACAGTGTGAAAGTACTGGTCATTTCTACGTTCCGGGTAACCTAGGTTTCACCCTAGGGCGTTGCTCCACCAGATCGAATAGCTAGCGCCTTAGAAGTCAACGCCCGAAGCATAAAATACAAAAAAATAGAACAGTTTTTCCATGTGTAAAACGAATTATTGCTACCAGTGTGAACGTTATGGTCATTTCTACGTTCCGGGCAACCTAGGCTTGACCCTAGGGCGTTGTTCCACCAGATGGAATAGTTAGGGCCTAAGAAGTCAACGCCAGAAGCATAAAATACGATACAAATACAACAGCTTTTCCATCGTAGAAAACGAATAATGGCAACCAGTGTGAAAGTTATGGTCATTTCTACGTTCCGCGCAACCTAGGCTTCACTCTAGGGCGTTGCTCCACCATATCGAATAGTTAGCGCCTTAGAAGTCAACGCCTGAAGCATTAAATACAAAATAAATAGAACAGTTTTTCCATTGTATAAAACGAATAATTGCTACCAGTTTAAAAGTTATGGTCATTTCTACGTATCGGGCAACCTAGGCTTCACCCTAGGCCGTTGTCCCACCAGATCGAACAGTTAGGGCCTAAGAAGTGAACGCCAGAAGCATAAAATACAATATAAATACAACAGTTTTTCCATCATATAAAACGAATGATAGCAACCAGTGTGAAAGTTATGGTCATTTCTACGTTCCGGTCAACGTAGGCTTCACTCTAGGGCGTTGCCCCACCAGATCGTATAGTTAGGGCCTTAGATGTCAGCGCCCGAAGCATAAAATACAAAATAAATAAAACAGTTTTTCCATCGTATAAAACGAATAATTGCTACCAGTGTGAAAGTTATGGTCATTTCTACGTTCCGCGCAACCTAGGCTTCACTCTAGGGCGTTGCTCCACCATATCGAATAGTTAGGGCCTTAGAAGTCAACGCCCGAAGCATAAAATATAAAATAAATAGAACAGTTTTTCCATCGTATAAAACGAATAATTGCAACCAGTGTGAAAGTTATGGTTATTTCTACGTTCCGGGCAACCTAGGCTTCACTCTAGGGCGTTGCTGCACCAGATCAAACAGTTAGGGCCTTAGATGTCAACGCCAGAAGCATAAAATACAATAAAGGTGCAACACTTTTTCCATCGTATAACAGGAATAACTGCAACCAGTGTGAAAGTACTGGTCATTTCTACGTTCCGGGTAACCTAGGTTTCACTCTAGGGCGTTGCTCCACGAGATCGAAAAGCTAAGTACTTAGAATTCAACGCCAGAAGAATAAAATACAATATAAGTACAACAGTTTTTCCATCGTATAAATTGAATATTTGCAAACATTGTGAAAGTAATGGTCATTTCTACGTTCCGGGCAACCTATGCGACACTATAGAGCGTTGCTCCACCACATCTAATAGCTACGGCCTTAAAAGTCGTCGCCAGAAGAATAAAATGCAATATAAATACAACAGCTTTTCCATCGTATAAAATGAATAATTGCAAACAGTGTGATAGTAATGGTCATTTGTACTTTCCGGGCAACCTAGGCTTCACTCCAGGGCGTTGCTCCACCAGATCGAATAGATGAGGGCCTTAGAAGTCAACGCCAGAAGCATAAAGTACGATATAAATACAACAGCTTTTCCATCGTATAAAACGAATAATAGCAACCAGTGTGAAAGTTATGGTCATTTCTACGTTCCGGGCAACCTAGGCTTCACTCCAGGGCGTTGCTCCACCAGATCAAACAGTTAGGGCCTTAGAAGTCAAAGCCCGAAGCATAAAATACAAAAGAAATAGAACGGTTTTTCCATTGTATAAAACGAATAAATGCTACCAGTGTAAAAGTTATGGTCTTTTCTACGTTCCTGGCAACCTAGGCTTCACTCTAGGGCGTTGTTCCACAAGATCGAATAGTTAGGGCCTAAGAAGTGAACGCCAGAAGCATAAAATACAATATGAATACAACAGCTTTTCCATCGTACAAAACGAATAATTGCAACCTGTATGAAACTTATGGTCATTTCTACGTTCCGGGCTACCTAGGCTTCACTCTATGGCGTTCTGCCACCACATCGAATAGCTACGGCCACAGAAGTCAATGCCTGAATAATAAAATACAATAAAAATACAACAGTCTTTCCATCCTATAACAGGAATAATTGCAACCCGTGTGAAAGTGATGGTCATTTCTACGTTCCGGGAAACCTATGCTTCGCTCTATGGCGTTGCTCCTCCAGATCGAATAGTTGAGGGCCTTAGAAGTCAACGCCAGAAGCATAAAATACAAAATAAATAAAACAGTTTTTCCATCGTATAAAACGAATAATTGCTACAAGTGTGAAAGTTATGGTCATTTCTACGTTCCGCGCAACCTAGGCTTCACTCTAGGGCGTTGCTCCACCATATCGAATAGTTAGGGCCTTAGAAGTCAACGCCCGAAGCATAAAATATAAAATAAATAGAACAGTTTTTCCATCGTATAAAACGAATAATTGCAACCAGTGTGAAAGTTATGGTTATTTCTACGTTCCGGGCAACCTAGGCTTCACTCTAGGGCGTTGCTCCACCAGATCAAACAGTTAGGGCCTTAGATGTCAACGCCAGAAGCATAAAATACAATAAAGGTGCAACACTTTTTCCATCGTATAACAGGAATAACTGCAACCAGTGTGAAAGTACTGGTCATTTCTACGTTCCGGGTAACCTAGGTTTCACTCTAGGGCGTTGCTCCACGAGATCGAAAAGCTAAGTACTTAGAATTCAACGCCAGAAGAATAAAATACAATATAAGTACAACAGTTTTTCCATCGTATAAATTGAATATTTGCAAACATTGTGAAAGTAATGGTCATTTCTACGTTCCGGTCAACGTAGGCTTCACTCTAGGGCGTTGCCCCACCAGATCGTATAGTTAGGGCCTTAGATGTCAGCGCCCGAAGCATAAAATACAAAATAAATAAAACAGTTTTTCCATCGTATAAAACGAATAATTGCTACCAGTGTGAAAGTTATGGTCATTTCTACGTTCCGCGCAACCTAGGCTTCACTCTAGGGCGTTGCTCCACCATATCGTATAGTTAGGGCCTTAGATGTCAGCGCCCGAAGCATAAAATACAAAATAAATAAAACAGTTTTTCCATCGTATAAAACGAATAATTGCAACCAGTGTGAAAGTTATGGTCATTTCTACGTTCCGGGTAACCTAGGTTTCACTGTAGGGCGTTGCTCCACGAGATCGAAAAGCTAAGTACTTAGAATTCAACGCCAGAAGAATAAAATACAATATAAGTACAACAGTTTTTCCATCGTATAAATTGAATATTTGCAAACATTGTGAAAGTAATGGTCATTTCTACGTTCCGGGCAACCTATGCGACACTATAGAGCGTTGCTCCACCACATCTAATAGCTACGGCCTTAAAAGTCGTCGCCAGAAGAATAAAATGCAATATAAATACAACAGCTTTTCCATCGTATAAAACGAATAATTGCTACCAGTGTGAAAGTTATGGTCATTTCTACGTTCCGCGCAACCTAGGCTTCACTCTAGGGCGTTGCTCCACCATATCGAATAGTTAGGGCCTTAGAAGTCAACGCCCGAAGCATAAAATATAAAATAAATAGAACAGCTTTTCCATCGTATAAAACGAATAATTGCAACCAGTATGAAACTTATGGTCATTTCTACGTTCCGGGCAACCTAGGCTTCACTCTATGGCGTTCTGCCACCACATCGAATAGCTACGGCCACAGAAGTCAATGCCTGAATAATAAAATACAATAATAATACAACAGTCTTTCCACCCTATAACAGGAATAATTGCAACCCGTGTGAAAGTGATGGTCATTTCTACGTTCCGGGAAACCTATGCTTCGCTCTATGGCGTTGCTCCTCCAGATCGAATAGTTGTGGGCCTTAGAAGTCAACGCCAGAAGCATAAAATACGATAAAAATACAACAGCTTTTGAATCGTATAAAACGAATAATAGCAACCAGTGTGAAAGTTATGGTCATTTCTGCGTTCCGGGCAACCTAGGCTTCAATCTAGGGCGTTGCTCCACCAGATCAAACAGTTAGGGCCTTAGAAGTCAAAGCCCGAAGCATAAAATACAAAAGAAATAGAACGGTTTTTCCATTGTATAAAACGAATAAATGCTACCAGTGTAAAAGTTATGGTCTTTTCTACGTTCCTGGCAACCTAGGCTTCACTCTAGGGCGTTGTTCCACCAGATCGAATAGTTAGGGCCTAAGAAGTGAACGCCAGAAGCATAAAATACAATATGAATACAACAGCTTTTCCATCGTATAAAACGAATAATTGCAACCTGTATGAAACTTATGGTCATTTCTACGTTCCGGGCTACCTACGCTTCACTCTATGGCGTTCTGCCACCACATCGAATAGCTACGGCCACAGAAGTCAATGCCTGAATAATAAAATACAATAAAAATACAACAGTCTTTCCATCCTATAACAGGAATAATTGCAACCCGTGTGAAAGTGATGGTCATTTCTACGTTCCGGGAAACCTATGCTTCGCTCTATGGCGTTGCTCCTCCAGATCGAATAGTTGAGGGCCTTAGAAGTCAACGCCAGAAGCATAAAATACAAAATAAATAAAACAGTTTTTCCATCGTATAAAACGAATAATTGCTGCAAGTGTGAAAGTTATGGACATATCCACGTTCCGGGCAACCTAGGCTTCACTGTAGGGCGTTGCTCCACCAAATCGAATAGTTAGGGCCTTAGAAGCCAACGCCCGAAGCATAAAATACAATATAAGTACAACAGTTTTTCCATCGTATAAAATGTATGATTGCGAACATTGTGAAAGTAATGGTCATTTCTACGTTCCGGGCAACCTACGCTTGACCCTAGGGCGTTGTTCCACCGGATGGAATAGTTAGGGCCTAAGAAGTCAACGCCAGAAGCATAAAATACGATACAAATACAACAGCTCTTCCATCGTAGAAAACGAATAATGGCAACCAGTGTGAAAGTTATGGTCATTTCTACGTTCCGAGCAACCTAGGCTTCACTCTAGGGCCTTGCTCCACCAGATCGAACAGTTAGAGCCTTAGATGTCAACGCCACATGCATAAAATACAGTAAAGGTGCAACAGGTTTTCCATCGTATAACAGGAATAACTGCAAACAGTGTGAAAGTACTGGACATTTCTACGTTCCGGGTAACTTAGGTTTCACTATAGGGCGTTGCTGCACCAGATCGAATAGCTAGGGCCTTAGAAGTGAACGCCCGAAGCATAAAATACAAAAAAATAGAACAGTTTTTCCATGTGCAAAACGAATAATTGCTACCAGTGTGAACGTTATGGTCATTTATACGTTCCGGGCAACCTAGGCTTCACTCTAGGGCGTTGCTCCACCAGATCGAACAGTTAGGGCCTTAGAAGTCAACGCCAGAAGCATAAAATACAATAAAGATGCAACAGTTTTTCCGTCATACAACAGGAATAACTGCAAACAGTGTGAAAGTACTGGTCATTTCTACTTCCCGGGAAACCTAGGCTTCACTCTAGGGCGTTGCTCCACCAGATCGAATAGTTAGGGCCTTAGAAGTCAGCGCCCGAAGCATAAAATGCAAAATAAATAGAACAGTTTTTCATTGTATAAAACGAATAACTGCAACCAGTGTGAAAGTACTGGTCATTTCTACGTTCCGGGCAACCTAGGCTTCACTCTAGGGCGTTGCTCCACCAGATCGAATAGTTAGGGCCTTAGAAGTCAACGCCAGAAGCATAAAATACAATAAAGATGCAACAGTTTTTCCATCGTACAACAGGAATAACTGTAAACAGTGTGAAAGTACTGGTCATTTCTACGTTCCGGGTAACCTAGGTTTCATTCTAGGGCGTTGCTCCACCAGATCGAATAGCTAGCGCCTTAGAAGTCAACGCCCGAAGCATAAAATACAAAAAAATAGAACAGTTTTTCCATGTGTAAAACGAATTATTGCTACCAGTGTGAACGTTATGGTCATTTCTACGTTCCGGGCAACCTAGGCTTGACCCTAGGGCGTTGTTCCACCAGATGGAATAGTTAGGGCCTAAGAAGTCAACGCCAGAAGCATAAAATACGATACAAATACAACAGCTTTTCCATCGTAGAAAACGAATAATGGCAACCAGTGTGAAAGTTATGGTCATTTCTACGTTCCGCGCAACCTAGGCTTCACTCTAGGGCGTTGCTCCACCATATCGAATAGTTAGGGCCTTAGAAGTCAACGCCCGAAGCATAAAATATAAAATAAATAGAACAGTTTTTCCATCGTATAAAACGAATAATTGCAACCAGTGTGAAAGTTATGGTTATTTCTACGTTCCGGGCAACCTAGGCTTCACTCTAGGGCGTTGCTCCACCAGATCAAACAGTTAGGGCCTTAGATGTCAACGCCAGAAGCATAAAATACAATAAAGGTGCAACACTTTTTCCATCGTATAACAGGAATAACTGCAACCAGTGTGAAAGTACTGGTCATTTCTACGTTCCGGGTAACCTAGGTTTCACTCTAGGGCGTTGCTCCACGAGATCGAAAAGCTAAGTACTTAGAATTCAACGCCAGAAGAATAAAATACAATATAAGTACAACAGTTTTTCCATCGTATAAATTGAATATTTGCAAACATTGTGAAAGTAATGGTCATTTCTACGTTCCGGGCAACCTATGCGACACTATAGAGCGTTGCTCCACCACATCTAATAGCTACGGCCTTAAAAGTCGTCGCCAGAAGAATAAAATGCAATATAAATACAACAGCTTTTCCATCGTATAAAATGAATAATTGCAAACAGTGTGATAGTAATGGTCATTTGTACTTTCCGGGCAACCTAGGCTTCACTCCAGGGCGTTGCTCCACCAGATCGAATAGTTAGGGCCTTAGAAGTCAACGCCCGAAGCATAAAATATAAAATAAATAGAACAGCTTTTCCATCGTATAAAACGAATAATTGCAACCAGTATGAAACTTATGGTCATTTCTACGTTCCGGGCAACCTAGGCTTCACTCTATGGCGTTCTGCCACCACATCGAATAGCTACGGCCACAGAAGTCAATGCCTGAATAATAAAATACAATAATAATACAACAGTCTTTCCACCCTATAACAGGAATAATTGCAACCCGTGTGAAAGTGATGGTCATTTCTACGTTCCGGGAAACCTATGCTTCGCTCTATGGCGTTGCTCCTCCAGATCGAATAGTTGTGGGCCTTAGAAGTCAACGCCAGAAGCATAAAATACGATAAAAATACAACAGCTTTTGAATCGTATAAAACGAATAATAGCAACCAGTGTGAAAGTTATGGTCATTTCTGCGTTCCGGGCAACCTAGGCTTCAATCTAGGGCGTTGCTCCACCAGATCAAACAGTTAGGGCCTTAGAAGTCAAAGCCCGAAGCATAAAATACAAAAGAAATAGAACGGTTTTTCCATTGTATAAAACGAATAAATGCTACCAGTGTAAAAGTTATGGTCTTTTCTACGTTCCTGGCAACCTAGGCTTCACTCTAGGGCGTTGTTCCACCAGATCGAATAGTTAGGGCCTAAGAAGTGAACGCCAGAAGCATAAAATACAATATGAATACAACAGCTTTTCCATCGTATAAAACGAATAATTGCAACCTGTATGAAACTTATGGTCATTTCTACGTTCCGGGCTACCTACGCTTCACTCTATGGCGTTCTGCCACCACATCGAATAGCTACGGCCACAGAAGTCAATGCCTGAATAATAAAATACAATAAAAATACAACAGTCTTTCCATCCTATAACAGGAATAATTGCAACCCGTGTGAAAGTGATGGTCATTTCTACGTTCCGGGAAACATATGCTTCGCTCTATGGCGTTGCTCCTCCAGATCGAATAGTTGAGGGCCTTAGAAGTCAACGCCAGAAGCATAAAATACAAAATAAATAAAACAGTTTTTCCATCGTATAAAACGAATAATTGCTGCAAGTGTGAAAGTTATGGACATATCCACGTTCCGGGCAACCTAGGCTTCACTGTAGGGCGTTGCTCCACCAAATCGAATAGTTAGGGCCTTAGAAGCCAACGCCCGAAGCATAAAATACAATATAAGTACAACAGTTTTTCCATCGTATAAAATGTATGATTGCGAACATTGTGAAAGTAATGGTCATTTCTACGTTCCGGGCAACCTACGCTTGACCCTAGGGCGTTGTTCCACCGGATGGAATAGTTAGGGCCTAAGAAGTCAACGCCAGAAGCATAAAATACGATACAAATACAACAGCTCTTCCATCGTAGAAAACGAATAATGGCAACCAGTGTGAAAGTTATGGCCATTTCTACGTTCCGAGCAACCTAGGCTTCACCCTAGGGCCTTGCTCCACCAGACCGAACAGTTAGAGCCTTAGATGTCAACGCCACATGCATAAAATACAGTAAAGGTGCAACAGTTTTTCCATCGTATAACAGGAATAACTGCAAACAGTGTGAAAGTACTGGACATTTCTACGTTCCGGGTAACTTAGGTTTCACTATAGGGTGTTGCTCCACCAGATCGAATAGCTAGGGCCTTAGAAGTGAACGCCCGAAGCATAAAATACAAAAAAATAGAACAGTTTTTCCATGTGCAAAACGAATAATTGCTACCAGTGTGAACGTTATGGTCATTTCTACGTTCCGGGCAACCTAGGCTTCACTCTAGGGCGTTGCTCCACCAGATCGAACAGTTAGGGCCTTAGAAGTCAACGCCAGAAGCATAAAATACAATAAAGATGCAACAGTTTTTCCGTCATACAACAGGAATAACTGCAAACAGTGTGAAAGTACTGGTCATTTCTACTTCCCGGGAAACCTAGGCTTCACTCTAGGGCGTTGCTCCACCAGATCGAATAGTTAGGGCCTTAGAAGTCAGCGCCCGAAGCATAAAATGCAAAATAAATAGAACAGTTTTTCCATCGTATAAAACGAATAATTGCAGCCAGTGTGAAAGTTATGGTTATTTCTACGTTCCGGGCAACCTAGGCTTCACTCTAGGGCGTTGCTCCACCAGATCAAACAGTTAGGGCCTTAGATGTCAACGCCAGAAGCATAAAATACAATAAAGGTGCAACACTTTTTCCATCGTATAACAGGAATAACTGCAACCAGTGTGAAAGTACTGGTCATTTCTACGTTCCGGGTAACCTAGGTTTCACTCTAGGGCGTTGCTCCACGAGATCGAAAAGCTAAGTACTTAGAATTCAACGCCAGAAGAATAAAATACAATATAAGTACAACAGTTTTTCCATCGTATAAATTGAATATTTGCAAACATTGTGAAAGTAATGGTCATTTCTACGTTCCGGTCAACGTAGGCTTCACTCTAGGGCGTTGCCCCACCAGATCGTATAGTTAGGGCCTTAGATGTCAGCGCCCGAAGCATAAAATACAAAATAAATAAAACAGTTTTTCCATCGTATAAAACGAATAATTGCTACCAGTGTGAAAGTTATGGTCATTTCTACGTTCCGCGCAACCTAGGCTTCACTCTAGGGCGTTGCTCCACCATATCGTATAGTTAGGGCCTTAGATGTCAGCGCCCGAAGCATAAAATACAAAATAAATAAAACAGTTTTTCCATCGTATAAAACGAATAATTGCAACCAGTGTGAAAGTTATGGTTATTTCTACGTTCCGGGTAACCTAGGTTTCACTGTAGGGCGTTGCTCCACGAGATCGAAAAGCTAAGTACTTAGAATTCAACGCCAGAAGAATAAAATACAATATAAGTACAACAGTTTTTCCATCGTATAAATTGAATATTTGCAAACATTGTGAAAGTAATGGTCATTTCTACGTTCCGGGCAACCTATGCGACACTATAGAGCATTGCTCCACCACATCTAATAGCTACGGCCTTAAAAGTCGTCGCCAGAAGAATAAAATGCAATATAAATACAACAGCTTTTCCATCGTATAAAACGAATAATTGCTACCAGTGTGAAAGTTATGGTCATTTCTACGTTCCGCGCAACCTAGGCTTCACTCTAGGGCGTTGCTCCACCATATCGAATAGTTAGGGCCTTAGAAGTCAACGCCCGAAGCATAAAATATAAAATAAATAGAACAGCTTTTCCATCGTATAAAACGAATAATTGCAACCAGTATGAAACTTATGGTCATTTCTACGTTCCGGGCAACCTAGGCTTCACTCTATGGCGTTCTGCCACCACATCGAATAGCTACGGCCACAGAAGTCAATGCCTGAATAATAAAATACAATAATAATACAATAGTCTTTCCACCCTATAACAGGAATAATTGCAACCCGTGTGAAAGTGATGGTCATTTCTACGTTCCGGGAAACCTATGCTTCGCTCTATGGCGTTGCTCCTCCAGATCGAATAGTTGTGGGCCTTAGAAGTCAACGCCAGAAGCATAAAATACGATATAAATACAACAGCTTTTGAATCGTATAAAACGAATAATAGCAACCAGTGTGAAAGTTATGGTCATTTCTGCGTTCCGGGCAACCTAGGCTTCAATCTAGGGCGTTGCTCCACCAGATCAAACAGTTAGGGCCTTAGAAGTCAAAGCCCGAAGCATAAAATACAAAAGAAATAGAACGGTTTTTCCATTGTATAAAACGAATAAATGCTACCAGTGTAAAAGTTATGGTCTTTTCTACGTTCCTGGCAACCTAGGCTTCACTCTAGGGCGTTGTTCCACCAGATCGAATAGTTAGGGCCTAAGAAGTGAACGCCAGAAGCATAAAATACAATATGAATACAACAGCTTTTCCATCGCATAAAACGAATAATTGCAACCTGTATGAAACTTATGGTCATTTCTACGTTCCGGGCTACCTACGCTTCACTCTATGGCGTTCTGCCACCACATCGAATAGCTACGGCCACAGAAGTCAACGCCAGAAGCATAAAATACAATAAAGATGCAACAGTTTTTCCGTCATACAACAGGAATAACTGCAAACAGTGTGAAAGTACTGGTCATTTCTACTTCCCGGGAAACCTAGGCTTCACTCTTGGGCGTTGCTCCACCAGATCGAATAGTTAGGGCCTTAGAAGTCAACGCCCGAAGCATTAAATACAAAATAAATAGAACAGTTTTTTCATTGTATAAAACGAATAATTGCTACCAGTTTAAAAGTTATGGTCATTTCTACGTATCGGGCAACCTAGGCTTCACCCTAGGCCGTTGTCCCACCAGATCGAACAGTTAGGGCCTAAGAAGTGAACGCCAGAAGCATAAAATACAATATAAATACAACAGTTTTTCCATCATATAAAACGAATGATAGCAACCAGTGTGAAAGTTATGGTCATTTCTACGTTCCGGTCAACGTAGGCTTCACTCTAGGGCGTTGCCCCACCAGATCGTATAGTTAGGGCCTTAGATGTCAGCGCCCGAAGCATAAAATACAAAATAAATAAAACAGTTTTTCCATCGTATAAAACGAATAATTGCTACCAGTGTGAAAGTTATGGTCATTTCTACGTTCCGCGCAACCTAGGCTTCACTCTAGGGCGTTGCTCCACCATATCGAATAGTTAGGGCCTTAGAAGTCAACGCACGAAGCATAAAATATAAAATAAATAGAACAGTTTTTCCATCGTATAAAACGAATAATTGCAACCAGTGTGAAAGTTATGGTTATTTCTACGTTCCGGGCAACCTAGGCTTCACTCTAGGGCGTTGCTCCACCAGATCAAACAGTTAGGGCCTTAGATGTCAACGCCAGAAGCATAAAATACAATAAAGGTGCAACAGTTTTTCCATCGTATAACAGGAATAACTGCAACCAGTGTGAAAGTACTGGTCATTTCTACGTTCCGGGTAACCTAGGTTTCACTCTAGGGCGTTGCTCCACGAGATCGAAAAGCTAAGTACTTAGAATTCAACGCCAGAAGAATAAAATACAATATAAGTACAACAGTTTTTCCATCGTATAAATTGAATATTTGCAAACATTGTGAAAGTAATGGTCATTTCTACGTTCCGGGCAACCTATGCGACACTATAGAGCGTTGCTCCACCACATCTAATAGCTACGGCCTTAAAAGTCGTCGCCAGAAGAATAAAATGCAATATAAATACAACAGCTTTTCCATCGTATAAAATGAATAATTGCAAACAGTGTGATAGTAATGGTCATTTGTACTTTCCGGGCAACCTAGGCTTCACTCCAGGGCGTTGCTCCACCAGATCGAATAGATGAGGGCCTTAGAAGTCAACGCCAGAAGCATAAAATACAAAAGAAATAGAACGGTTTTTCCATTGTATAAAACGAATAAATGCTACCAGTGTAAAAGTTATGGTCTTTTCTACGTTCCTGGCAACCTAGGCTTCACTCTAGGGCGTTGTTCCACCAGATCGAATAGTTAGGGCCTAAGAAGTGAACGCCAGAAGCATAAAATACAATATGAATACAACAGCTTTTCCATCGTATAAAACGAATAATTGCAACCTGTATGAAACTTATGGTCATTTCTACGTTCCGGGCTACCTAGGCTTCACTCTATGGCGTTCTGCCACCACATCGAATAGCTACGGCCACAGAAGTCAATGCCTGAATAATAAAATACAATAAAAATACAACAGTCTTTCCATCCTATAACAGGAATAATTGCAACCCGTGTGAAAGTGATGGTCATTTCTACGTTCCGGGAAACCTATGCTTCGCTCTATGGCGTTGCTCCTCCAGATCGAATAGTTGTGGGCCTTAGAAGTCAACGCCAGAAGCATAAAATACGATAAAAATACAACAGCTTTTGAATCGTATAAAACGAATAATAGCAACCAGTGTGAAAGTTATGGTCATTTCTGCGTTCCGGGCAACCTAGGCTTCAATCTAGGGCGTTGTTCCACCAGATCAAACAGTTAGGGCCTTAGAAGTCAAAGCCCGAAGCATAAAATACAAAAGAAATAGAACGGTTTTTCCATTGTATAAAACGAATAAATGCTACCAGTGTAAAAGTTATGGTCTTTTCTACGTTCCTGGCAACCTAGGCTTCACTCTAGGGCGTTGTTCCACCAGATCGAATAGTTAGGGCCTAAGAAGTGAACGCCAGAAGCATAAAATACAATATGAATACAACAGCTTTTCCATCGTATAAAACGAATAATTGCAACCTGTATGAAACTTATGGTCATTTCTACGTTCCGGGCTACCTACGCTTCACTCTATGGCGTTCTGCCACCACATCGAATAGCTACGGCCACAGAAGTCAATGCCTGAATAATAAAATACAATAAAAATACAACAGTCTTTCCATCCTATAACAGGAATAATTGCAACCCGTGTGAAAGTGATGGTCATTTCTACGTTCCGGGAAACCTATGCTTCGCTCTATGGCGTTGCTCCTCCAGATCGAATAGTTGAGGGCCTTAGAAGTCAACGCCAGAAGCATAAAATACAAAATAAATAAAACAGTTTTTCCATCGTATAAAACGAATAATTGCTGCAAGTGTGAAAGTTATGGACATATCCACGTTCCGGGCAACCTAGGCTTCACTGTAGGGCGTTGCTCCACCAAATCGAATAGTTAGGGCCTTAGAAGCCAACGCCCGAAGCATAAAATACAATATAAGTACAACAGTTTTTCCATCGTATAAAATGTATGATTGCGAACATTGTGAAAGTAATGGTCATTTCTACGTTCCGGGCAACCTACGCTTGACCCTAGGGCGTTGTTCCACCGGATGGAATAGTTAGGGCCTAAGAAGTCAACGCCAGAAGCATAAAATACGATACAAATACAACAGCTCTTCCATCGTAGAAAACGAATAATGGCAACCAGTGTGAAAGTTATGGTCATTTCTACGTTCCGAGCAACCTAGGCTTCACTCTAGGGCCTTGCTCCACCAGATCGAACAGTTAGAGCCTTAGATGTCAACGCCACATGCATAAAATACAGTAAAGGTGCAACAGGTTTTCCATCGTATAACAGGAATAACTGCAAACAGTGTGAAAGTACTGGACATTTCTACGTTCCGGGTAACTTAGGTTTCACTATAGGGCGTTGCTCCACCAGATCGAATAGCTAGGGCCTTAGAAGTGAACGCCCGAAGCATAAAATACAAAAAAATAGAACAGTTTTTCCATGTGCAAAACGAATAATTGCTACCAGTGTGAACGTTATGGTCATTTATACGTTCCGGGCAACCTAGGCTTCACTCTAGGGCGTTGCTCCACCAGATCGAACAGTTAGGGCCTTAGAAGTCAACGCCAGAAGCATAAAATACAATAAAGATGCAACAGTTTTTCCGTCATACAACAGGAATAACTGCAAACAGTGTGAAAGTACTGGTCATTTCTACTTCCCGGGAAACCTAGGCTTCACTCTAGGGCGTTGCTCCACCAGATCGAATAGTTAGGGCCTTAGAAGTCAGCGCCCGAAGCATAAAATGCAAAATAAATAGAACAGTTTTTCATTGTATAAAACGAATAACTGCAACCAGTGTGAAAGTACTGGTCATTTCTACGTTCCGGGCAACCTAGGCTTCACTCTAGGGCGTTGCTCCACCAGATCGAATAGTTAGGGCCTTAGAAGTCAACGCCAGAAGCATAAAATACAATAAAGATGCAACAGTTTTTCCATCGTACAACAGGAATAACTGTAAACAGTGTGAAAGTACTGGTCATTTCTACGTTCCGGGTAACCTAGGTTTCACTCTAGGGCGTTGCTCCACCAGATCGAATAGCTAGCGCCTTAGAAGTCAACGCCCGAAGCATAAAATACAAAAAAATAGAACAGTTTTTCCATGTGTAAAACGAATTATTGCTACCAGTGTGAACGTTATGGTCATTTCTACGTTCCGGGCAACCTATGCGACACTATAGAGCGTTGCTCCACCACATCTAATAGCTACGGCCTTAAAAGTCGTCGCCAGAAGAATAAAATGCAATATAAATACAACAGCTTTTCCATCGTATAAAATGAATAATTGCAAACAGTGTGATAGTAATGGTCATTTGTACTTTCCGGGCAACCTAGGCTTCACTCCAGGGCGTTGCTCCACCAGATCGAATAGTTAGGGCCTTAGAAGTCAACGCCCGAAGCATAAAATATAAAATAAATAGAACAGCTTTTCCATCGTATAAAACGAATAATTGCAACCAGTATGAAACTTATGGTCATTTCTACGTTCCGGGCAACCTAGGCTTCACTCTATGGCGTTCTGCCACCACATCGAATAGCTACGGCCACAGAAGTCAATGCCTGAATAATAAAATACAATAATAATACAACAGTCTTTCCACCCTATAACAGGAATGATTGCAACCCGTGTGAAAGTGATGGTCATTTCTACGTTCCGGGAAACCTATGCTTCGCTCTATGGCGTTGCTCCTCCAGATCGAATAGTTGTGGGCCTTAGAAGTCAACGCCAGAAGCATAAAATACGATAAAAATACAACAGCTTTTGAATCGTATAAAACGAATAATAGCAACCAGTGTGAAAGTTATGGTCATTTCTGCGTTCCGGGCAACCTAGGCTTCAATCTAGGGCGTTGCTCCACCAGATCAAACAGTTAGGGCCTTAGAAGTCAAAGCCCGAAGCATAAAATACAAAAGAAATAGAACGGTTTTTCCATTGTATAAAACGAATAAATGCTACCAGTGTAAAAGTTATGGTCTTTTCTACGTTCCTGGCAACCTAGGCTTCACTCTAGGGCGTTCTTCCACCAGATCGAATAGTTAGGGCCTAAGAAGTGAACGCCAGAAGCATAAAATACAATATGAATACAACAGCTTTTCCATCGTATAAAACGAATAATTGCAACCTGTATGAAACTTATGGTCATTTCTACGTTCCGGGCTACCTACGCTTCACTCTATGGCGTTCTGCCACCACATCGAATAGCTACGGCCACAGAAGTCAATGCCTGAATAATAAAATACAATAAAAATACAACAGTCTTTCCATCCTATAACAGGAATAATTGCAACCCGTGTGAAAGTGATGGTCATTTCTACGTTCCGGGAAACATATGCTTCGCTCTATGGCGTTGCTCCTCCAGATCGAATAGTTGAGGGCCTTAGAAGTCAACGCCAGAAGCATAAAATACAAAATAAATAAAACAGTTTTTCCATCGTATAAAACGAATAATTGCTGCAAGTGTGAAAGTTATGGACATATCCACGTTCCGGGCAACCTAGGCTTCACTGTAGGGCGTTGCTCCACCAAATCGAATAGTTAGGGCCTTAGAAGCCAACGCCCGAAGCATAAAATACAATATAAGTACAACAGTTTTTCCATCGTATAAAATGTATGATTGCGAACATTGTGAAAGTAATGGTCATTTCTACGTTCCGGGCAACCTACGCTTGACCCTAGGGCGTTGTTCCACCGGATGGAATAGTTAGGGCCTAAGAAGTCAACGCCAGAGGCATAAAATACGATACAAATACAACAGCTCTTCCATCGTAGAAAACGAATAATGGCAACCAGTGTGAAAGTTATGGTCATTTCTACGTTCCGAGCAACCTAGGCTTCACTCTAGGGCCTTGCTCCACCAGATCGAACAGTTAGAGCCTTAGATGTCAACGCCACATGCATAAAATACAGTAAAGGTGCAACAGTTTTTCCATCGTATAACAGGAATAACTGCAAACAGTGTGAAAGTACTGGACATTTCTACGTTCCGGGTAACTTAGGTTTCACTATAGGGTGTTGCTCCACCAGATCGAATAGCTAGGGCCTTAGAAGTGAACGCCCGAAGCATAAAATACAAAAAAATAGAACAGTTTTTCCATGTGCAAAACGAATAATTGCTACCAGTGTGAACGTTATTGTCATTTCTACGTTCCGGGCAACCTAGGCTTCACTCTAGGGCGTTGCTCCACCAGATCGAACAGTTAGGGCCTTAGAAGTCAACGCCAGAAGCATAAAATACAATAAAGATGCAACAGTTTTTCCGTCATACAACAGGAATAACTGCAAACAGTGTGAAAGTACTGGTCATTTCTACTTCCCGGGAAACCTAGGCTTCACTCTAGGGCGTTGCTCCACCAGATCGAATAGTTAGGGCCTTAGAAGTCAGCGCCCGAAGCATAAAATGCAAAATAAATAGAACAGTTTTTCATTGTATAAAACGAATAACTGCAACCAGTGTGACAGTACTGGTCATTTCTACGTTCCGGGCAACCTAGGCTTCACTCTAGGGCGTTGCTCCACCAGATCGAATAGTTAGGGCCTTAGAAGTCAACGCCAGAAGCATAAAATACAATAAAGATGCAACAGTTTTTCCATCGTACAACAGGAATAACTGTAAACAGTGTGAAAGTACTGGTCATTTCTACGTTCCGGGTAACCTAGGTTTCACTCTAGGGCGTTGCTCCACCAGATCGAATAGCTAGCGCCTTAGAAGTCAACGCCCGAAGCATAAAATACAAAAAAATAGAACAGTTTTTCCATGTGTAAAACGAATTATTGCTACCAGTGTGAACGTTATGGTCATTTCTACGTTCCGGGCAACCTAGGCTTGACCCTAGGGCGTTGTTCCACCAGATGGAATAGTTAGGGCCTAAGAAGTCAACGCCAGAAGCATAAAATACGATACAAATACAACAGCTTTTCCATCGTAGAAAACGAATAATGGCAACCAGTGTGAAAGTTATGGTCATTTCTACGTTCCGCGCAACCTAGGCTTCACTCTAGGGCGTTGCTCCACCATATCGAATAGTTAGGGCCTTAGAAGTCAACGCCCGAAGCATAAAATATAAAATAAATAGAACAGTTTTTCCATCGTATAAAACGAATAATTGCAACCAGTGTGAAAGTTATGGTTATTTCTACGTTCCGGGCAACCTAGGCTTCACTCTAGGGCGTTGCTCCACCAGATCAAACAGTTAGGGCCTTAGATGTCAACGCCAGAAGCATAAAATACAATAAAGGTGCAACACTTTTTCCATCGTATAACAGGAATAACTGCAACCAGTGTGAAAGTACTGGTCATTTCTACGTTCCGGGTAACCTAGGTTTCACTCTAGGGCGTTGCTCCACGAGATCGAAAAGCTAAGTACTTAGAATTCAACGCCAGAAGAATAAAATACAATATAAGTACAACAGTTTTTCCATCGTATAAATTGAATATTTGCAAACATTGTGAAAGTAATGGTCATTTCTACGTTCCGGGCAACCTATGCGACACTATAGAGCGTTGCTCCACCACATCTAATAGCTACGGCCTTAAAAGTCGTCGCCAGAAGAATAAAATGCAATATAAATACAACAGCTTTTCCATCGTATAAAATGAATAATTGCAAACAGTGTGATAGTAATGGTCATTTGTACTTTCCGGGCAACCTAGGCTTCACTCCAGGGCGTTGCTCCACCAGATCGAATAGTTAGGGCCTTAGAAGTCAACGCCCGAAGCATAAAATATAAAATAAATAGAACAGCTTTTCCATCGTATAAAACGAATAATTGCAACCAGTATGAAACTTATGGTCATTTCTACGTTCCGGGCAACCTAGGCTTCACTCTATGGCGTTCTGCCACCACATCGAATAGCTACGGCCACAGAAGTCAATGCCTGAATAATAAAATACAATAATAATACAACAGTCTTTCCACCCTATAACAGGAATAATTGCAACCCGTGTGAAAGTGATGGTCATTTCTACGTTCCGGGAAACCTATGCTTCGCTCTATGGCGTTGCTCCTCCAGATCGAATAGTTGTGGGCCTTAGAAGTCAACGCCAGAAGCATAAAATACGATAAAAATACAACAGCTTTTGAATCGTATAAAACGAATAATAGCAACCAGTGTGAAAGTTATGGTCATTTCTGCGTTCCGGGCAACCTAGGCTTCAATCTAGGGCGTTGCTCCACCAGATCAAACAGTTAGGGCCTTAGAAGTCAAAGCCCGAAGCATAAAATACAAAAGAAATAGAACGGTTTTTCCATTGTATAAAACGAATAAATGCTACCAGTGTAAAAGTTATGGTCTTTTCTACGTTCCTGGCAACCTAGGCTTCACTCTAGGGCGTTGTTCCACCAGATCGAATAGTTAGGGCCTAAGAAGTGAACGCCAGAAGCATAAAATACAATATGAATACAACAGCTTTTCCATCGTATAAAACGAATAATTGCAACCTGTATGAAACTTATGGTCATTTCTACGTTCCGGGCTACCTACGCTTCACTCTATGGCGTTCTTCCACCACATCGAATAGCTACGGCCACAGAAGTCAATGCCTGAATAATAAAATACAATAAAAATACAACAGTCTTTCCATCCTATAACA
Organism: Calliopsis andreniformis; assembly: GCF_051401765.1. Lineage (NCBI taxonomy): Eukaryota > Metazoa > Arthropoda > Insecta > Hymenoptera > Andrenidae > Calliopsis > Calliopsis andreniformis. Next base: position 2,868,460 of record NW_027480474.1, read on the forward strand.
GGAATAATTGCAACCCGTGTGAAAGTGATGGTCATTTCTACGTTCCGGGAAACCTATGCTTCGCTCTATGGCGTTGCTCCTCCAGATCGAATAGTTGAGGGCCTTAGAAGTCAACGCCAGAAGCATAAAATACAAAATAAATAAAACAGTTTTTCCATCGTATAAAACGAATAATTGCTGCAAGTGTGAAAGTTATGGACATATCCACGTTCCGGGCAACCTAGGCTTCACTGTAGGGCGTTGCTCCACCAAATCGAATAGTTAGGGCCTTAGAAGCCAACGCCCGAAGCATAAAATACAATATAAGTGCAACAGTTTTTCCATCGTATAAAATGTATGATTGCGAACATTGTGAAAGTAATGGTCATTTCTACGTTCCGGGCAACCTACGCATGACCCTAGGGCGTTGTTCCACCGGATGGAATAGTTAGGGCCTAAGAAGTCAACGCCAGAAGCATAAAATACGATACAAATACAACAGCTCTTCCATCGAAGAAAACGAATAATGGCAACCAGTGTGAAAGTTATGGTCATTTCTACGTTCCGAGCAACCTAGGCTTCACTCTAGGGCCTTGCTCCACCAGATCGAACAGTTAGAGCCTTAGATGTCAACGCCACATGCATAAAATACAGTAAAGGTGCAACAGTTTTTCCATCGTATAACAGGAATAACTGCAAACAGTGTGAAAGTACTGGACATTTCTACGTTCCGGGTAACTTAGGTTTCACTATAGGGCGTTGCTCCACCAGATCGAATAGCTAGGGCCTTAGAAGTGAACGCCCGAAGCATAAAATACAAAAAAATAGAACAGATTTTCCATGTGCAAAACGAATAATTGCTACCAGTGTGAACGTTATGGTCATTTCTACGTTCCGGGCAACCTAGGCTTCACTCTAGGGCGTTGCTCCACCAGATCGAACAGTTAGGGCCTTAGAAGTCAACGCCAGAAGCATAAAATACAATAAAGATGCAACAGTTTTTCCGTCATACAACAGGAATAACTGCAAACAGTGTGAAAGTACTGGTCATTTCTACTTCCCGGGAAACCTAGGCTTCACTCTAGGGCGTTGCTCCACCAGATCGAATAGTTAGGGCCTTAGAAGGCAGCGCCCGAAGCATAAAATGCAAAATAAATAGAACAGTTTTTCATTGTATAAAACGAATAACTGCAACCAGTGTGAAAGTACTGGTCATTTCTACGTTCCGGGCAACCTAGGCTTCACTCTAGGGCGTTGCTCCACCAGATCGAATAGTTAGGGCCTTAGAAGTCAACGCCAGAAGCATAAAATACAATAAAGATGCAACAGTTTTTCCATCGTACAACAGGAATAACTGTAAACAGTGTGAAAGTACTGGTCATTTCTACGTTCCGGGTAACCTAGGTTTCACTCTAGGGCGTTGCTCCACCAGATCGAATAGCTAGCGCCTTAGAAGTCAACGCCCGAAGCATAAAATACAAAAAAATAGAACAGTTTTTCCATGTGTAAAACGAATTATTGCTACCAGTGTGAACGTTATGGTCATTTCTACGTTCCGGGCAACCTAGGCTTGACCCTAGGGCGTTGTTCCACCAGATGGAATAGTTAGGGCCTTAGAAGTCAACGCCCGAAGCATAAAATATAAAATAAATAGAACAGTTTTTCCATCGTATAAAACGAATAATTGCAACCAGTGTGAAAGTTATGGTTATTTCTACGTTCCGGGCAACCTAGGCTTCACTCTAGGGCGTTGCTCCACCAGATCAAACAGTTAGGGCCTTAGATGTCAACGCCAGAAGCATAAAATACAATAAAGGTGCAACACTTTTTCCATCGTATAACAGGAATAACTGCAACCAGTGTGAAAGTACTGGTCATTTCTACGTTCCGGGTAACCTAGGTTTCACTCTAGGGCGTTGCTCCACGAGATCGGAAAGCTAAGTACTTAGAATTCAACGCCAGAAGAATAAAATACAATATAAGTACAACAGTTTTTCCATCGTATAAATTGAATATTTGCAAACATTGTGAAAGTAATGGTCATTTCTACGTTCCGGGCAACCTATGCGACACTATAGAGCGTTGCTCCACCACATCTAATAGCTACGGCCTTAAAAGTCGTCGCCAGAAGAATAAAATGCAATATAAATACAACAGCTTTTCCATCGTATAAAATGAATAATTGCAAACAGTGTGATAGTAATGGTCATTTGTACTTTCCGGGCAACCTAGGCTTCACTCCAGGGCGTTGCTCCACCAGATCGAATAGATGAGGGCCTTAGAAGTCAACGCCAGAAGCATAAAGTACGATATAAATACAACAGCTTTTCCATCGTATAAAACGAATAATAGCAACCAGTGTGAAAGTTATGGTCATTTCTACGTTCCGGGCAACCTAGGCTTCACTCCAGGGCGTTGCTCCACCAGATCAAACAGTTAGGGCCTTAGAAGTCAAAGCCCGAAGCATAAAATACAAAAGAAATAGAACGGTTTTTCCATTGTATAAAACGAATAAATGCTACCAGTGTAAAAGTTATGGTCTTTTCTACGTTCATGGCAACCTAGGCTTCACTCTAGGGCGTTGTTCCACCAGTTCGAATAGTTAGGGCCTAAGAAGTGAACGCCAGAAGCATAAAATACAATATGAATACAACAGCTTTTCCATCGTATAAAACGAATAATTGCAACCTGTATGAAACTTATGGTCATTTCTACGTTCCGGGCTACCTAGGCTTCACTCTATGGCGTTCTGCCACCACATCGAATAGCTACGGCCACAGAAGTCAATGCCTGAATAATAAAATACAATAAAAATACAACAGTCTTTCCATCCTATAACAGGAATAATTGCAACCCGTGTGAAAGTGATGGTCATTTCTACGTTCCGGGAAACCTATGCTTCGCTCTATGGCGTTGCTCCTCCAGATCGAATAGTTGAGGGCCTTAGAAGTCAACGCCAGAAGCATAAAATACAAAATAAATAAAACAGTTTTTCCATCGTATAAAACGAATAATTGCTACAAGTGTGAAAGTTATGGTCATTTCTACGTTCCGCGCAACCTAGGCTTCACTCTAGGGCGTTGCTCCACCATATCGAATAGTTAGGGCCTTAGAAGTCAACGCTCGAAGCATAAAATATAAAATAAATAGAACAGTTTTTCCATCGTATAAAACGAATAATTGCAGCCAGTGTGAAAGTTATGGTTATTTCTACGTTCCGGGCAACCTAGGCTTCACTCTAGGGCGTTGCTCCACCAGATCAAACAGTTAGGGCCTTAGATGTCAACGCCAGAAGCATAAAATACAATAAAGGTGCAACACTTTTTCCATCGTATAACAGGAATAACTGCAACCAGTGTGAAAGTACTGGTCATTTCTACGTTCCGGGTAACCTAGGTTTCACTCTAGGGCGTTGCTCCACGAGATCGAAAAGCTAAGTACTTAGAATTCAACGCCAGAAGAATAAAATACAATATAAGTACAACAGTTTTTCCATCGTATAAATTGAATATTTGCAAACATTGTGAAAGTAATGGTCATTTCTACGTTCCGGTCAACGTAGGCTTCACTCTAGGGCGTTGCCCCACCAGATCGTATAGTTAGGGCCTTAGATGTCAGCGCCCGAAGCATAAAATACAAAATAAATAAAACAGTTTTTCCATCGTATAAAACGAATAATTGCTACCAGTGTGAAAGTTATGGTCATTTCTACGTTCCGCGCAACCTAGGCTTCACTCTAGGGCGTTGCTCCACCATATCGTATAGTTAGGGCCTTAGATGTCAGCGCCCGAAGCATAAAATACAAAATAAATAAAACAGTTTTTCCATCGTATAAAACGAATAATTGCAACCAGTGTGAAAGTTATGGTTATTTCTACGTTCCGGGTAACCTAGGTTTCACTGTAGGGCGTTGCTCCACGAGATCGAAAAGCTAAGTACTTAGAATTCAACGCCAGAAGAATAAAATACAATATAAGTACAACAGTTTTTCCATCGTATAAATTGAATATTTGCAAACATTGTGAAAGTAATGGTCATTTCTACGTTCCGGGCAACCTATGCGACACTATAGAGCATTGCTCCACCACATCTAATAGCTACGGCCTTAAAAGTCGTCGCCAGAAGAATAAAATGCAATATAAATACAACAGCTTTTCCATCGTATAAAACGAATAATTGCTACCAGTGTGAAAGTTATGGTCATTTCTACGTTCCGCGCAACCTAGGCTTCACTCTAGGGCGTTGCTCCACCATATCGAATAGTTAGGGCCTTAGAAGTCAACGCCCGAAGCATAAAATATAAAATAAATAGAACAGCTTTTCCATCGTATAAAACGAATAATTGCAACCAGTATGAAACTTATGGTCATTTCTACGTTCCGGGCAACCTAGGCTTCACTCTATGGCGTTCTGCCACCACATCGAATAGCTACGGCCACAGAAGTCAATGCCTGAATAATAAAATACAATAATAATACAATAGTCTTTCCACCCTATAACAGGAATAATTGCAACCCGTGTGAAAGTGATGGTCATTTCTACGTTCCGGGAAACCTATGCTTCGCTCTATGGCGTTGCTCCTCCAGATCGAATAGTTGTGGGCCTTAGAAGTCAACGCCAGAAGCATAAAATACGATATAAATACAACAGCTTTTGAATCGTATAAAACGAATAATAGCAACCAGTGTGAAAGTTATGGTCATTTCTGCGTTCCGGGCAACCTAGGCTTCAATCTAGGGCGTTGCTCCACCAGATCAAACAGTTAGGGCCTTAGAAGTCAAAGCCCGAAGCATAAAATACAAAAGAAATAGAACGGTTTTTCCATTGTATAAAACGAATAAATGCTACCAGTGTAAAAGTTATGGTCTTTTCTACGTTCCTGGCAACCTAGGCTTCACTCTAGGGCGTTGTTCCACCAGATCGAATAGTTAGGGCCTAAGAAGTGAACGCCAGAAGCATAAAATACAATATGAATACAACAGCTTTTCCATCGCATAAAACGAATAATTGCAACCTGTATGAAACTTATGGTCATTTCTACGTTCCGGGCTACCTACGCTTCACTCTATGGCGTTCTGCCACCACATCGAATAGCTACGGCCACAGAAGTCAATGCCTGAATGATAAAATACAATAAAAATACAACAGTCTTTCCATCCTATAACAGGAATAATTGCAACCCGTGTGAAAGTGATGGTCATTTCTACGTTCCGGGAAACCTATGCTTCGCTCTATGGCGTTGCTCCTCCAGATCGAATAGTTGAGGGCCTTAGAAGTCAACGCCAGAAGCATAAAATACAAAATAAATAAAACAGTTTTTCCATCGTATAAAACGAATAATTGCTGCAAGTGTGAAAGTTATGGACATATCCACGTTCCGGGCAACCTAGGCTTCACTGTAGGGCGTTGCTCCACCAAATCGAATAGTTAGGGCCTTAGAAGCCAACGCCCGAAGCATAAAATACAATATAAGTACAACAGTTTTTCCATCGTATAAAATGTATGATTGCGAACATTGTGAAAGTAATGGTCATTTCTACGTTCCGGGCAACCTACGCTTGACCCTAGGGCGTTGTTCCACCGGATGGAATAGTTAGGGCCTAAGAAGTCAACGCCAGAAGCATAAAATACGATACAAATACAACAGCTTTTCCATCGTAGAAAACGAATAATGGCAACCAGTGTGAAAGTTATGGTCATTTCTACGTTCCGAGCAACCTAGGCTTCACTCTAGGGCCTTGCTCCACCAGATCGAACAGTTAGAGCCTTAGATGTCAACGCCACATGCATAAAATACAGTAAAGGTGCAACAGTTTTTCCATCGTATAACAGGAATAACTGCAAACAGTGTGAAAGTACTGGACATTTCTACGTTCCGGGTAACTTAGGTTTCACTATAGGGCGTTGCTCCACCAGATCGAATAGCTAGGGCCTTAGAAGTGAACGCCCGAAGCATAAAATACAAAAAAATAGAACAGTTTTTCCATGTGCAAAACGAATAATTGCTACCAGTGTGAACGTTATGGTCATTTCTACGTTCCGGGCAACCTAGGCTTCACTCTAGGGCGTTGCTCCACCAGATCGAACAGTTAGGGCCTTAGAAGTCAACGCCAGAAGCATAAAATACAATAAAGATGCAACAGTTTTTCCGTCATACAACAGGAATAACTGCAAACAGTGTGAAAGTACTGGTCATTTCTACTTCCCGGGAAACCTAGGCTTCACTCTAGGGCGTTGCTCCACCAGATCGAATAGTTAGGGCCTTAGAAGTCAGCGCCCGAAGCATAAAATGCAAAATAAATAGAACAGTTTTTCATTGTATAAAACGAATAACTGCAACCAGTGTGAAAGTACTGGTCATTTCTACGTTCCGGGCAACCTAGGCTTCACTCTAGGGCGTTGCTCCACCAGATCGAATAGTTAGGGCCTTAGAAGTCAACGCCAGAAGCATAAAATACAATATGAATACAACAGCTTTTCCATCGTATAAAACGAATAATTGCAACCTGTATGAAACTTATGGTCATTTCTACGTTCCGGGCTACCTAGGCTTCACTCTATGGCGTTCTGCCACCACATCGAATAGCTACGGCCACAGAAGTCAATGCCTGAATAATAAAATACAATAAAAATACAACAGTCTTTCCATCCTATAACAGGAATAATTGCAACCCGTGTGAAAGTGATGGTCATTTCTACGTTCCGGGAAACCTATGCTTCGCTCTATGGCGTTGCTCCTCCAGATCGAATAGTTGAGGGCCTTAGAAGTCAACGCCAGAAGCATAAAATACAAAATAAATAAAACAGTTTTTCCATCGTATAAAACGAATAATTGCTACAAGTGTGAAAGTTATGGTCATTTCTACGTTCCGCGCAACCTAGGCTTCACTCTAGGGCGTTGCTCCACCATATCGAATAGTTAGGGCCTTAGAAGTCAACGCCCGAAGCATAAAATATAAAATAAATAGAACAGTTTTTCCATCGTATAAAACGAATAATTGCAACCAGTGTGAAAGTTATGGTTATTTCTACGTTCCGGGCAACCTAGGCTTCACTCTAGGGCGTTGCTCCACCAGATCAAACAGTTAGGGCCTTAGATGTCAACGCCAGAAGCATAAAATACAATAAAGGTGCAACACTTTTTCCATCGTATAACAGGAATAACTGCAACCAGTGTGAAAGTACTGGTCATTTCTACGTTCCGGGTAACCTAGGTTTCACTCTAGGGCGTTGCTCCACGAGATCGAAAAGCTAAGTACTTAGAATTCAACGCCAGAAGAATAAAATACAATATAAGTACAACAGTTTTTTAATCGTATAAATTGAATATTTGCAAACATTGTGAAAGTAATGGTCATTTCTACGTTCCGGTCAACGTAGGCTTCACTCTAGGGCGTTGCCCCACCAGATCGTATAGTTAGGGCCTTAGATGTCAGCGCCCGAAGCATAAAATACAAAATAAATAAAACAGTTTTTCCATCGTATAAAACGAATAATTGCTACCAGTGTGAAAGTTATGGTCATTTCTACGTTCCGCGCAACCTAGGCTTCACTCTAGGGCGTTGCTCCACCATATCGTATAGTTAGGGCCTTAGATGTCAGCGCCCGAAGCATAAAATACAAAATAAATAAAACAGTTTTTAAATCGTATAAAACGAATAATTGCAACCAGTGTGAAAGTTATGGTTATTTCTACGTTCCGGGTAACCTAGGTTTCACTGTAGAGCGTTGCTCCACGAGATCGAAAAGCTAAGTACTTAGAATTCAACGCCAGAAGAATAAAATACAATATAAGTACAACAGTTTTTCCATCGTATAAATTGAATATTTGCAAACATTGTGAAAGTAATGGTCATTTCTACGTTCCGGGCAACCTATGCGACACTATAGAGCGTTGCTCCACCACATCTAATAGCTACGGCCTTAAAAGTCGTCGCCAGAAGAATAAAATGCAATATAAATACAACAGCTTTTCCATCGTATAAAACGAATAATTGCTACCAGTGTGAAAGTTATGGTCATTTCTACGTTCCGCGCAACCTAGGCTTCACTCTAGGGCGTTGCTCCACCATATCGAATAGTTAGGGCCTTAGAAGTCAACGCCCGAAGCATAAAATATAAAATAAATAGAACAGCTTTTCCATCGTATAAAACGAATAATTGCAACCAGTATGAAACTTATGGTCATTTCTACGTTCCGGGCAACCTAGGCTTCACTCTATGGCGTTCTGCCACCACATCGAATAGCTACGGCCACAGAAGTCAATGCCTGAATAATAAAATACAATAATAATACAACAGTCTTTCCACCCTATAACAGGAATAATAGCAACCAGTGTGAAAGTTATGGTCATTTCTGCGTTCCGGGCAACCTAGGCTTCAATCTAGGGCGTTGCTCCACCAGATCAAACAGTTAGGGCCTTAGAAGTCAAAGCCCGAAGCATAAAATACAAAAGAAATAGAACGGTTTTTCCATTGTATAAAACGAATAAATGCTACCAGTGTAAAAGCTATGGTCTTTTCTACGTTCCTGGCAACCTAGGCTTCACTCTAGGGCGTTGTTCCACCAGATCGAATAGTTAGGGCCTAAGAAGTGAACGCCAGAAGCATAAAATACAATATGAATACAACAGCTTTTCCATCGTATAAAACGAATAATTGCAACCTGTATGAAACTTATGGTCATTTCTACGTTCCGGGCTACCTACGCTTCACTCTATGGCGTTCTGCCACCACATCGAATAGCTACGGCCACAGAAGTCAATGCCTGAATAATAAAATACAATAAAAATACAACAGTCTTTGCATCCTATAACAGGAATAATTGCAACCCGTGTGAAAGTGATGGTCATTTCTACGTTCCGGGAAACCTATGCTTCGCTCTATGGCGTTGCTCCTCCAGATCGAATAGTTGAGGGCCTTAGAAGTCAACGCCAGAAGCATAAAATACAAAATAAATAAAACAGTTTTTCCATCGTATAAAACGAATAATTGCTGCAAGTGTGAAAGTTATGGACATATCCACGTTCCGGGCAACCTAGGCTTCACTGTAGGGCGTTGCTCCACCAAATCGAGTAGTTAGGGCCTTAGAAGCCAACGCCCGAAGCATAAAATACAATATAAGTACAACAGTTTTTCCATCGTATAAAATGTATGATTGCGAACATTGTGAAAGTAATGGTCATTTCTACGTTCCGGTCAACCTACGCTTGACCCTAGGGCGTTGTTCCACCGGATGGAATAGTTAGGGCCTAAGAAGTCAACGCCAGAAGCATAAAATACGATACAAATACAACAGCTTTTCCATCGTAGAAAACGAATAATGGCAACCAGTGTGAAAGTTATGGTCATTTCTACGTTCCGAGCACCCTAGGCTTCACTCTAGGGCCTTGCTCCACCAGATCGAACAGTTAGAGCCTTAGATGTCAACGCCACATGCATAAAATACAGTAAAGGTGCAACAGTTTTTCCATCGTATAACAGGAATAACTGCAAACAGTGTGAAAGTACTGGACATTTCTACGTTCCGGGTAACTTAGGTTTCACTATAGGGCGTTGCTCCACCAGATCGAATAGCTAGGGCCTTAGAAGTGAACGCCCGAAGCATAAAATACAATAAAGATGCAACAGTTTTTCCGTCATACAACAGGAATAACTGCAAACAGTGTGAAAGTACTGGTCATTTCTACTTCCCGGGAAACCTAGGCTTCACTCTAGGGCGTTGCTCCACCAGATCGAATAGTTAGGGCCTTAGAAGTCAGCGCCCGAAGCATAAAATGCAAAATAAATAGAACAGTTTTTCATTGTATAAAACGAATAACTGCAACCAGTGTGAAAGTACTGGTCATTTCTACGTTCCGGGCAACCTAGGCTTCACTCTAGGGCGTTGCTCCACCAGATCGAATAGTTAGGGCCTTAGAAGTCAACGCCAGAAGCATAAAATACAATAAAGATGCAACAGTTTTTCCATCGTACAACAGGAATAACTGTAAACAGTGTGAAAGTACTGGTCATTTCTACGTTCCGGGTAACCTAGGTTTCACTCTAGGGCGTTGCTCCACCAGATCGAATAGCTAGCGCCTTAGAAGTCAACGCCCGAAGCATAAAATACAAAAAAATAGAACAGTTTTTCCATGTGTAAAACGAATTATTGCTACCAGTGTGAACGTTATGGTCATTTCTACGTTCCGGGCAACCTAGGCTTGACCCTAGGGCGTTGTTCCACCAGATGGAATAGTTACGGCCTAAGAAGTCAACGCCAGAAGCATAAAATACGATACAAATACAACAGCTTTTCCATCGTAGAAAACGAATAATGGCAACCAGTGTGAAAGTTATGGTCATTTCTACGTTCCGCGCAACCTAGGCTTCACTCTAGGGCGTTGCTCCACCATATCGAATAGTTAGGGCCTTAGAAGTCAACGCCCGAAGCATTAAATACAAAATAAATAGAACAGTTTTTCCATTGTATAAAACGAATAATTGCTACCAGTTTAAAAGTTATGGTCATTTCTACGTATCGGGCAACCTAGGCTTCACCCTAGGCCGTTGTCCTACCAGATCGAACAGTTAGGGCCTAAGAAGTGAACGCCAGAAGCATAAAATACAATATAAATACAACAGTTTTTCCATCATATAAAACGAATGATAGCAACCAGTGTGAAAGTTATGGTCATTTCTACGTTCCGGTCAACGTAGGCTTCACTCTAGGGCGTTGCCCCACCAGATCGTATAGTTAGGGCCTTAGATGTCAGCGCCCGAAGCATAAAATACAAAATAAATAAAACAGTTTTTCCATCGTATAAAACGAATAATTGCTACCAGTGTGAAAGTTATGGTCATTTCTACGTTCCGCGCAACCTAGGCTTCACTCTAGGGCGTTGTTCCACCAGATCGAATAGTTAGGGCCTAAGAAGTGAACGCCAGAAGCATAAAATACAATATGAATACAACAGCTTTTCCATCGTATAAAACGAATAATTGCAACCAGTATGAAACTTATGGTCATTTCTACGTTCCGGGCTACCTAGGCTTCACTCTATGGCGTTCTGCCACCACATCGAATAGCTACGGCCACAGAAGTCAATGCCTGAATAATAAAATACAATAAAAATACAACAGTCTTTCCATCTTATAACAGGAATAATTGCAACCCGTGTGAAAGTGATGGTCATTTCTACGTTCCGGGAAACCTATGCTTCGCTCTATGGCGTTGCTCCTCCAGATCGTATAGTTCAGGGCCTTAGAAGTCAACGCCAGAAGCATAAAATACAAAATAAATAAAACAGTTTTTCCATCGTATAAAACGAATAATTGCTACCAGTGTGAAAGTTATGGTCATTTCTACGTTCCGCGCAACCTAGGCTTCACTCTAGGGCGTTGCTCCACCATATCGAATAGTTAGGGCCTTAGAAGTCAACGCCAGAAGCATAAAATACAATAAAGATGCAACAGTTTTTCCGTCATACAACAGGAATAACTTCAAACAGTGTGAAAGTACTGGTCATTTCTACATCCCGGGAAACCTTGGCTTCACTCTAGGGCGTTGCTCCACCAGATCGAATAGTTAGGGCCTCAGAAGTCAGCGCCCGATGCATAAAATGCAAAATAAATACAACAGCTTTTCATTGTATAAAACGAATAACTGCAACCAGTGTGAAAGTACTGGTCATTTCTACGTTCCGGGCAACCTAGGCTTCACTCTAGGACGTTTCTCCACCAGATCGAATAGTTAGGGCCTTAGAAGTCAACGCCAGAAGCATAAAATACAATAAAGATGCAACAGTTTTTCCATCGTACAACAGGAATAACTGCAAACAGTGTGAAAGTACTGGTCATTTCTACGTTCCGGGTAACCTAGGTTTCACTCTAGGGCGTTGCTCCACCAGATCGAATAGCAAGCGCCTTAGAAGTCAACGCCCGAAGCATAAAATACAATAAAGATGCAACAGTTTTTCCATCGTACAACAGGAATAACTGCAAACAGTGTGAAAGTACTGGTCATTTCTACGTTCCGGGTAACCTAGGTTTCACTCTAGGGCGTTGCTCCACCAGATCGAATAGCAAGCGCCTTAGAAGTCAACGCCCGAAGCATAAAATACAAAAAAATAGAACAGTTTTTCCATGTGTAAAACGAATAATTGCTACCAGTGTGAACATAATGGTCATTTCTACGTTCCGGGCAACCTAGGCTTGAGCCTAGGGCGTTGTCCCACCAGATGGAATAGTTAGGGCCTAAGAAGTCAACGCCAGAAGCATAAAATACGATACAAATACAACAGCTTTTCCATCGTAGAAAACGAATAATGGCAACCAGTGTGAAAGTTATGGTCATTTCTACGTTCCGAGCAACCTAGGATTCACTCTAGGGCCTAGCTCCACCAGATTGAACAGGTAGGGCCTTAGATGTCAACGCCACATGCATAAAATACAATAAAGGAGCAACAGTTTTTCCATCGTATAACAGGAATAACTGCAACCAGTGTGAAAGTACTGGTCATTTCTACGTTCCGGGTAACCTAGGTTTCACTCTAGGGCGTTGGTCCACCAGATAGAATAGCTAGGGACTTATAATTCAATTCCAGAAGTATAAAATACAATACAAGTACAACAGTTTTTCCATCGTATAGAATGTATATTTGCAAAAATTGTGACAGTAATGGTCATTTCTACGTTCCGGGCAACCTATGCGACACTCAAGGGCATTGCTCCACCTCATCTAATAACTACGGCCTTAGGAGTCAACGCCAGATGCATAAAATACGATATAAATACAACAGTTTTTCCACTGTATAAAACGAATAACTGCAACCAGTGTGAAAGTAATGGTCGTTTCTACGTTCCGGTCAACCCAGGCGTCACTCTAGGGCGTTGCTCCACAACATCTAATATCTACGGCCTTAGAAGTCAACGCCAGGAGCATAAAATACAATATAAATACAACAGCTTTTCCATCGCATAAAATGAACGATTGGGAACATTGTGAAAGTAATGGTCATTTCTACGTTCCGGGCAACCTACGCTTGACCCTAGGGCGTTGTTCCACCAGATGGAATAGTTAGTGCCTAAGAAGTCAACGCCAGAAGCATAAAATACGATACAAATACAACAGCTTTTCCATCGTAGAAAATGAATAATTGCAAACAGTGTGAAAGTAATGGTCATTTCTCCGATCCGGGCAACCTAGGCTTCACCCAAGGGCGTTGCTCCAACAGATTGAATAGTTAGGGCCTTAGAAGTCAATGCCCGAAGCATAAAACGCAATAAATATACAACAGTTTTTCCATCGTATAGCAGGAACAATTTGCAACCAGTGAGATGGTAGTGGTTATTTCTGCGTTCCGGGCAACCTAGGGTCCTCTCCAGGGCGTTGCTCCCCCAGATCGAATAGTTACGGCCTAAGAAGTCAACGCCAGAAGCATAAAATACGATAAAGATGCAACAGTTTTTCCATCGTATAAAACGAATAATTGCAACAAGTGTGAAAGTTATGGTCATTTCTACGTTCCGGGTAACCTATGTTTCACTCTAGTGCGTTGCTCCACCAGATCAAACAGTTAGGGCCTTAGATGTCAACGCCAGAAGCATAAAATACAATAAAGGTGCAACAGTTTTTCCATCGTATAACAGGAATAACTGCAACCAGTGTGAAAGTACTGGTCATTTCTACGTTCCGGGTAACCTATGTTTCACTCTAGGGCGTTGCTCCACGAGATCGAAGAGCTAGGGACTTAGAATTCAACGCCAGAAGAATAAAATACAATATAAGTACAACAGTTTTTCCATCGTATAAAATGAATGTTTGCATACATTGTGAAAGTAATGGTCATTTCTACGTTCCGGGCAACCTATGCGACACTCTAGAGCGTTGCTCCACCACATCTAATAGCTACGGCCTTAAAAGTCATCGCCAGAAGAATAAAATGCAATATAAATACAACAGCTTTTCCATCGTATAAAATGAATAATTGCAAACAGTGTGAAAGTAATGGTCATTTGTACGTTCCGGGCAACCTAGGCTTCACTCTAGGGCGTTGCTCCACCAGATCGAATAGTTGAGGGCCTAAGAAGTCAACGCCAGAAGCATAAAATACGATACAAATACAACAGCTTTTGCATCGTAGAAAACGAATAATTGCAAACAGTGTGAAAGTAATGGCCATTCTACGTTCCGGGGAACCTAAGCGTCACTCTAGGGCGTTGCTCTACCATATCTAGTAGCTACGGCCTTAGAAGTCAACGCCAGAATCACAAAATACAATAAAAATGCAGCAGTTTTTCCATCGTATAGCACGACTAATTGCAACCAGTGCGAAAGTAATGCTCATATCGACATTTCGGGCATCCTAGACTTAACTCTCAGGCGTTGCTCCACCAGATCGAAGAGTTAGGCCCTTAGAAGTCAACGCCAGGAGCATAAACTACAAAATAAATACAACAGTCTTTCCATCGTATAAAACGAATAATTGCTACCTGTGTGATGGTTATGGACATATCCACGTTCCGGGCAACCTAGGCTTCACTGTAGGGCGTTGCTCCATCAAATCGAATAGTTAGGGCCTTAGAAGCCAACGCCCGAAGCATAAAATACAATATAAGTACAACAGTTTTTCCATCGTATAAAATGAATGATTGCGAACATTGTGAAAGTAATGGTCATTTCTACGTTCCGGGCAACCTACGCTTGACCCTAGGGCGTTGTTCCACCGGATGGAATAGTTAGGGCCTAAGAAGTCAACGCCAGAAGCATAAAATACGATACAAATACAACAGCTTTTCCATCGTAGAAAACGAATAATGGCAACCAGTGTGAAAGTTATGGTCATTTCTACGTTCCGAGCAACCTAGGCTTCACTCTAGGGCCTTGCTCCACCAGATCGAACACTTAGAGCCTTAGATGTCAACGCCACATGCATAAAATACAGTAAAGGTGCAACAGTTTTTCCATCGTATAACAGGAATAACTGCAAACAGTGTGAAAGTACTGGACATTTCTACGTTCCGGGTAACTTAGGTTTCACTATAGGGCGTTGCTCCACCAGATCGAATAGCTAGGGCCTTAGAAGTGAACGCCCGAAGCATAAAATACAAAAAAATAGAACAGTTTTTCCATGTGCCAAACGAATAATTGCTACCAGTGTGAACGTTATGGTCATTTCTACGTTCCGGGCAACCTAGGCTTCACTCTAGGGCGTTGCTCCACCAGATCGAACAGTTAGGGCCTTAGAAGTCAACGCCAGAAGCATAAAATACAATAAAGATGCAACAGTTTTTCCGTCATACAACAGGAATAACTGCAAACAGTGTGAAAGTACTGGTCATTTCTACTTCCCGGGAAACCTAGGCTTCACTCTAGGGCGTTGCTCCACCAGATCGAATAGTTAGGGCCTTAGAAGTCAGCGCCCGAAGCATAAAATGCAAAATAAATAGAACAGTTTTTCATTGTATAAAACGAATAACTGCAACCAGTGTGAAAGTACTGGTCATTTCTACGTTCCGGGCAACCTAGGCTTCACTCTAGGGCGTTGCTCCACCAGATCGAATAGTTAGGGCCTTAGAAGTCAACGCCAGAAGCATAAAATACAATAAAGATGCAACAGTTTTTCCATCGTACAACAGGAATAACTGTTAACAGTGTGAAAGTACTGGTCATTTCTACGTTCCGGGTAACCTAGGTTTCACTCTAGGGCGTTGCTCCACCAGATCGAATAGCTAGCGCCATAGAAGTCAACGCCCGAAGCATAAAATACAAAAAAATAGAACAGTTTTTCCATGTGTAAAACGAATTATTGCTACCAGTGTGAACGTTATGGTCATTTCTACGTTCCGAGCAACCTAGGCTTGACCCTAGGGCGTTGTTCCACCAGATGGAATAGTTAGGGCCTAAGAAGTCAACGCCAGAAACATAAAATACGATACAAATACAACAGCTTTTCCATCGTAGAAAACGAATAATGGCAACCAGTGTGAAAGTTATGGTCATTTCTACGTTCCGAGCCACCTAGGCTTTACTCTAGGGCCTTGCTCCACCAGATCGAACAGTTAGGGCCTTAGATGTCAACGCCACATGCATAAAATACAATGAAGGTGCAACAGTTTTTCCATCGTATAACAGAAATAACTGCAACCAGTGTGAAAGTACTGGTCATTTCTACGTTCAGGCTAACCTAGGTTTCACTCTAGGGCGTTGGTCCACCAGATAGAATAGCTAGGGCCTTAGAAGTGAACGCCCGAAGCATAAAATACAAAAAAAAAGAACAGTTTTTCCATCGTATAAAACGAATAATAGCAACCAGTGTGAAACTTATGGTCGTTTCTACGTTCCGGGCAACCTAGGCTTCACTCAAGGGCGTTGCTCCACCAGATCGAATAGTTAGGGCCTTAGAAGTCAACGCCAGAAGCATAAAATACAATAAAGATGCAACAGTTTTTCCATCGTACGACAGGAATAACTGCAAACAGTGTGCAAGTACTGGTCATTTCTAGGTTCCGGGTAACCTAGGTTTCACTATTGGGCGTTGCTCCACCAGATCGGATAGCTAGGGCCTTAGAAGTTAACGCCTGAAGCATAAAATACAAAAAAATAGAACAGTTTTTCCATGTGTAAAACGAATAATTGCTGCCAGTGTGAACGTTATGGTCATTTCTACGTTCCGGGCAACCTAGGCTTCACTCTAGGGCGTTGCTCCACTAGATCGAATAGTTAGGGCCTTAGAAGTCAACGCCAGAAGCATAAAATACAATAAAGATGCAACAGTTTTTCCATCATACAACAAGAATAACTGCAAACAGTGTGAAAGTACAGGTATTTCTACGTTCCGGGTAACCTAGGTTTCACTCTAGGGCGTTGCTCCACCAGATCGAATAGCTAGGGCCTTCGAAGTTAACGCCCGAAGCATAAAATGCAAAATAAGTAGAACAGTTGTTCCATTGTATAAAACGAATAACTGCAACCAGTGTGAAAGTACTGGTCATTTGTACGTTCCGCGCAACCTAGGCTTCACTCTAGGGCGTTGTTCCACCAGATGGAATGGTTAGGGCCTAAGAAGTCAACGCCAGAAGCATAAAATACGATATAAATACAACAGTTTTTCCATCGTATAAAATGAATAATTGCAGACATTGTGAAAGTAATGGTCCTTTCTACGTTCCGGTCAACCTAGGCGTCACTCTAGGGCGTTGCTCCACCACATCTAATAGCTACGGCCTTAGAAGTCAACGCCAGGAGCATAAAATACAATAAAAATGCAGCAGTTTTTCCATCGTATAGCATGACTAATTGCAACCAGTGCGAAAGTAATGCTCATATCGACATTTCGGGCATCCTAGACTAAACTCTGAGGCGTTCCTCCACCAGAACGAAGAGTTAGGCCCTTAGAAGTCAACGCGAGGAGCATAAACTACAAAATAAATACAACAGTCTTTCTATCGTATAAAACGAATAATTGCAACCGGTGTGAAAGTACTGGTCATTTCTACGTTCCGGGCAACCTAGGCTTGACCCTAGGGCGTTGTTCCACCGAATGGAATAGTTAGGGCCTAAGAAGTCAACGCCCGAAGCATAAAATGCAAAATAAATACAACAGTTTTTCATTGTATAAAACGAATAACTGCAACCGGTATGAAAGTACTGGTCATTTCTACGTTCCGGGGAACCTAGGCTTCACTCAAGGGCGTTGCTCCACCAGATCGAATAGTTAGGGCCTTAGAAGTCAACGCCAGAAGCATAAAATACAATAAAGATGCAACAGTTTTTCCATCGTACAACAGGAATAACTGCAAACATTGTGAAAGTACTGGTCATTTCTACGTTCCGGGTAACCTAGGTTTCACTATTGGGCGTTGCTCCACCAGATCGAATAGCTAGGGCCTTAGAAGTTAACGCCTGAAGCATAAAATACAAAAAAATAGAACAGTTTTTCCATGTGTAAAACGAATAATTGCTACCAGTGTGAACGTTATGGTCATTTCTACGTTCCGGGCAACCTAGGCTTCACTCTAGGGCGTTGCTCCACCAGATCGAATAGTTAGGGCCTTAGAAGTCAACGCCAGAAGCATAAAATACAAAAAAGATGCAACAGTTTTTCCGTCATACAACAGGAATAACTACAAACAGTGTGATAGTACTGGTCATTTCTACTTCCCGGGAAACCTACGCTTCACTCTAGGGCGTTGCTCCACCAGATCGAATAGTTAGGGCCTTAGAAGTCAGCGCCCGAAGCATAAAATGCAAAATGAATAGAACAGTTTTTCATTGTACAAAACGAATAACTGCAACCGGTGTGAAAGTACTGGTCATTTCTACGTTCCGGGCAACCTAGGCTTCACTCTAGGGCGTTGCTCCACCAGATCGAATAGTTAGGGCCTTAGAAGTCAACGCCAGAAGCATAAAATACAAAAAAGATGCAACAGTTTTTCCGTCATACAACAGGAATAACTGCAAACAGTGTGATAGTACTGGTCATTTCTACTTCCCGGGAAACCTACGCTTCACTCTAGGGCGTTGCTCCACCAGATCGAATAGTTAGGGCCTTAGAAGTCAGCGCCCGAAGCATAAAATGCAAAATGAATAGAACAGTTTTTCATTGTATAAAACGAATAACTGCAACCGGTGTGAAAGTACTGGTCATTTCTACGTTCCGGGCAACCTAGGCTTCACTCAAGGGCGTTGCTCCACCAGATCGAATAGTTAGGGCCTTAGAAGTCAACGCCAGAAGCATAAAATACAATAAAGATGCAACAGTTTTTCCATCGTTCAACAGGAATAACTGCAAACAGTGTGAAAGTACTGGTCATTTCTACGTTCCGGGTAACCTAGGCGTCACTCTAGGGCGTTGCTCCACCATGTCTAGTAGCTACGGCCTTAGAAGTCAACGCCAGAAGCACAAAATAGAATAAAAATGCAGCATTTTTTCCATCGTATAGCATGGCTAATTGCAACCAGTGCGAAAGTAACGCTCATATCGATATTTCGGGCAACCTAGACTTAACTCTGAGGCGTTGCTCCACCAGATCGAAGAGTTAGGGCCTTAGAAGTCAACGCCAGAAACATAAAATACGATACAAATACAACAGCTTTTCCATCGTAGAAAACGAATAATGGCAACCAGTGTGAAAGTTATGGTCATTTCTACGTTCCGAGCCACCTAGGCTTTACTCTAGGGCCTTGCTCCACCAGATCGAACAGTTAGGGCCTTAGATGTCAACGCCACATGCATAAAATACAATGAAGGTGCAACAGTTTTTCCATCGTATAACAGAAATAACTGCAACCAGTGTGAAAGTACTGGTCATTTCTACGTTCAGGCTAACCTAGGTTTCACTCTAGGGCGTTGGTCCACCAGATAGAATAGCTAGGGCCTTAGAAGTGAACGCCCGAAGCATAAAATACAAAAAAAAAGAACAGTTTTTCCATCGTATAAAACGAATAATAGCAACCAGTGTGAAACTTATGGTCGTTTCTACGTTCCGGGCAACCTAGGCTTCACTCAAGGGCGTTGCTCCACCAGATCGAATAGTTAGGGCCTTAGAAGTCAACGCCAGAAGCATAAAATACAATAAAGATGCAACAGTTTTTCCATCGTACGACAGGAATAACTGCAAACAGTGTGAAAGTACTGGTCATTTCTAGGTTCCGGGTAACCTAGGTTTCACTATTGGGCGTTGCTCCACCAGATCGGATAGCTAGGGCCTTAGAAGTTAACGCCTGAAGCATAAAATACAAAAAAATAGAACAGTTTTTCCATGTGTAAAACGAATAATTGCTGCCAGTGTGAACGTTATGGTCATTTCTACGTTCCGGGCAACCTAGGCTTCACTCTAGGGCGTTGCTCCACTAGATCGAATAGTTAGGGCCTTAGAAGTCAACGCCAGAAGCATAAAATACAATAAAGATGCAACAGTTTTTCCATCATACAACAAGAATAACTGCAAACAGTGTGAAAGTACAGGTATTTCTACGTTCCGGGTAACCTAGGTTTCACTCTAGGGCGTTGCTCCACCAGATCGAATAGCTAGGGCCTTCGAAGTTAACGCCCGAAGCATAAAATGCAAAATAAGTAGAACAGTTGTTCCATTGTATAAAACGAATAACTGCAACCAGTGTGAAAGTACTGGTCATTTGTACGTTCCGCGCAACCTAGGCTTCACTCTAGGGCGTTGTTCCACCAGATGGAATGGTTAGGGCCTAAGAAGTCAACGCCAGAAGCATAAAATACGATATAAATACAACAGTTTTTCCATCGTATAAAATGAATAATTGCAGACATTGTGAAAGTAATGGTCATTTCTACGTTCCGGTCAACCTAGGCGTCACTCTAGGGCGTTGCTCCACCACATCTAATAGCTACGGCCTTAGAAGTCAACGCCAGGAGCATAAAATACAATAAAAATGCAGCAGTTTTTCCATCGTATAGCATGACTAATTGCAACCAGTGCGAAAGTAATGCTCATATCGTCATTTCGGGCATCCTAGACTAAACTCTGAGGCGTTCCTCCACCAGAACGAAGAGTTAGGCCCTTAGAAGTCAACGCGAGGAGCATAAACTACAAAATAAATACAACAGTCTTTCTATCGTATAAAACGAATAATTGCAACCGGTGTGAAAGTACTGGTCATTTCTACGTTCCGGGCAACCTAGGCTTGACCCTAGGGCGTTGTTCCACCGAATGGAATAGTTAGGGCCTAAGAAGTCAACGCCCGAAGCATAAAATGCAAAATAAATACAACAGTTTTTCATTGTATAAAACGAATAACTGCAACCGGTATGAAAGTACTGGTCATTTCTACGTTCCGGGGAACCTAGGCTTCACTCAAGGGCGTTGCTCCACCAGATCGAATAGTTAGGGCCTTAGAAGTCAACGCCAGAAGCATAAAATACAATAAAGATGCAACAGTTTTTCCATCGTACAACAGGAATAACTGCAAACATTGTGAAAGTACTGGTCATTTCTACGTTCCGGGTAACCTAGGTTTCACTATTGGGCGTTGCTCCACCAGATCGAATAGGTAGGGCCTTAGAAGTTAACGCCTGAAGCATAAAATACAAAAAAATAGAACAGTTTTTCCATGTGTAAAACGAATAATTGCTACCAGTGTGAACGTTATGGTCATTTCTACGTTCCGGGCAACCTAGGCTTCACTCTAGGGCGTTGCTCCACCAGATCGAATAGTTAGGGCCTTAGAAGTCAACGCCAGAAGCATAAAATACAAAAAAGATGCAACAGTTTTTCCGTCATACAACAGGAATAACTACAAACAGTGTGATAGTACTGGTCATTTCTACTTCCCGGGAAACCTACGCTTCACTCTAGGGCGTTGCTCCACCAGATCGAATAGTTAGGGCCTTAGAAGTCAGCGCCCGAAGCATAAAATGCAAAATGAATAGAACAGTTTTTCATTGTACAAAACAAATAACTGCAACCGGTGTGAAAGTACTGGTCATTTCTACGTTCCGGGCAACCTAGGCTTCACTCTAGGGCGTTGCTCCACCAGATCGAATAGTTAGGGCCTTAGAAGTCAACGCCAGAAGCATAAAATACAAAAAAGATGCAACAGTTTTTCCGTCATACAACAGGAATAACTGCAAACAGTGTGATAGTACTGGTCATTTCTACTTCCCGGGAAACCTACGCTTCACTCTAGGGCGTTGCTCCACCAGATCGAATAGTTAGGGCCTTAGAAGTCAGCGCCCGAAGCATAAAATGCAAAATGAATAGAACAGTTTTTCATTGTATAAAACGAATAACTGCAACCGGTGTGAAAGTACTGGTCATTTCTACGTTCCGGGCAACCTAGGCTTCACTCAAGGGCGTTGCTCCACCAGATCGAATAGTTAGGGCCTTAGAAGTCAACGCCAGAAGCATAAAATACAATAAAGATGCAACAGTTTTTCCATCGTTCAACAGGAATAACTGCAAACAGTGTGAAAGTACTGGTCATTTCTACGTTCCGGGTAACCTAGGCGTCACTCTAGGGCGTTGCTCCACCATGTCTAGTAGCTACGGCCTTAGAAGTCAACGCCAGAAGCACAAAATAGAATAAAAATGCAGCATTTTTTCCATCGTATAGCATGGCTAATTGCAACCAGTGCGAAAGTAACGCTCATATCGATATTTCGGGCAACCTAGACTTAACTCTGAGGCGTTGCTCCACCAGATCGAAGAGTTAGGGCCTTAGAAGTCAACGCCAGAAACATAAAATACGATACAAATACAACAGCTTTTCCATCGTAGAAAACGAATAATGGCAACCAGTGTGAAAGTTATGGTCATTTCTACGTTCCGAGCCACCTAGGCTTTACTCTAGGGCCTTGCTCCACCAGATCGAACAGTTAGGGCCTTAGATGTCAACGCCACATGCATAAAATACAATGAAGGTGCAACAGTTTTTCCATCGTATAACAGAAATAACTGCAACCAGTGTGAAAGTACTGGTCATTTCTACGTTCAGGCTAACCTAGGTTTCACTCTAGGGCGTTGGTCCACCAGATAGAATAGCTAGGGCCTTAGAAGTGAACGCCCGAAGCATAAAATACAAAAAAAAAGAACAGTTTTTCCATCGTATAAAACGAATAATAGCAACCAGTGTGAAACTTATGGTCGTTTCTACGTTCCGGGCAACCTAGGCTTCACTCAAGGGCGTTGCTCCACCAGATCGAATAGTTAGGGCCTTAGAAGTCAACGCCAGAGGCATAAAATACAATAAAGATGCAACAGTTTTTCCATCGTACGACAGGAATAACTGCAAACAGTGTGAAAGTACTGGTCATTTCTAGGTTCCGGGTAACCTAGGTTTCACTATTGGGCGTTGCTCCACCAGATCGGATAGCTAGGGCCTTAGAAGTTAACGCCTGAAGCATAAAATACAAAAAAATAGAACAGTTTTTCCATGTGTAAAACGAATAATTGCTGCCAGTGTGAACGTTATGGTCATTTCTACGTTCCGGGCAACCTAGGCTTCACTCTAGGGCGTTGCTCCACTAGATCGAATAGTTAGGGCCTTAGAAGTCAACGCCAGAAGCATAAAATACAATAAAGATGCAACAGTTTTTCCATCATACAACAAGAATAACTGCAAACAGTGTGAAAGTACAGGTATTTCTACGTTCCGGGTAACCTAGGTTTCACTCTAGGGCGTTGCTCCACCAGATCGAATAGCTAGGGCCTTCGAAGTTAACGCCCGAAGCATAAAATGCAAAATAAGTAGAACAGTTGTTCCATTGTATAAAACGAATAACTGCAACCAGTGTGAAAGTACTGGTCATTTGTACGTTCCGCGCAACCTAGGCTTCACTCTAGGGCGTTGTTCCACCAGATGGAATGGTTAGGGCCTAAGAAGTCAACGCCAGAAGCATAAAATACGATATAAATACAACAGTTTTTCCATCGTATAAAATGAATAATTGCAGACATTGTGAAAGTAATGGTCATTTCTACGTTCCGGTCAACCTAGGCGTCACTCTAGGGCGTTGCTCCACCACATCTAATAGCTACGGCCTTAGAAGTCAACGCCAGGAGCATAAAATACAATAAAAATGCAGCAGTTTTTCCATCGTATAGCATGACTAATTGCAACCAGTGCGAAAGTAATGCTCATATCGACATTTCGGGCATCCTAGACTAAACTCTGAGGCGTTCCTCCACCAGAACGAAGAGTTAGGCCCTTAGAAGTCAACGCGAGGAGCATAAACTACAAAATAAATACAACAGTCTTTCTATCGTATAAAACGAATAATTGCAACCGGTGTGAAAGTACTGGTCATTTCTACGTTCCGGGCAACCTAGGCTTGACCCTAGGGCGTTGTTCCACCGAATGGAATAGTTAGGGCCTAAGAAGTCAACGCCCGAAGCATAAAATGCAAAATAAATACAACAGTTTTTCATTGTATAAAACGAATAACTGCAACCGGTATGAAAGTACTGGTCATTTCTACGTTCCGGGGAACCTAGGCTTCACTCAAGGGCGTTGCTCCACCAGATCGAATAGTTAGGGCCTTAGAAGTCAACGCCAGAAGCATAAAATACAATAAAGATGCAACAGTTTTTCCATCGTACAACAGGAATAACTGCAAACATTGTGAAAGTACTGGTCATTTCTACGTTCCGGGTAACCTAGGTTTCACTATTGGGCGTTGCTCCACCAGATCGAATAGCTAGGGCCTTAGAAGTTAACGCCTGAAGCATAAAATACAAAAAATAGAACAGTTTTTCCATGTGTAAAACGAATAATTGCTACCAGTGTGAACGTTATGGTCATTTCTACGTTCCGGGCAACCTAGGCTTCACTCTAGGGCGTTGCTCCACCAGATCGAACAGTTAGGGCCTTAGAAGTCAACGCCAGAAGCATAAAATACAATAAAGATGCAACAGTTTTTCCGTCATACAACAGGAATAACTGCAAACAGTGTGAAAGTACTGGTCATTTCTACTTCCCGGGAAACCTAGGCTTCACTCTAGGGCGTTGCTCCACCAGATCGAATAGTTAGGGCCTTAGAAGTCAGCGCCCGAAGCATAAAATGCAAAATAAATAGAACAGTTTTTCATTGTATAAAACGAATAACTGCAACCAGTGTGAAAGTACTGGTCATTTCTACGTTCCGGGCAACCTAGGCTTCACTCTAGGGCGTTGCTCCACCAGATCGAATAGTTAGGGCCTTAGAAGTCAACGCCAGAAGCATAAAATACAATAAAGATGCAACAGTTTTTCCATCGTACAACAGGAATAACTGTAAACAGTGTGAAAGTACTGGTCATTTCTACGTTCCGGGTAACCTAGGTTTCACTCTAGGGCGTTGCTCCACCAGATCGAATAGCTAGCGCCTTAGAAGTCAACGCCCGAAGCATAAAATACAAAAAAATAGAACAGTTTTTCCATGTGTAAAACGAATTATTGCTACCAGTGTGAACGTTATGGTCATTTCTACGTTCCGGGCAACCTAGGCTTGACCCTAGGGCGTTGTTCCACCAGATGGAATAGTTAGGGCCTAAGAAGTCAACGCCAGAAGCATAAAATACGATACAAATACAACAGCTTTTCCATCGTAGAAAACGAATAATGGCAACCAGTGTGAAAGTTATAGTCATTTCTACGTTCCGCGCAACCTAGGCTTCACTCTAGGGCGTTGCTCCACCATATCGAATAGTTAGGGCCTTAGAAGTCAACGCCCGAAGCATTAAATACAAAATAAATAGAACAGTTTTTCCATTGTATAAAACGAATAATTGCTACCAGTTTAAAAGTTATGGTCATTTCTACGTATCGGGCAACCTAGGCTTCACCCTAGGCCGTTGTCCCACCAGATCGAACAGTTAGGGCCTAAGAAGTGAACGCCAGAAGCATAAAATACAATATAAATACAACAGTTTTTCCATCATATAAAACGAATGATAGCAACCAGTGTGAAAGTTATGGTCATTTCTACGTTCCGGTCAACGTAGGCTTCACTCTAGGGCGTTGCCCCACCAGATCGTATAGTTAGGGCCTTAGATGTCAGCGCCCGAAGCATAAAATACAAAATAAATAAAACAGTTTTTCCATCGTATAAAACGAATAATTGCTACCAGTGTGAAAGTTATGGTCATTTCTACGTTCCGCGCAACCTAGGCTTCACTCTAGGGCGTTGCTCCACCATATCGAATAGTTAGGGCCTTAGAAGTCAACGCCCGAAGCATAAAATATAAAATAAGTAGAACAGTTTTTCCATCGTATAAAACGAATAATTGCAACCAGTGTGAAAGTTATGGTTATTTCTACGTTCCGGGCTACCTATGCGACACTATAGAGCGTTGCTCCACCACATCTAATAGCTACGGCCTTAAAAGTCGTCGCCAGAAGAATAAAATGCAATATAAATACAACAGCTTTTCCATCGTATAAAATGAATAATTGCAAACAGTGTGATAGTAATGGTCATTTGTACTTTCCGGGCAACCTAGGCTTCACTCCAGGGCGTTGCTCCACCAGATCGAATAGATGAGGGCCTTAGAAGTCAACGCCAGAAGCATAAAGTACGATATAAATACAACAGCTTTTCCATCGTATAAAACGAATAATAGCAACCAGTGTGAAAGTTATGGTCATTTCTACGTTCCGGGCAACCTAGGCTTCACTCCAGGGCGTTGCTCCACCAGATCAAACAGTTAGGGCCTTAGAAGTCAAAGCCCGAAGCATAAAATACAAAAGAAATAGAACGGTTTTTCCATTGTATAAAACGAATAAATGCTACCAGTGTAAAAGTTATGGTCTTTTCTACGTTCCTGGCAACCTAGGCTTCACTCTAGGGCGTTGTTCCACCAGATCGAATAGTTAGGGCCTAAGAAGTGAACGCCAGAAGCATAAAATACAATATGAATACAACAGCTTTTCCATCGTATAAAACGAATAATTGCAACCAGTATGAAACTTATGGTCATTTCTACGTTCCGGGCTACCTAGGCTTCACTCTATGGCGTTCTGCCACCACATCGAATAGCTACGGCCACAGAAGTCAATGCCTGAATAATAAAATACAATAAAAATACAACAGTCTTTCCATCCTATAACAGGAATAATTGCAACCCGTGTGAAAGTGATGGTCATTTCTACGTTCCGGGAAACCTATGCTTCGCTCTATGGCGTTGCTCCTCCAGATCGAATAGTTGAGGGCCTTAGAAGTCAACGCCAGAAGCATAAAATACAAAATAAATAAAACAGTTTTTCCATCGTATAAAACGAATAATTGCTACCAGTGTGAAAGTTATGGTCATTTCTACGTTCCGCGCAACCTAGGCTTCACTCTAGGGCGTTGCTCCACCATATCGAATAGTTAGGGCCTTAGAAGTCAACGCCAGAAGCATAAAATACAATAAAGATGCAACAGTTTTTCCGTCATACAACAGGAATAACTTCAAACAGTGTGAAAGTACTGGTCATTTCTACATCCCGGGAAACCTTGGCTTCACTCTAGGGCGTTGCTCCACCAGATCGAATAGTTAGGGCCTCAGAAGTCAGCGCCCGATGCATAAAATGCAAAATAAATACAACAGCTTTTCATTGTATAAAACGAATAACTGCAACCAGTGTGAAAGTACTGGTCATTTCTACGTTCCGGGCAACCTAGGCTTCACTCTAAGGCGTTTCTCCACCAGATCGAATAGTTAGGGCCTTAGAAGTCAACGCCAGAAGCATAAAATACAATAAAGATGCAACAGTTTTTCCATCGTACAACAGGAATAACTGCAAACAGTGTGAAAGTACTGGTCATTTCTACGTTCCGGGTAACCTAGGTTTCACTCTAGGGCGTTGCTCCACCAGATCGAATAGCAAGCGCCTTAGAAGTCAACGCCCGAAGCATAAAATACAAAAAAATAGAACAGTTTTTCCATGTGTAAAACGAATAATTGCTACCAGTGTGAACATAATGGTCATTTCTACGTTCCGGGCAACCTAGGCTTGACCCTAGGGCGTTGTCCCACCAGATGGAATAGTTAGGGCCTAAGAAGTCAACGCCAGAAGCATAAAATACGATACAAATACAACAGCTTTTCCATCGTAGAAAACGAATAATGGCAACCAGTGTGAAAGTTATGGTCATTTCTACGTTCCGAGCAACCTAGGATTCACTCTAGGGCCTAGCTCCACCAGATTGAACAGGTAGGGCCTTAGATGTCAACGCCACATGCATAAAATACAATAAAGGAGCAACAGTTTTTCCATCGTATAACAGGAATAACTGCAACCAGTGTGAAAGTACTGGTCATTTCTACGTTCCGGGTAACCTAGGTTTCACTCTAGGGCGTTGGTCCACCAGATAGAATAGCTAGGGACTTATAATTCAATTCCAGAAGTATAAAATACAATACAAGTACAACAGTTTTTCCATCGTATAAAATGTATATTTGCAAAAATTGTGACAGTAATGGTCATTTCTACGTTCCGGGCAACCTATGCGACACTCAAGGGCATTGCTCCACCTCATCTAATAACTACGGCCTTAGGAGTCAACGCCAGATGCATAAAATACGATATAAATACAACAGTTTTTCCACTGTATAAAACGAATAACTGCAACCAGTGTGAAAGTAATGGTCGTTTCTACGTTCCGGTCAACCTAGGCGTCACTCTAGGGCGTTGCTCCACAACATCTAATATCTACGGCCTTAGAAGTCAACGCCAGGAGCATAAAATACAATATAAATACAACAGCTTTTCCATCGCATAAAATGAACGATTGGGAACATTGTGAAAGTAATGGTCATTTCTACGTTCCGGGCAACCTACGCTTGACCCTAGGGCGTTGTTCCACCAGATGGAATAGTTAGGGCCTAAGAAGTCAACGCCAGAAGCATAAAATACGATACAAATACAACAGCTTTTCCATCGTAGAAAATGAATAATTGCAAACAGTGTGAAAGTAATGGTCATTTCTCCGATCCGGGCAACCTAGGCTTCACCCAAGGGCGTTGCTCCAACAGATTGAATAGTTAGGGCCTTAGAAGTCAATGCCCGAAGCATAAAACGCAATAAATATACAACAGTTTTTCCATCGTATAGCAGGAACAATTTGCAACCAGTGAGATGGTAGTGGTCATTTCTGCGTTCCGGGCAACCTAGGGTTCTCTCCAGGGCGTTGCTCCCCCAGATCGAATAGTTACGGCCTAAGAAGTCAACGCCAGAAGCATAAAATACGATAAAGATGCAAGAGTTTTTCCATCGTATAAAACGAATAATTGCAACAAGTGTGAAAGTTATGGTCATTTCTACGTTCCGGGTAACCTATGTTTCACTCTAGTGCGTTGCTCCACCAGATCAAACAGTTAGGGCCTTAGATGTCAACGCCAGAAGCATAAAATACAATAAAGGTGCAACAGTTTTTCCATCGTATAACAGGAATAACTGCAACCAGTGTGAAAGTTATGGTCATTTCTACGTTCCGCGCAACCTAGGCTTCACTCTAGGGCGTTGCTCCACCAGATCGAATAGTTAGGGCCTTAGAAGTCAACGCCCGAAGCATAAAATACAAAATAAATAGAACAGTTTTTCCATCGTATAAAACGAATAATTGCTACCAGTGTGAAAGTTATGGTCATTTCTACTTTCCGGACAACCTACGCTTCACCCTAGGGCATTGTTCCACCAGATGGAATAGTTAGGGCCTAAGAAGTCAACGCCAGAAGCGTAAAATACGATATAAATACAACAGCTTTTCCATCGTATAAAACGAATAATTGCAACCAGTGTGAAAGTTATGGTCATTTCTACGTTCCGGGCAACCTAGGCTTCACCCAAGGGCGTTGCTCCAACAGATTGAGTAGTTAGGGCCTTAGAAGTCAATGCCCGAAGCATAAAATGCAATAAATATACAACAGTTTTTCCATCGTATAGCAGGAATAATTTGCAACCAGTGTGATAATAGTGGTCATTTCTGCGTTCCGGGCAACCTAGGGTTCTCTCCAGGGCGTTGCTCCCCCAGATCGAATAGTTACGGCCTAAGAAGTCAACGCCAGAAGCATAAAATACGATAAAGATGCAACAGTTTTTCCATCGTACAAAACGAATAATTGCAACAAGTGTGAAAGTTATGGTCATTTCTACATTCCGGGCAACCTAGGCTTCACTCTAGGGCGTTGCTCCACCAGACCGAATAGTTAGGTCCTTAGAAGTCAACGCCCGAAGCATAAAATACGATATAAATACAACAGTTTTTCCATCGTATAAAACGAATAATTGCAACAAGTGTGAAAGTTATGGTCATTTCTACGTTCCGGGCTACCTAGGCTTCACTCTAGGGCGTTGCTCCACCAGATCAAACAGTTAGGGCCTTAGATGTCAACGCCAGAAGCATAAAATACAATAAAGGTGCAACAGTTTTTCCATCGTATAACAGGAATAACTGCAACCAGTGTGAAAGTACTGGTCATTTCTACGTTCCGGGTAACCTATGTTTCACTCTAGGGCGTTGCTCCACGAGATCGAAGAGCTAGGGCCTTAGAAGACAACGCCCGAAGCATAAAATACAAAAGAAATAGAACGGTTTTTCCATTGTATAAAACGAATAAATGCTACCAGTGTAAAAGTTATGGTCTTTTCTACGTTCCGGGCAACCTAGGCTTCACCCTAGGGCGTTGCTCCAACAGATGGAATAGTTAGGGCCTTAGAAGTCAACGCCCGAAGCATAAAAGGCAATAAAAATACAACAGTTTTTCCATCGTATAACAGGATTAATTGCAACCAGTTTGAAAGTGATGGTCATTTCTACGTTCCGGGCAACCTATGTTTCACTCTAGGGCGTTGTTCCACGAGATCGAAGAGCTAGGGACTTAGAATTCAACGCCAGAAGAATAAAATACAATATAAGTACAACAGTTTTTCCATCGTATAAAATGGATGTTTGCATACATTGTGAAAGTAATGGTCATTTCTACGTTCCGGGCAACCTATGGGACACTCTAGAGCGTTGCTCCACCACATCTACTAGCTACGGCCTTAAAAGTCATCGCCAGGAGAATAAAATGCAATATAAATACAACAGCTTTTCCATCGTATAAAATGAATAATTGCAAACAGTGTGAAAGTAATGGTCATTTGTACGTTCCGTCAACCTGGGCTTCACTCTGGGGCGTTGCTCCACCAGATCGAATAGTTGAGGGCCTTAGAAGTCAACGCAAGAAGCATAAAGTACGATATAAATACAACAGCTTTTCCATCGAATAAAACGAATACTAGCAACCAGTGTGAAAGTTATGGTCATTTCTACGTTCCGGGCAACCTAGGCTTCACTCCAGGGCGTTGCTCCACCAGATCAAACAGTTAGGGCCTTAGAAGACAACGCCCGAAGCATAAAATACAAAAGAAATAGAACGGTTTTTCCATTGTATAAAACGAATAAATGCTACCAGTGTAAAAGTTATGGTCTTTTCTACGTCCCGGGCAACCTAGGCTTCACCCTAGGGCGTTGCTCCAACAGATGGAATAGTTAGGGCCTTAGAAGTCAACGCCAGAAGCATAAAAGGCAATAAAAATACAACAGTTTTTCCATCGTATAACAGGATTAATTGCAACCAGTTTGAAAGTGATGGTCATTCCTACGTTCCGGGCAACCTATGTTTCACTCTAGGGCGTTGTTCCACGAGATCGAAAAGCTAGGGACTTAGCATTCAACGCCAGAAGAATATAATACAATATAAGTACAACAGTTTTTCCATCGTATAAAATGTATATTTGCTACCAGTGTGAAAGTTATGGTCATTTCTACTTTCCGGGCAACCTACGCCTCACCCTAGGGCGTTGTTCCACCAGATGGAATAGTTAGAGCCTAAGAAGTCAACGCCAGAAGCATAAAATACGGTATAAATACAACAGCTTTTCCATCGTATAAAACGAATAATTGCAGCCAGTGTGAAAGTTATGGTCATTTCTCCGTTCCGGGCAACCTAGGCTTCACCCAAGGGCGTTGCTCCAACAGATTGAGTAGTTAGGGCCTTAGAAGTCAATGCCCGAAGCATAAAACGCAATAAATATACAACAGTTTTTCCATCGTATAGCAGGAATAATTTGCAACCAGTGTGATAGTAGTGGTCATTTCTGCGTTCCGGGCAACCTAGGGTTCTCTCCAGGGCGTTGCTCCCCCAGATCGAATAGTTACGGCCTAAGAAGTCAACGCCAGAAGCATAAAATACGATAAAGATGCAACAGTTTTTCCATCGTATAAAACGAATAATTGCAACAAGTGTGAAAGTTATGGTCATTTCTACATTCCGGGCAACCTAGGCTTCACTCTAGGGCGTTGCTCCACCAGACCGAATAGTTAGGTCCTTAGAAGTCAACGCCCGAAGCATAAAATACGATATAAATACAACAGCTTTTCCATCATATTAAATGAATAATTGCAAACAGTGTGAAAGAAGTGGTCATTTCTACGTTCCGAGCAACCTAGGCTTCACTCTAGGGCGTTGCTCCACCAGACCGAATAGTTAGGTCCTTAGAAGTCAACGCCCGAAGCATAAAATACGATATAAATACAACAGTTTTTCCATCGTATAAAACGAATAATTGCAACAAGTGTGAAAGTTATGGTCATTTCTACGTTCCGGGCTACCTAGGCTTCACTCTAGGGCGTTGCTCCACCAGATCAAACAGTTAGGGCCTTAGATGTCAACGCCAGAAGCATAAAATACAATAAAGGTGCAACAGTTTTTCCATCGTATAACAGGAATAACTGCAACCAGTGTGAAAGTACTGGTCATTTCTACGTTCCGGGTAACCTATGTTTCACTCTAGGGCGTTGCTCCACGAGATCGAAGAGCTAGGGCCTTAGAAGACAACGCCCGAAGCATAAAATACAAAAGAAATAGAACGGTTTTTCCATTGTATAAAACGAATAAATGCTACCAGTGTAAAAGTTATGGTCTTTTCTACGTTCCGGGCAACCTAGGCTTCACCCTAGGGCGTTGCTCCAACAGATGGAATAGTTAGGGCCTTAGAAGTCAACGCCCGAAGCATAAAAGGCAATAAAAATACAACAGTTTTTCCATCGTATAACAGGATTAATTGCAACCAGTTTGAAAGTGATGGTCATTTCTACGTTCCGGGCAACCTATGTTTCACTCTAGGGCGTTGTTCCACGAGATCGAAAAGCTAGGGACTTAGCATTCAACGCCAGAAGAATAAAATACAATATAAGTACAACAGTTTTTCCATCGTATAAAATGAATATTTGCATACATTGTGAAAGTAATGGTCATTTCTACGTTCCGGGCAACCTATGCGACACTCTAGAGCGTTGCTCCACCATATCTAATAGCTACGGCCTTAAAAGTCATCGCCAGAAGAATAAAATGCAATATAAATACAACAGCTTTTCCATCGTATAAAATGAATAATTGCAAACAGTGTGAGAGTAATGGTCATTTGTACGTTCCGGGCAACCTAGGCTTCACTCTAGGGCGTTGCTCCACCAGATCGAATAGTTGAGGGCCTTAGAAGTCAACGCCAGAAGCATAAAGTACGATATAAATACAACAGCTTTTCCATCGTATAAAACGAATAATTGCAACAAGTGTGAAAGTTATGGTCATTTCTACGTTCCGGGTAACCTATGTTTCACTCTAGTGCGTTGCTCCACCAGATCAAACAGTTAGGGCCTTAGATGTCAACGCCAGAAGCATAAAATACAATAAAGGTGCAACAGTTTTTCCATCGTATAACAGGAATAACTGCAACCAGTGTGAAAGTACTGGTCATTTCTACGTTCCGGGTAACCTATGTTTCACTCTAGGGCGTTGCTCCACGAGATCGAAGAGCTAGGGACTTAGAATTCAACGCCAGAAGAATAAAATACAATATAAGTACAACAGTTTTTCCATCGTATAAAATGGATGTTTGCATACATTGTGAAAGTAATGGTCATTTCTACGTTCCGGGCAACCTATGCGACACTCTAGAGCGTTGCTCCACCACATCTAATAGCTACGGCCTTAAAAGTCATCGCCAGAAGAATAAAATGCAATATAAATACAACAGCTTTTCCATCGTATAAAATGAGTAATTGCAAACAGTGTGAAAGTAATGGTCATTTGTACGTTCCGTCAACCTGGGCTTCACTCTAGGGCGTTGCTCCACCAGATCGAATAGTTGAGGGCCTTAGAAGTCAACGCAAGAAGCATAAAGTACGATATAAATACAACAGCTTTTCCATCGAATAAAACGAATACTAGCAACCAGTGTGAAAGTTATGGTCATTTCTACGTTCCGGGCAACCTAGGCTTCACTCCAGGGCGTTGCTCCACCAGATCAAACAGTTAGGGCCTTAGAAGACAACGCCCGAAGCATAAAATACAAAAGAAATAGAACGGTTTTTCCATTGTATAAAACGAATAAATGCTACCAGTGTAAAAGTTATGGCCTTTTCTACGTTCCGGGCAACCTAGGCTTCACCCTAGGGCGTTGCTCCAACAGATGGAATAGTTAGGGCCTTAGAAGTCAACGCCCGAAGCATAAAAGGCAATAAAAATACAACAGTTTTTCCATCGTATAACAGGATTAATTGCAACCAGTTTGAAAGTGATGGTCATTTCTACGTTCCGGGCAACCTATGTTTCACTCTAGGGCGTTGTTCCACGAGATCGAAAAGCTAGGGTCTTAGCATTCAACGCCAGAAGAATAAAATACAAT
Organism: Calliopsis andreniformis; assembly: GCF_051401765.1. Taxonomy (NCBI): domain Eukaryota; kingdom Metazoa; phylum Arthropoda; class Insecta; order Hymenoptera; family Andrenidae; genus Calliopsis; species Calliopsis andreniformis. Next base: position 2,902,589 of record NW_027480474.1, read on the forward strand.
ATAAGTACAACAGTTTTTCCATCGTATAAAATGAATATTTGCTACCAGTGTGAAAGTTATGGTCATTTCTACTTTCCGGGCAACCTACGCCTCACCCTAGGGCGTTGTTCCACCAGATGGAATAGTTAGGGCCTAAGAAGTCAACGCCAGAAGCATAAAATACGATATAAATACAACAGCTTTTCCATCGTATAAAACCAATAATTGCAACCAGTGTGAAAGTTATGGTCATTTCTCCGTTCCGGGCAACCTAGGCTTCACCCAAGGGCGTTGCTCCAACAGATTGAATAGTTAGGGCCTTAGAAGTCAATGCCCGAAGCATAAAACGCAATAAATATACAACAGTTTTTCCATCGTATAGCAGGAATAATTTGCAACCAGTGTGATAGTAGTGGTCATTTCTGCGTTCCGGGCAACCTAGGGTTCTCTCCAGGGCGTTGCTCCCCCAGATCGAATAGTTACGGCCTAAGAAGTCAACGCCAGAAGCATAAAATACGATAAAGATGCAACAGTTTTTCCATCGTATAAAACGAATAATTGCAACAAGTGTGAAAGTTATGGTCATTTCTACATTCCGGGCAACCTAGGCTTCACTCTAGGGCGTTGCTCCACCAGACCGAATAGTTAGGTCCTTAGAAGTCAACGCCCGAAGCATAAAATACGATATAAATACAACAGCTTTTCCATCATATTAAATGAATAATTGCAAACAGTGTGAAAGAAGTGGTCATTTCTACGTTCCGAGCAACCTAGGCTTCACTCTAGGGCGGTGCTCCACCACATCGAATAGCTACGGCCTTAGAAGCCTACGCCTGAAGCTCAAAATACAATAAAAATACAACAGTCTTTCCATCCTATAACAGGAATAATTGCAACCCGTGTGAAAGTGATGGTCATTTCTACGTTCCAGGCAACCTAGGCTTCACTCTAGGGTGTTGTTCCACCAGATCGAATAGTTAGGGCCTAAGAAGTCAACGCCAGAAGCATAAAATACAATATAAATATAACAGTTTTTCCATCGTATAAAACGAATAATAGCAACCAGTGTGAAAGTTATGGTCATTTCTACGTTCCGGGTAACCTATGTTTCACTCTAGGGCGTTGCTCCACGAGATCGAAGAGCTAGGGACTTAGAATTCAACGCCAGAAGAATAAAATACAATATAAGTACAACAGTTTTTCCATCGTATAAAATGAATATTTGCAAACATTGTGAAAGTAATGGTTATTTCTACGATCCGGGCAACACATACGACACTCTAGGGCGTTGCTCCACCACATCCAATAGCTACGGCCTTCAGAGTCAACGCCAGAAGCATAAAATACGATATAAATACAACAGCTTTTCCATCATATTAAATGAATAATTGCAAACAGTGTGAAAGAAGTGGTCATTTCTACGTTCCGAGCAACCTAGGCTTCACTCTAGGGCGGTGCTCCACCACATCGAATAGCTACGGCCTTAGAAGCCTACGCCTGAAGCTCAAAATACAATAAAAATACAACAGTCTTTCCATCCTATAACAGGAATAATTGCAACCCGTGTGAAAGTGATGGTCATTTCTACGTTCCAGGCAACCTAGGCTTCACTCTAGGGTGTTGTTCCACCAGATCGAATAGTTAGGGCCTAAGAAGTCAACGCCAGAAGCATAAAATACAATATAAATATAACAGTTTTTCCATCGTATAAAACGAATAATAGCAACCAGTGTGAAAGTTATGGTCATTTCTACGTTCCGGGTAACCTATGTTTCACTCTAGGGCGTTGCTCCACGAGATCGAAGAGCTAGGGACTTAGAATTCAACGCCAGAAGAATAAAATACAATATAAGTACAACAGTTTTTCCATCGTATAAAATGAATATTTGCAAACATTGTGAAAGTAATGGTTATTTCTACGATCCGGGCAACACATACGACACTCTAGGGCGTTGCTCCACCACATCCAATAGCTACGGCCTTCAGAGTCAACGCCAGAAGCATAAAATACGATATAAATACAACAGCTTTTCCATCATATTAAATGAATAATTGCAAACAGTGTGAAAGAAGTGGTCATTTCTACGTTCCGAGCAACCTAGGCTTCACTCTAGGGCGGTGCTCCACCACATCGAATAGCTACGGCCTTAGAAGCCTACGCCTGAAGCTCAAAATACAATAAAAATACAACAGTCTTTCCATCCTATAACAGGAATAATTGCAACCCGTGTGAAAGTGATGGTCATTTCTACGTTCCAGGCAACCTAGGCTTCACTCTAGGGTGTTGTTCCACCAGATCGAATAGTTAGGGCCTAAGAAGTCAACGCCAGAAGCATAAAATACAATATAAATATAACAGTTTTTCCATCGTATAAAACGAATAATAGCAACCAGTGTGAAAGTTATGGTCATTTCTACGTTCCGGGTAACCTATGTTTCACTCTAGGGCGTTGCTCCACGAGATCGAAGAGCTAGGGACTTAGAATTCAACGCCAGAAGAATAAAATACAATATAAGTACAACAGTTTTTCCATCGTATAAAATGAATATTTGCAAACATTGTGAAAGTAATGGTTATTTCTACGATCCGGGCAACACATACGACACTCTAGGGCGTTGCTCCACCACATCCAATAGCTACGGCCTTCAGAGTCAACGCCAGAAGCATAAAATACGATATAAATACAACAGCTTTTCCATCATATAAAACGAATAATGGTAACCAGTGTGAAAGTTAAGGTCATTTCTACGTTCCGGTCAACCTAGGCTTCACTCTAGGACGTTGATCCACCAGATCGAATAGTATGGGCCTATGAAGTCAACGCCAGAAGCATAAAATACAATAAAGGTGCAACAGTTTTTCCATCGTATAGCAGGAATAATTGCAACCAGTGTGAAGGTAATGGTATGTTCTACGTTCCGGGCAACCTAGGCTTCACTCTAGGGCGGTGCTCCACCAGATCAAATAGTTAGGGCCTAAGAAGTCAACGCCAGAAGCATAAATTACAATATAAGTACAACAGCTTTTACATCGTATATAATGTATATTTGCAAACAGTGTGGAAGTAATGGTCACTTCTACGTTCCGGGCAACCTAGGCTTCACTCTAGGGTGTTGCTCCACCAGATGGAATTGCTAGGGACTTAGAATCCAATGCCAGAAGCATAAAATGCAATATAAATTTAACAGCTTTTCCATCGTATAAAAGGAATAATAGCAACCAGTGTGAAAGTTATGGTCATTTCAACGTTCCGGGCAACCTAGGCTCCACCCTAGGGCGTTGTTCCATCAGATGGAATAGTTAGGGCCTAAGAAGGCAACGCCAGAAGCATAAAATACGATATAAATACAACAGCTTTTCCATCGTATAAAACGAATAATTGCAACCAGTGTGAAAGTTATGGTCATTTCTACGTTCCGGGCAAGCTAGGCTGCACCCTAGGGCGTTGCTCCAACAGATTGAATAGTTAGGGCCTAAGAAGTCATCGCCAGAAGCATAAAATACGATATAAATTCAACAGCTTTTCCATCGTATAAAACGAATAATTGCAACCTGTGTGAAAGTTATGGTCATTTCTACGTTCCGGGCAACCTAGGCTTCACCCTAGGACGTTCCTCCAACAGATTGAATAGTTACGGCCTTAGAAGTCAATGCCCGAAGCATAAAATGCAATAAAAATACAACAGTTTTTCCATCGTAGAGCAGGAATAACTTGCAACCAGTCTGATAGTAGTGGTCATTTCTACGTTCCGGGCAACCTAGGTTTCACTCCAGGGCGTTGCTCCACCAGATCCTACAGTTACGGCCTAAGAAGTGAACGCCAGAAGCATAAAATACGATAAAGATGCAACAGTTTTTCCATCGTATAAAACGAATAATTGCAACCAGTGTGAAAGTTATGGTCATTTCTACATTCCGAGCAATCTAGGCTTCACTCTATGGCGTTGCTCCACCAGATCGAATAGCTAGGTCCTTAGAAGTCAACGCCAGAAGCATAAAATACGATATAAATAGAACAGCTTTTCCATCGTATAAAAGGAATAATAGCAACCAGTGTGATAGTTATGGTCATTCCTACGTTCCGGGCAACCTAGGCTTCACTCTAGGGCGTTGCACCACCAGATCAAACATTTAGGGCCTTAGATGTCAACACCAGAAGCATAAAATACAATAAAGGTGCAACAGTCTTTCCATCGTATAACAGGAATAACTGCAAACAGTATGAAAGTACTGGTTATTTCTACGTTCCTGGAAACCTAGGTTTCACTCTAGGTCGTTGCTCCACCATATCGAATAGCTAGGGACTTAGAATTCAACGCCATAAGAATAAAATACAATATAAGTACAACAGTTTTTCATCGTATAAAATGAATAATTGCAACCAGTGTGAAAGTTATGGTCATTTCTACATTTCGAGCAACCTAGGTTTCACTCTGGGGCGTTGCTCCACCAGGTCAAACAGTTAGGGCCTTAGAAGTCAACGGCCGAAGCATAAAATACAAAATAAATAGAACAGTTTTTCCATTGTATAAAACGAATAATTGCTACCAGTGTAAAAGTTATGGTTATTTCTACGTTCCGGGCAACCTAGGCTTCACTCTAGGGCGTTGGTCCACCAGATCGAATAGTTAGGGCCTTAGAAGTCAACGCACGAAGCATAAACTACAAAATAAATACAACAGTCTTTGAATCGTATAAAACGAATAATTGCAACCTGTGTGAAGGTTATGGTCATATCTACGTTCCGGACAAACTAGGCTTCACTGTAGGGTGTTGCTCCACCAGATCGAATAGGTAGGGCCATAGAAGTCAACGCCCGAAGCATAAAATACGATAAATATACGAGAGTTTTTCCATCGTATAACAGGAATAATTGCAACCAGTGTGAAAGTGATGGTCATTTCTACGTTCCAGGCAACCTTGGTTTCACTCTAGGGCGTTGTACCACCAGATCAAATAGTTATGGCCTAAGAAGTCAACGCCAGGGGCATAAAATACAACATAAATACAACAGTCTTTCCATCGTATATAATGTATATTTGCAAACATTGTGAAAGTAATGGTCATTTCTACGTACCGGGCAACCTGGGCTCCACTCTAGGGCGTTGCTCCACCAAATCGAATAGCTAGGGTCTTATATGTCAAAGCCAGAAGCATAAAATACGATATAAATAGAACAGCTTTTCCATCGTATAAAAGGAATAATTGCAAACAGTGTGAAAGTAATGGTCATTTCTACGTTCCGCGCAACCTAGGCTTCACGCTAAGGCGTGGTTCCACCAGATCGAATAGTTAGGGCCTAAGAAGTCAACACCAGAATAATAAAATACAAAATAAACACAACAGCCTTTACACCGTATAAAACGAGTAATTGCAACCTGTGTGAAGGTTATGGTCATATCTACGTTCCGGACAAACTAGGCTTCACTGTAGGGTGTTGCTCCACCTGATCGAATAGTTAGGGCCTTAGAATTTAACGCCAGAAGCATAAAATACAATAAAGATGCAACACTTTTTCCATCGTATAACAGGAATAACTGCAAACAGTGTGAAAGTACTGGTCATTTCTACGTTCCGGGTAACATAGGTTTCACTCTAGGGCGTTGCTCCACCTGATCGAATAGTTAGGGCCTTAGAAGTCAACGCCAGAAGCATAAACTACAATAAAGATACAACAGTTTTTCCATCGTATAACAGGAATAACTGCAAACAGTGTGAAGGTACTGGTCATTTCTACGTTCCGGGTAACCTAGGTTTCACTCTAGGGCGTTGCTCCACGAGATCGAAAAGCTAGGGACTTAGAATTCAACGCCAGAAGAATAAAATACAATTGAAATATAACAGTTTTTCCATCGTATAAAACGAATATTAGCAACCAGTGTGAAAGTTATGGTCATTTCTACATTTCGAGCAACCTAGGTTTCACTCTGGGGCGTTGCTCCTCCAGATCAATCAGTTAGGGCCTTAGAAGTCAACGCCCGAAGCATAAAATGCAAAATAAATAGAATAGTTTTTCCATTGTATAAAACGAATAAATGCTAGCAGTGTAAAAGTTATGGTCATTTCAACGTTCCGGGCAACCTAGGCTTGACTCTAGGGAGTTGCTCCACCAGATCGAATAGTTAGGGCCTTTGAAGTCAACGCCCGAAGCATAAAATACGATAAATATACGAGAGTTTTTCCATCGTATAACAGGAATAATTGCAGCCAGTGTGAAAGCGATGGTCATTTCTACGTTCCAGGCAACCTTGCTTTCACTCTAGGGCGTTGTACCACCAGATCAAATAGTTATGGCCTAAGAAGTCAACGCCAGGGGCATAAAATACAACATAAATACAACAGACTTTCCATCGTATATAATGTATATTTGCAAACATTGTGAAAGTAATGGTCATTTCTACGTACCGGGCAACCTGGGCTCCACTCTAGGGCGTTGCTCCACCAAATCGAATAGCTAGGGCCTTAGATGACAAAGCCAGAAGCATAAAATACGATATAAATAGAACAGCTTTTCCATCGTATAAAAGGAATAATTGCAAACAGTGTGAAAGTAATGGTCATTTCTACGTTCCGCGCAACCTAGGCTTCACCCTAAGGCGTGGTTCCACCAGATCGAATAGTTAGGGCCTAAGAAGTCAACACCAGAATAATAAAATACAAAATAAACACAACAGCCTTTACACCGTATAAAACGAGTAATTGCAACCTGTGTGAAGGTTATGGTCATATCTACGTTCCGGGCAACATAGGCTTCACTGTAGAGCGTTCCTCCACCAGATCGAAATGTTAGGGCCTACGAAGTCAACGCCCGAAGCATAAAATACGATATAAATACAACAGCATTGCCATCGTATAAAATGGATAATTGCAAACAGTGTGAAAGTAATGGACATTTCTACGTACCGGGCAACCTAGGTCCCACTCTCGGGCGTTGCTCCACCAAATCGAATAGCTAGGGCCTTAGAAGTCAACGCCAGAAGCATAAAATACAATATAGATGCAAAAGTTTTTCCATCGTATAACAGGAATAACTGCAAACAGTATGAAAGTACTGGTTATTTCTACGTTCCTGGAAACCTAGGTTTCACTCTAGGTCTTTGCTCCACCATATCGAATAGCTAGGGACTTAGAATTCAACGCCATAAGAATAAAATACAATATAAGTACAACAGTTTTTCATCGTATAAAATGAATAATTGCAACCAGTGTGAAAGTTATGGTCATTTCTACATTTCGAGCAACCTAGGTTTCACTCTGGGGCGTTGCTCCACCTGATCGAATAGTTAGGGCCTTAGAAGTCAACGCCAGAAGCATAAAATACAATAAAGATGCAACAGTTTTTCCATCGGATAACAGGAATAACTGCAAACAGTGTGAAAGTACTGGTCATTTCTACGTTCCGGGTAACCTAGGTTTCACTCTAGGGCCTTGCTCCACCAGATCAAATAGCTAGGGACATAGAATTCAACGCCATAAGTATAAAATACAATTGAAATATAACAGTTTTTCCATCGTATAAAACGAATATTAGCAACCAGTGTGAAAGTTATGGTCATTTCTACATTTCGAGCAACCTAGGTTTCACTCTGGGGCGTTGCTCCTCCAGATCAATCAGTTAGGGCCTTAGAAGTCAACGCCCGAAGCATAAACTACAAAATAAATACAACAGTCTTTCAATCGTATAAAACGAATAATTGCAACCTGTGTGAAGGTTATGGTCATATCTACGTTCCGGACAAACTAGGCTTCACTGTAGGGTGTTGCTCCACCTGATCGAATAGTTAGGGCCTTAGAATTCAACGCCAGAAGCATAAAATAGAATAAAGATGCAACACCTTTTCCATCGTATAACAGGAATAACTGCAAACAGTGTGAAGGTACTGGTCATTTCTACGTTCCGGGTAACATAGGTTTCACTCTAGGGCGTTGCTCCACCTGATCGAATAGTTAGGGCCTTAGAAGTCAACGCCAGAAGCATAAACTACAATAAAGATACAACAGTTTTTCCATCGTATAACAGGAATAACTGCAAACAGTGTGATGGTACTGGTCATTTCTACGTTCCGGGTAACCTAGGTTTCACTCTAGGGCGTTGCTCCACGAGATCGAAAAGCTAGGGACTTAGAATTCAACGCCAGAAGAATAAAATACAATATAAGTACAACAGTTTTGCCATTGTATAAAATGAATATTTGCAAACATTGTCATAGTAATGGTCATTTCTACGTTTCGGGCAACCTATGCGACACTCTAGGGCGTTGCTCCACCACATCTAATAGCTACGGCCTTAAAATTCAACGCGAGAAGAATAAAATGCAATATAAATACAACAGCTTTTCCATCGTTTAAAATGAATAATTGCAAACAGTGTGAAAGTAATGGTCATTTCTACGTTCCGGGCAACCTAGGCTTCACTCTAGGGCGTTGCTCCACCAGATCGGATAGTTGAGGGCCTTAGTAGGCAACGCCAGAAGCATAAAATACGATATAAATAGAACAGTTTTTCCATCATATAAAACGAGTGATAGCAACCAGTGTGGAAGTTATGGTCACTTCTACGTTCCGGGCAACCTAGGCTTCACTTTAGGGCGTTGCTCCACCAGATCACATAGTTAGGGCCTAAGAAGTCAACGCCAGAAGCATAAAATGCAACATAAATACAACAGATTTTCCATCGTATATAATGTATATTTGCAAACAGTGTGAAAGTAATGGACATTTCTACGTACCGGGCAACCTAGGCCCCACTCTAGGGCGTTGCTCCACCAAATCGAATGGCTAGGGCCTTAGAAGTCAACGCCGGAAGCATAAAATACAATATAGATGCAAAAGTTTTTCCATCGTATAACAGGAATAACTGCAAACAGTATGAAAGTACTGGTCATTTCTACGTTCCGGGAAACCTAGGTTTCACACTAGGTCATTGCTCCTCCAGATCAATCAGTTAGGGCCTTAGAAGTCGACGGCCGAAGCATAAAATACAAAATAAACAGAACGGTTATTCCATTGTATAAAACGAATAATTGCTACCAGTGTAAAAGTTATGGTCTTTTCTACGTTCCGGGCAACCTAGGCTTCACACTAGGGCATTGCTCCTCCAGATCAATCAGTTAGGGCCTTAGAAGTCAACGCCCGAAGCATAAAATGCAAAATAAATAGAACAGTTTTTCCATTGTATAAAACGAATAATTGCTACCAGTGTAAAAGTTATGGTCATTTCTACGTTCCGGGCAATCCAGGCTTCACCCTAGGGCGTTGTTCCACCATATCGAATAGTTAGGGCCTAAGAAGTGAACGCCAGAAGCATAAAATACAATATAAATACAACAGTTTATCCATCATATAAAACGAATGACAGCAACCAGTGTGAAAGTTATGGTCATTTCTACGTTCCGGGCAACCTAGGCTTCACTCTAGGCCGTTGTTCCACCAGATCGAATAGTTAGGGCCTAAGAAGTGAACGCCAGAAGCATAAAATACAATATAAATACAACAGTTTTTCCATCATATAAAACGAATGATAACAACCAGTGTGAAAGTTATGGTCATTTCTACGTGCCGGGCAACCTAGGCTTCACTCTAGGGCGTTGCTCCACCAGATCGAATAGCTAGGGCCTTAGAAGTCAACGCCCGAAGCATAAACTACAAAATAAATACAACAGTCTTTCAATCGTATAAAACGAATAATTGCAACCTGTGTGAAGGTTATGGTCATATCTACGTTCCGGACAAACTAGGCTTCACCCTAGGGCGTTGTTCCACCAGATCGAATAGTTAGGGCCTAAGAAGTGAACGCCAGAAGCATAAAATACAATATAAATACAACAGTTTTCCATCATATAAAACGAATGATAGCAACCAGTGTGAAAGTTATGGTCATTTCTACGTTCCGGGCAACCTAGGCTTCACTCTAGGGCGTTGCTCCACCAGATCGAATAGCTAGGGCCTTAGAAGTCAACGCCCGAAGCATAAACTACAAAATAAATACAACAGTCTTTCAATCGTATAAAACGAATAATTGCAACCTGTGTGAAGGTTATGGTCATATCTACGTTCCGGACAAACTAGGCTTCACCCTAGGGCGTTGTTCCACCAGATCGAATAGTTAGGGCCTAAGAAGTGAACGCCAGAAGCATAAAATACAATATAAATACAACAGTTTATCCATCATATAAAACGAATGATAGCAACCAGTGTGAAAGTTATGGTCATTTCTACGTTCCGGGCAACCTAGGCTTCACTCTAGGGCGTTGCTCCACCAGATCGGATAGTTGAGGGCCTTAGTAGTCAACGCCAGAAGCATAAAATACGATATAAATAGAACAGTTTTTCCATCATATAAAACGAGTGATAGCAACCAGTGTGGAAGTTATGGTCACTTCTACGTTCCGGGCAACCTAGGCTTCACTTTAGAGCGTTGCTCCACCAGATCACATAGTTAGGGCCTAAGAAGTCAACGCCAGAAGCATAAAATGCAACATAAATACAACAGATTTTCCATCGTATATAATGTATATTTGCAAACAGTTTGAAAGTAATGGACATTTCTACGTACCGGGCAACCTAGGCCCCACTCTAGGGCGTTGCTCCACCAAATCGAATAGCTAGGGCCTTAGAAGTCAACGCCGGAAGCATAAAATACAATATAGATGCAAAAGTTTTTCCATCGTATAACAGGAATAACTGCAAACAGTATGAAAGTACTGGTCATTTCTACGTTCCGGGAAACCTAGGTTTCACTCTAGGTCGTTGCTCCACCATATCGAATAGCTAGGGACTTAGAATTCAACGCCATAAGAATAAAATACAATATAAGTACAACAGTTTATCCATCATATAAAATGAATAATTGCAAACAGTGTGAAAGTAATGGTCATTTCTACGTTCCGGGCAACCTAGGCTTCACTCTAGGGCGTTGCTCCACCAGATCGAATAGTTAGGGCCTTAGAAGTCAACGCCAGAAGCATAAAATACAATAAAGATGCAACAGTTTTTCCATCGTATAACAGGAATAACTGCAAACAGTGTGAAGGTACTGGTCATTTCTACGTTCCGGGTAACCTAGGTTTCACTCTAGGGCGTTGTTCCACGAGATCGAAAAGCTAGGGACTTAGAATTCAACGCCAGAAGAATAAAATACAATATAAGTACAACAGTTTTGCCATTGTATAAAATGAATATTTGCAAACATTGTCATAGTAATGGTCATTTCTACGTTTCGGGCAACCTATGCGACACTCTAGGGCGTTGCTCCACCACATCTAATAGCTACGGCCTTAAAATTCAACGCGAGAAGAATAAAATGCAATATAAATACAACAGCTTTTCCATCGTTTAAAATGAATAATTGCAAACAGTGTGAAAGTAATGGTCATTTCTACGTTCCGGGCAACCTAGGCTTCACTCTAGGGCGTTGCTCCACCAGATCGGATAGTTGAGGGCCTTAGTCGTCAACGCCAGAAGCATAAAATACAATATAAATACAACAGTTTATCCATCATATAAAACGAATGATAGCAACCAGTGTGAAAGTTATGGTCATTTCTACGTTCCGGGCAACCTAGGCTTCACGCTAGGCCGTTGTTCCACCAGATCGAATAGTTAGGGCCTAAGAAGTGAACGCCAGAAGCATAAAATACAATATAAATACAACAGTTTTTCCATCATATAAAACGAATGATAACAACCAGTGTGAAAGTTATGGTCATTTCTACGTGCCGGGCAACCTAGGCTTCACTCTAGGGCGTTGCTCCACCAGATCGAATAGTTAGGGCCTTAGAAGTCAACGCCCAAAGCATAAACTACAAAATAAATACAACAGTCTTTCAATCGTATAAAACGAATAATTGCAACCTGTGTGAAGGTTATGGTCATATCTACGTTCCGGACAAACTAGGCTTCACTGTAGGGTGTTGCTCCACCTGATCGAATAGTTAGGGCCTTAGAATTCGACGCCAGAAGCATAAAATACAATAAAGATGCAACACTTTTTCCATCGTATAACAGGAATAACTGCAAACAGTGTGAAAGTACTGGTCATTTCTACGTTCCGGGTAACATAGGTTTCACTCTAGGGCGTTGCTCCACCTGATCGAATAGTTAGGGCCTTAGAAGTCAACGCCAGAAGCATAAACTACAATAAAGATACAACAGTTTTTCCATCGTATAACAGGAATAACTGCAAACAGTGTGAAGGTACTGGTCATTTCTACGTTCCGGGTAACCTAGCTTTCACTCTAGGGCGTTGCTCCACGAGATCGAAAAGCTAGGGACTTAGAGTTCAACGCCAGAAGAATAAAATACAATATAAGTACAACAGTTTTGCCATTGTATAAAATGAATATTTGCAAACATTGTCATAGTAATGGTCATTTCTACGTTTCGGGCAACCTATGCGACACTCTAGGGCGTTGCTCCACCAAATCGAATAGCTAGGGCCTTAGAAGTCAACGCCGGAAGCATAAAATACAATATAGATGCAAAAGTTTTTCCATCGTATAACAGGAATAACTGCAAACAGTATGAAAGTACTGGTCATTTCTACGTTCCGGGAAACCTAGGTTTCACTCTAGGTCGTTGCTCCACCATATCGAATAGCTAGGGACTTAGAATTCAACGCCATAAGAATAAAATACAATATAAGTACAACAGTTTATCCATCATATAAAATGAATAATTGCAAACAGTGTGAAAGTAATGGTCATTTCTACGTTCCGGGCAACCTAGGCTTCACTCTAGGGCGTTGCTCCACCAGATCGAATAGTTAGGGCCTTAGAAGTCAACGCCCGAAGCATAAACTACAAAATAAATACAACAGTCTTTCAATCGTATAAAACGAATAATTGCAACCTGTGTGAAGGTTATGGTCATATCTACGTTCCGGACAAACTAGGCTTCACTGTAGGGTGTTGCTCCACCAGATCGAATAGGTAGGGCCATAGAAGTCAACGCCCGAAGCATAAAATACGATAAATATACGAGAGTTTTTCCATCGTATAACAGGAATAATTGCAACCAGTCTGAAAGTGATGGTCATTTCTACGTTCCAGGCAACCTTGGTTTCACTCTAGGGCGTTGTACCACCAGATCAAATAGTTATGGCCTAAGAAGTCAACGCCAGGGGCATAAAATACAACATAAATACAACAGACTTTCCATCGTATATAATGTATATTTGCAAACATTGTGAAAGTAATGGTCATTTCTACGTACCGGGCAACCTGGGCTCCACTCTAGGGCGTTGCTCCACCAAATCGAATAGCTAGGGCCTTAGATGACAAAGCCAGAAGCATAAAATACGATATAAATAGAACAGCTTTTCCATCGTATAAAAGGAATAATTGCAAACAGTGTGAAAGTAATGGTCATTTCTACGTTCCGCGCAACCTAGGCTTCACCCTAAGGCGTGGTTCCACCAGATCGAATAGTTAGGGCCTAAGAAGTCAACACCAGAATAATAAAATACAAAATAAACACAACAGCCTTTACACCGTATAAAACGAGTAATTGCAACCTGTGTGAAGGTTATGGTCATATCTACGTTCCGGGCAACATAGGCTTCACTGTAGAGCGTTCCTCCACCAGATCGAAATGTTAGGGCCTACGAAGTCAACGCCCGAAGCATAAAATACGATATAAATACAACAGCATTGCCATCGTATAAAATGAATAATTGCAAACAGTGTGAAAGTAATGGACATTTCTACGTACCGGGCAACCTAGGCCCCACTCTAGGGCGTTGCTCCACCAAATCGAATAGCTAGGGCCTTAGAAGTCAACGCCAGAAGCATGAAATACAATATAGATGCAAAAGTTTTTCCATCGTATAACAGGAATAACTGCAAAGAGTATGAAAGTACTGGTTATTTCTACGTTCCTGGAAACCTAGGTTTCACTCTAGGTCGTTGCTCCACCATATCGAATGGCTAGGGACTTAGAATTCAACGCCATAAGAATAAAATACAATATAAGTACAACAGTTTTTCATCGTATAAAATGAATAATTGCAACCAGTGTGAAAGTTATGGTCATTTCTACATTTCGAGCAACCTAGGTTTCACTCTGGGGCGTTGCTCCACCTGATCGAATAGTTAGGGCCTTAGAAGTCAACGCCAGAAGCATAAAATACAATAAAGATGCAACAGTTTTTCCATCGGATAACAGGAATAACTGCAAACAGTGTGAAAGTACTGGTCATTTCTACGTTCCGGGCAACCTAGGTTTCACTCTAGGGCCTTGCTCCACCAGATCAAATAGCTAGGGACATAGAATTCAACGCCATAAGTATAAAATACAATTGAAATATAACAGTTTTTCCATCGTATAAAACGAATATTAGCAACCAGTGTGAAAGTTATGGTCATTTCTACATTTCGAGCAACCTAGGTTTCACTCTGGGGCGTTGCTCCTCCAGATCAATCAGTTAGGGCCTTAGAAGTCAACGCCCGAAGCATAAACTACAAAATAAATACAACAGTCTTTCAATCGTATAAAACGAATAATTGCAACCTGTGTGAAGGTTATGGTCATATCTACGTTCCGGACAAACTAGGCTTCACTGTAGGGTGTTGCTCCACCTGATCGAATAGTTAGGGCCTTAGAATTCAACGCCAGAAGCATAAAATACAATAAAGATGCAACACCTTTTCCATCGTATAACAGGAATAACTGCAAACAGTGTGAAGGTACTGGTCATTTCTACGTTCCGGGTAACATAGGTTTCACTCTAGGGCGTTGCTCCACCTGATCGAATAGTTAGGGCCTTAGAAGTCAACGCCAGAAGCATAAACTACAATAAAGATACAACAGTTTTTCCATCGTATAACAGGAATAACTGCAAACAGTGTGATGGTACTGGTCATTTCTACGTTCCGGGTAACCTAGGTTTCACTCTAGGGCGTTGCTCCACGAGATCGAAAAGCTAGGGACTTAGAATTCAACGCCAGAAGAATAAAATACAATATAAGTACAACAGTTTTGCCATTGTATAAAATGAATATTTGCAAACATTGTCATAGTAATGGTCATTTCTACGTTTCGGGCAACCTATGCGACACTCTAGGGCGTTGCTCCACCACATCTAATAGCTACGGCCTTAAAATTCAACGCGAGAAGAATAAAATGCAATATAAATACAACAGCTTTTCCATCGTTTAAAATGAATAATTGCAAACAGTGTGAAAGTAATGGTCATTTCTACGTTCCGGGCAACCTAGGCTTCACTCTAGGGCGTTGCTCCACCAGATCGGATAGTTGAGGGCCTTAGTAGTCAACGCCAGAAGCATAAAATACGATATAAATAGAACAGTTTTTCCATCATGTAAAACGAGTGATAGCACCCAGTGTGGAAGTTATGGTCACTTCTACGTTCCGGGCAACCTAGGCTACACTTTAGGGCGTTGCTCCACCAGATCACATAGTTAGGGCCTAAGAAGTCAACGCCAGAAGCATAAAATGCAACATAAATACAACAGATTTTCCATCGTATATAATGTATATTTGCAAACAGTGTGAAAGTAATGGTCATTTCTACGTTCCGGGTAACATAGGTTTCACTCTAGGGCGTTGCTCCACCTGATCGAATAGTTAGGGCCTTAGAAGTCAACGCCAGAAGCATAAACTACAATAAAGATACAACAGTTTTTCCATCGTATAACAGGAATAACTGCAAACAGTGTGAAAGTAATGGTCATTTCTACGTTCCGGGCAACCTAGGCTTCAATCTAGGGCGTTGCTCCACCAGATCAAACAGTTAGGGCCTTAGAAGTCAACGGCCGAAGCATAAAATACAAAATAAATAGAACGGTTATTCCATTGTATGAAACGAATAATTGCTACCAGTGTAAAAGTTGTGGTCTTTTCTACGTTCCGGGCAACCTAGGCTTCACACTAGGGCATTGCTCCTCCAGATCAATCAGTTAGGGCCTTAGAAGTCAACGCCCGAAGCATAAAATGCAGAATAAATAGAACAGTTTTTCCATTGTATAAAACGAATAATTGCTACCAGTGCAAAAGTTATGGTCATTTCTACGTTCCGGGCAACCCAGGCTTCACCCTAGGGCGGTGTTCCACCAGATCGAATAGTTAGGGCCTAAGAAGTGAACGCCAGAAGCATAAAATACAATATAAATACAACAGTTTATCCATCATATAAAACGAATGATAGCAACCAGTGTGAAAGTTATGGTCATTTCTACGTTCCGGGCAACCTAGGCTTCACTCTAGGCCGTTGTTCCACCAGATCGAATAGTTAGGGCCTAAGAAGTGAACGCCAGAAGCATAAAATACAATATAAATACAACAGTTTTTCCATCATATAAAACGAATGATAAGAACCAGTGTGAAAGTTATGGTCATTTCTACGTGCCGGGCCACCTAGGCTTCACTCTAGGGCGTTGCTCCACCAGATCGAATAGTTAGGGCCTTAGAAGTCAACCCCCGAAGCATAAACTACAAAATAAATACAACAGTCTTTCAATCGTATAAAACGAATAATTGCAACCTGTGTGAAGGTTATGGTCATATCTACGTTCCGGACAAACTAGGCTTCACTGTAGGGTGTTGCTCCACCAGATCGAATAGGTAGGGCCATAGAAGTCAACGCCCGAAGCATAAAATACGATAAATATACGAGAGTTTTTCCATCGTATAACAGGAATAATTGCAACCAGTGTGAAAGTGATGGTCATTTCTACGTTCCAGGCAACCTTGCTTTCACTCTAGGGCGTTGTACCACCAGATCAAATAGTTATGGCCTAAGAAGTCAACGCCAGGGGCATAAAATACAACATAAATACAACAGACTTTCCATCGTATATAATGTATATTTGCAAACATTGTGAAAGTAATGGTCATTTCTACGTACCGGGCAACCTGGGCTCCACTCTAGGGCGTTGCTCCACCAAATCGAATAGCTAGGGCCTTAGATGACAAAGCCAGAAGCATAAAATACGATATAAATAGAACAGCTTTTCCATCGTATAAAAGGAATAATTGCAAACAGTGTGAAAGTAATGGTCATTTCTACGTTCCGCGCAACCTAGGCTTCACCCTAAGGCGTGGTTCCACCAGATCGAATAGTTAGGGCCTAAGAAGTCAACACCAGAATAATAAAATACAAAATAAACACAACAGCCTTTACACCGTATAAAACGAGTAATTGCAACCTGTGTGAAGGTTATGGTCATATCTACGTTCCGGGCAACATAGGCTTCACTGTAGAGCGTTCCTCCACCAGATCGAAATGTTAGGGCCTACGAAGTCAACGCCCGAAGCATAAAATACGATATAAATACAACAGCATTGCCATCGTATAAAATGAATAATTGCAAACAGTGTGAAAGTAATGGACATTTCTACGTACCGGGCAACCTAGGCCCCACTCTAGGGCGTTGCTCCACCAAATCGAATAGCTAGGGCCTTAGAAGTCAACGCCAGAAGCATGAAATACAATATAGATGCAAAAGTTTTTCCATCGTATAACAGGAATAACTGCAAAGAGTATGAAAGTACTGGTTATTTCTACGTTCCTGGAAACCTAGGTTTCACTCTAGGTCGTTGCTCCACCATATCGAATGGCTAGGGACTTAGAATTCAACGCCATAAGAATAAAATACAATATAAGTACAACAGTTTTTCATCGTATAAAATGAATAATTGCAACCAGTGTGAAAGTTATGGTCATTTCTACATTTCGAGCAACCTAGGTTTCACTCTGGGGCGTTGCTCCACCTGATCGAATAGTTAGGGCCTTAGAAGTCAACGCCAGAAGCATAAAATACAATAAAGATGCAACAGTTTTTCCATCGGATAACAGGAATAACTGCAAACAGTGTGAAAGTACTGGTCATTTCTACGTTCCGGGCAACCTAGGTTTCACTCTAGGGCCTTGCTCCACCAGATCAAATAGCTAGGGACATAGAATTCAACGCCATAAGTATAAAATACAATTGAAATATAACAGTTTTTCCATCGTATAAAACGAATATTAGCAACCAGTGTGAAAGTTATGGTCATTTCTACATTTCGAGCAACCTAGGTTTCACTCTGGGGCGTTGCTCCTCCAGATCAATCAGTTAGGGCCTTAGAAGTCAACGCCCGAAGCATAAACTACAAAATAAATACAACAGTCTTTCAATCGTATAAAACGAATAATTGCAACCTGTGTGAAGGTTATGGTCATATCTACGTTCCGGACAAACTAGGCTTCACTGTAGGGTGTTGCTCCACCTGATCGAATAGTTAGGGCCTTAGAATTCAACGCCAGAAGCATAAAATACAATAAAGATGCAACACCTTTTCCATCGTATAACAGGAATAACTGCAAACAGTGTGAAGGTACTGGTCATTTCTACGTTCCGGGTAACATAGGTTTCACTCTAGGGCGTTGCTCCACCTGATCGAATAGTTAGGGCCTTAGAAGTCAACGCCAGAAGCATAAACTACAATAAAGATACAACAGTTTTTCCATCGTATAACAGGAATAACTGCAAACAGTGTGATGGTACTGGTCATTTCTACGTTCCGGGTAACCTAGGTTTCACTCTAGGGCGTTGCTCCACGAGATCGAAAAGCTAGGGACTTAGAATTCAACGCCAGAAGAATAAAATACAATATAAGTACAACAGTTTTGCCATTGTATAAAATGAATATTTGCAAACATTGTCATAGTAATGGTCATTTCTACGTTTCGGGCAACCTATGCGACACTCTAGGGCGTTGCTCCACCACATCTAATAGCTACGGCCTTAAAATTCAACGCGAGAAGAATAAAATGCAATATAAATACAACAGCTTTTCCATCGTTTAAAATGAATAATTGCAAACAGTGTGAAAGTAATGGTCATTTCTACGTTCCGGGCAACCTAGGCTTCACTCTAGGGCGTTGCTCCACCAGATCGGATAGTTGAGGGCCTTAGTAGTCAACGCCAGAAGCATAAAATACGATATAAATAGAACAGTTTTTCCATCATGTAAAACGAGTGATAGCACCCAGTGTGGAAGTTATGGTCACTTCTACGTTCCGGGCAACCTAGGCTACACTTTAGGGCGTTGCTCCACCAGATCACATAGTTAGGGCCTAAGAAGTCAACGCCAGAAGCATAAAATGCAACATAAATACAACAGATTTTCCATCGTATATAATGTATATTTGCAAACAGTGTGAAAGTAATGGTCATTTCTACGTTCCGGGTAACATAGGTTTCACTCTAGGGCGTTGCTCCACCTGATCGAATAGTTAGGGCCTTAGAAGTCAACGCCAGAAGCATAAACTACAATAAAGATACAACAGTTTTTCCATCGTATAACAGGAATAACTGCAAACAGTGTGAAAGTAATGGTCATTTCTACGTTCCGGGCAACCTAGGCTTCAATCTAGGGCGTTGCTCCACCAGATCAAACAGTTAGGGCCTTAGAAGTCAACGGCCGAAGCATAAAATACAAAATAAATAGAACGGTTATTCCATTGTATGAAACGAATAATTGCTACCAGTGTAAAAGTTGTGGTCTTTTCTACGTTCCGGGCAACCTAGGCTTCACACTAGGGCATTGCTCCTCCAGATCAATCAGTTAGGGCCTTAGAAGTCAACGCCCGAAGCATAAAATGCAGAATAAATAGAACAGTTTTTCCATTGTATAAAACGAATAATTGCTACCAGTGCAAAAGTTATGGTCATTTCTACGTTCCGGGCAACCCAGGCTTCACCCTAGGGCGGTGTTCCACCAGATCGAATAGTTAGGGCCTAAGAAGTGAACGCCAGAAGCATAAAATACAATATAAATACAACAGTTTATCCATCATATAAAACGAATGATAGCAACCAGTGTGAAAGTTATGGTCATTTCTACGTTCCGGGCAACCTAGGCTTCACTCTAGGCCGTTGTTCCACCAGATCGAATAGTTAGGTTCTAAGAAGTGAACGCCAGAAGCATAAAATACAATATAAATACAACAGTTTTTCCATCATATAAAACGAATGATAACAACCAGTGTGAAAGTTATGGTCATTTCTACGTGCCGGGCAACCTAGGCTTCACTCTAGGGCGTTGCTCCACCAGATCGAATAGTTAGGGCCTTAGAAGTCAACGCCCGAAGCATAAACTACAAAATAAATACAACAGTCTTTCAATCGTATAAAACGAATAATTGCAACCTGTGTGAAGGTTATGGTCATATCTACGTTCCGGACAAACTAGGCTTCACTGTAGGGTGTTGCTCCACCTGATCGAATAGTTAGGGCCTTAGAATTCAACGCCAGAAGCATAAAATACAATAAAGATGCAACACTTTTTCCATCGTATAACAGGAATAACTGCAAACAGTGTGAAAGTACTGGTCATTTCTACGTTCCGGGTAACATAGGTTTCACTCTAGGGCGTTGCTCCACCTGATCGAATAGTTAGGGCCTTAGAAGTCAACGCCAGAAGCATAAAATACAATAAAGATGCAACAGTTTTTCAATCGTATAACAGGAATAACTGCAAACAGTGTGAAAGTACTGGTCATTTCTACGTTCCGGGTAACCTAGGTTTCACTCTAGGGCCTTGCTCCACCAGATCAAATAGCTAGGGACATAGAATTCAACGCCATAAGTATAAAATACAATTGAAATATAACAGTTTTTCCATCGTATAAAACGAATATTAGCAACCAGTGTGAAAGTTATGGTCATTTCTACATTTCGAGCAACCTAGGTATCACTCTGGGGCGTTGCTCCTCCAGATCAATCAGTTAGGGCCTTAGAAGTCAACGCCCGAAGCATAAAATGCAAAATAAATAGAATAGTTTTTCCATTGTATAAAACGAATAAATGCTAGCAGTGTAAAAGTTATGGTCATTTCTACGTTCCGGGCAACCTAGGCTTGACTCTAGGGAGTTGCTCCACCAGATCGAATAGTTAGGGCCTTAGAAGTCAACGCCCGAAGCATAAAATGCAAAATACATAGAACAGTTTTTCCATTGTATAAAACGAATAACTGCAACCAGTGTGAAAGTACTGGTCATTTCTACGTTCCGGGCAACCTAGGCTTCACTCTAGGCCGTTGTTCCACCAGATCGAATAGTTAGGGCCTAAGAAGTGAACGCCAGAAGCATAAAATACAATATAAATACAACAGTTTTTCCATCATATAAAACGAATGATAAGAACCAGTGTGAAAGTTATGGTCATTTCTACGTGCCGGGCCACCTAGGCTTCACTCTAGGGCGTTGCTCCACCAGATCGAATAGTTAGGGCCTTAGAAGTCAACCCCCGAAGCATAAACTACAAAATAAATACAACAGTCTTTCAATCGTATAAAACGAATAATTGCAACCTGTGTGAAGGTTATGGTCATATCTACGTTCCGGACAAACTAGGCTTCACTGTAGGGTGTTGCTCCACCAGATCGAATAGGTAGGGCCATAGAAGTCAACGCCCGAAGCATAAAATACGATAAATATACGAGAGTTTTTCCATCGTATAACAGGAATAATTGCAACCAGTGTGAAAGTGATGGTCATTTCTACGTTCCACGCAACCTTGCTTTCACTCTAGGGCGTTGTACCACCAGATCAAATAGTTATGGCCTAAGAAGTCAACGCCAGGGGCATAAAATACAACATAAATACAACAGACTTTCCATCGTATATAATGTATATTTGCAAACATTGTGAAAGTAATGGTCATTTCTACGTACCGGGCAACCTGGGCTCCACTCTAGGGCGTTGCTCCACCAAATCGAATAGCTAGGGCCTTAGATGACAAAGCCAGAAGCATAAAATACGATATAAATAGAACAGCTTTTCCATCGTATAAAAGGAATAATTGCAAACAGTGTGAAAGTAATGGTCATTTCTACGTTCCGCGCAACCTAGGCTTCACCCTAAGGCGTGGTTCCACCAGATCGAATAGTTAGGGCCTAAGAAGTCAACACCAGAATAATAAAATACAAAATAAACACAACAGCCTTTACACCGTATAAAACGAGTAATTGCAACCTGTGTGAAGGTTATGGTCATATCTACGTTCCGGGCAACATAGGCTTCACTGTAGAGCGTTCCTCCACCAGATCGAAATGTTAGGGCCTACGAAGTCAACGCCCGAAGCATAAAATACGATATAAATACAACAGCATTGCCATCGTATAAAATGAATAATTGCAAACAGTGTGAAAGTAATGGACATTTCTACGTACCGGGCAACCTAGGCCCCACTCTAGGGCGTTGCTCCACCAAATCGAATAGCTAGGGCCTTAGAAGTCAACGCCAGAAGCATAAAATACAATATAGATGCAAAAGTTTTTCCATCGTATAACAGGAATAACTGCAAACAGTATGAAAGTACTGGTTATTTCTACGTTCCTGGAAACCTAGGTTTCACTCTAGGTCGTTGCTCCACCATATCGAATAGCTAGGGACTTAGAATTCAACGCCATAAGAATAAAATACAATATAAGTACAACAGTTTTTCATCGTATAAAATGAATAATTGCAACCAGTGTGAAAGTTATGGTCATTTCTACATTTCGAGCAACCTAGGTTTCACTCTGGGGCGTTGCTCCACCTGATCGAATAGTTAGGGCCTTAGAAGTCAACGCCAGAAGCATAAAATACAATAAAGATGCAACAGTTTTTCCATCGGATAACAGGAATAACTGCAAACAGTGTGAAAGTACTGGTCATTTCTACGTTCCGGGCAACCTAGGTTTCACTCTAGGGCCTTGCTCCACCAGATCAAATAGCTAGGGACATAGAATTCAACGCCATAAGTATAAAATACAATTGAAATATAACAGTTTTTCCATCGTATAAAACGAATATTAGCAACCAGTGTGAAAGTTATGGTCATTTCTACATTTCGAGCAACCTAGGTTTCACTCTGGGGCGTTGCTCCTCCAGATCAATCAGTTAGGGCCTTAGAAGTCAACGCCCGAAGCATAAACTACAAAATAAATACAACAGTCTTTCAATCGTATAAAACGAATAATTGCAACCTGTGTGAAGGTTATGGTCATATCTACGTTCCGGACAAACTAGGCTTCACTGTAGGGTGTTGCTCCACCTGATCGAATAGTTAGGGCCTTAGAATTCAACGCCAGAAGCATAAAATACAATAAAGATGCAACACCTTTTCCATCGTATAACAGGAATAACTGCAAACAGTGTGAAGGTACTGGTCATTTCTACGTTCCGGGTAACACAGGTTTCACTCTAGGGCGTTGCTCCACCTGATCGAATAGTTAGGGCCTTAGAAGTCAACGCCAGAAGCATAAACTACAATAAAGATACAACAGTTTTTCCATCGTATAACAGGAATAACTGCAAACAGTGTTATGGTACTGGTCATTTCTACGTTCCGGGTAACCTAGGTTTCACTCTAGGGCGTTGCTCCACGAGATCGAAAAGCTAGGGACTTAGAATTCAACGCCAGAAGAATAAAATACAATATAAGTACAACAGTTTTGCCATTGTATAAAATGAATATTTGCAAACATTGTCATAGTAATGGTCATTTCTACGTTTCGGGCAACCTATGCGACACTCTAGGGCGTTGCTCCACCACATCTAATAGCTACGGCCTTAAAATTCAACGCGAGAAGAATAAAATGCAATATAAATACAACAGCTTTTCCATCGTTTAAAATGAATAATTGCAAACAGTGTGAAAGTAATGGTCATTTCAACGTTCCGGGCAACCTAGGCTTCACTCTAGGGCGTTGCTCCACCAGATCGGATAGTTGAGGGCCTTAGTAGTCAACGCCAGAAGCATAAAATACGATATAAATAGAACAGTTTTTCCATCATGTAAAACGAGTGATAGCACCCAGTGTGGAAGTTATGGTCACTTCTACGTTCCGGGCAACCTAGGCTTCACTTTAGGGCGTTGCTCCACCAGATCACATAGTTAGGGCCTAAGAAGTCAACGCCAGAAGCATAAAATGCAACATAAATACAACAGATTTTCCATCGTATATAATGTATATTTGCAAACAGTGTGAAAGTAATGGACATTTCTACGTACCGGGCAACTTAGGCCCCACTCTAGGGCGTTGCTCCACCAAATCGAATAGCTAGGGCCTTAGAAGTCAACGCCGGAAGCATAAAATACAATATAGATGCAAAAGTTTTTCCATCGTATAACAGGAATAACTGCAAACAGTATGAAGGTACTGGTCATTTCTACGTTCCGGGAAACCTAGGTTTCACTCTAGGTCGTTGCTCCACCATATCGAATAGCTAGGGACTTAGAATTCAACGCCATAAGAATAAAATACAATATAAGTACAACAGTTTTTCCATCGTATAAAATGAATAATTGCAACCAGTGTGAAAGTTATGGTCATTTCTACATTCCGAGCAACCTAGGCTTCACTCTAGGGCGTTGCTCCACCAGATCGAATAGCTAGGTCCTTAGAAGTCAACGCCAGAAGCATAAAATACGATATAAATAGAACAGCTTTTCCATCGTATAAAAGGAATAATAGCAACCAGTGTGATAGTTATGGTCATTTCTACGTTCCGGGCAACCTAGGCTTCACTCTAGGGCGTTGCTCCACCAGATCAATCAGTTAGGGACTTAGAATTCAACGCCATAAGAATAAAATACAATATAAGTACAACAGTTTTTCATCGTATAAAATGAATAATTGCAACCAGTGTGAAAGTTATGGTCATTTCTACATTTCGAGCAACCTAGGTTTCACTCTGGGGCGTTGCTCCACCTGATCGAATAGTTAGGGCCTTAGAAGTCAACGCCAGAAGCATAAAATACAATAAAGATGCAACAGTTTTTCCATCGGATAACAGGAATAACTGCAAACAGTGTGAAAGTACTGGTCATTTCTACGTTCCGGGCAACCTAGGTTTCACTCTAGGGCCTTGCTCCACCAGATCAAATAGCTAGGGACATAGAATTCAACGCCATAAGTATAAAATACAATTGAAATATAACAGTTTTTCCATCGTATAAAACGAATATTAGCAACCAGTGTGAAAGTTATGGTCATTTCTACATTTCGAGCAACCTAGGTTTCACTCTGGGGCGTTGCTCCTCCAGATCAATCAGTTAGGGCCTTAGAAGTCAACGCCCGAAGCATAAACTACAAAATAAATACAACAGTCTTTCAATCGTATAAAACGAATAATTGCAACCTGTGTGAAGGTTATGGTCATATCTACGTTCCGGACAAACTAGGCTTCACTGTAGGGTGTTGCTCCACCTGATCGAATAGTTAGGGCCTTAGAATTCAACGCCAGAAGCATAAAATACAATAAAGATGCAACACCTTTTCCATCGTATAACAGGAATAACTGCAAACAGTGTGAAGGTACTGGTCATTTCTACGTTCCGGGTAACACAGGTTTCACTCTAGGGCGTTGCTCCACCTGATCGAATAGTTAGGGCCTTAGAAGTCAACGCCAGAAGCATAAACTACAATAAAGATACAACAGTTTTTCCATCGTATAACAGGAATAACTGCAAACAGTGTTATGGTACTGGTCATTTCTACGTTCCGGGTAACCTAGGTTTCACTCTAGGGCGTTGCTCCACGAGATCGAAAAGCTAGGGACTTAGAATTCAACGCCAGAAGAATAAAATACAATATAAGTACAACAGTTTTGCCATTGTATAAAATGAATATTTGCAAACATTGTCATAGTAATGGTCATTTCTACGTTTCGGGCAACCTATGCGACACTCTAGGGCGTTGCTCCACCACATCTAATAGCTACGGCCTTAAAATTCAACGCGAGAAGAATAAAATGCAATATAAATACAACAGCTTTTCCATCGTTTAAAATGAATAATTGCAAACAGTGTGAAAGTAATGGTCATTTCAACGTTCCGGGCAACCTAGGCTTCACTCTAGGGCGTTGCTCCACCAGATCGGATAGTTGAGGGCCTTAGTAGTCAACGCCAGAAGCATAAAATACGATATAAATAGAACAGTTTTTCCATCATGTAAAACGAGTGATAGCACCCAGTGTGGAAGTTATGGTCACTTCTACGTTCCGGGCAACCTAGGCTTCACTTTAGGGCGTTGCTCCACCAGATCACATAGTTAGGGCCTAAGAAGTCAACGCCAGAAGCATAAAATGCAACATAAATACAACAGATTTTCCATCGTATATAATGTATATTTGCAAACAGTGTGAAAGTAATGGACATTTCTACGTACCGGGCAACTTAGGCCCCACTCTAGGGCGTTGCTCCACCAAATCGAATAGCTAGGGCCTTAGAAGTCAACGCCGTAAGCATAAAATACAATATAGATGCAAAAGTTTTTCCATCGTATAACAGGAATAACTGCAAACAGTATGAAGGTACTGGTCATTTCTACGTTCCGGGAAACCTAGGTTTCACTCTAGGTCGTTGCTCCACCATATCGAATAGCTAGGGACTTAGAATTCAACGCCATAAGAATAAAATACAATATAAGTACAACAGTTTTTCCATCGTATAAAATGAATAATTGCAACCAGTGTGAAAGTTATGGTCATTTCTACATTCCGAGCAACCTAGGCTTCACTCTAGGGCGTTGCTCCACCAGATCGAATAGCTAGGTCCTTAGAAGTCAACGCCAGAAGCATAAAATACGATATAAATAGAACAGCTTTTCCATCGTATAAAAGGAATAATAGCAACCAGTGTGATAGTTATGGTCATTTCTACGTTCCGGGCAACCTAGGCTTCACTCTAGGGCGTTGCTCCACCAGATCAATCAGTTAGGGCCTTAGAAGTCAACGCCCGAAGCATAAAATGCAAAATAAATAGAACAGTTTTTCCATTGTATAAAACGAATAATTGCTACCAGTGTAAAAGTTATGGTCATTTCTACGTTCCGGGCAACCTAGGCTTCACTCTAGGCCGCTGTTCCACCAGATCGAATAGTTAGGGCCTAAGAAGTGAACGCCAGAAGCAAAAAATACAATATAAATACAACAGTTTTTCCATCATATAAAACGAATGATAACAACCAGTGTGAAAGTTCTGGTCATTTCTACGTGCCGGGCAACCTAGGCTTCACTCTAGGGCGTTGCTCCACCAGATCGAATAGTTAGGGCCTTAGAAGTCAACGCCCGAAGCATAAACTTCAAAATAAATACAACAGTCTTTCAATCGTATAAAACGAATAATTGCAACCTGTGTGAAGGTCATGGTCATATCTACGTTCCGGACAAACTAGGCTTCACTGTAGGGTGTTGCTCCACCAGATCGAATAGTTAGGGCCTTAGAAGTCAACGCCAGAAGCATAAAATACAATAAAGATGCAACAGTTTTTCCATCGTATAACAGGAATAACTGCAAACAGTGTGAAAGTACTGGTCATTTCTACGTTCCGGGTAACCTAGGTTTCACTCTAGGGCCTTGCTCCACCAGATCAAATAGCTAGGGACATAGAATTCAACACCATAAGTATAAAATACAATTGAAATATAACAGTTTTTCCATCGTATAAAACGAATATTAGCAACCAGTGTGAAAGTTATGGTCATTTCTACATTTCGAGCAACCTAGGTTTCACTCTGGGGCGTTGCTCCTCCGGATCAATCAGTTAGGGCCTTAGAAGTCAACGCCCGAAGCATAAAATGCAAAATAAATAGAATAGTTTTTCCACTGTATAAAACGAATAAATGCTAGCAGTGTAAATGTTATGGTCATTTCTACGTTCCGGGCAACCTAGGCTTGACTCTAGGGAGTTGCGCCACCAGATCGAATAGTTAGGGCCTTAGAAGTCAACGCCCGAAGCATAAAATGCAAAATACATAGAACAGTTTTTCCATTGTATAAAGCGAATAACTGCAACCAGTGTGAAAGTACTGGTCATTTCTACGTTCCGGGCAACCTAGGCTTCACTCTAGGCCGTTGTTCCACCAGATCGAATAGTTAGGGCCTAAGAAGTGAACGCCAGAAGCATAAAATACAATATAAATACAACAGTTTTTCCATCATATAAAACGAATGATAAGAACCAGTGTGAAAGTTATGGTCATTTCTACGTGCCGGGCCACCTAGGCTTCACTCTAGGGCGTTGCTCCACCAGATCGAATAGGTAGGGCCATAGAAGTCAACGCCCGAAGCATAAAATACGATAAATATACGAGAGTTTTTCCATCGTATAACAGGAATAATTGCAACCAGTGTGAAAGTGATGGTCATTTCTACGTTCCAGGCAACCTTGGTTTCACTCTAGGGCGTTGTACCACCAGATCAAATAGTTATGGCCTAAGAAGCCAACGCCAGGGGCATAAAATACAACATAAATACAACAGACTTTCCATCGTATATAATGTATATTTGCAAACATTGTGAAAGTAATGGTCATTTCTACGTACCGGGCAACCTGGGCTCCACTCTAGGGCGTTGCTCCACCTAATCGAATAGCTAGGGCCTTAGATGACAAAGCCAGAAGCATAAAATACGATATAAATAGAACAGCTTTTCCATCGTATAAAAGGAATAATTGCAAACAGTGTGAAAGTAATGGTCATTTCTACGTTCCGCGCAACCTAGGCTTCACGCTAAGGCGTGGTTCCACCAGATCGAATAGTTAGGGCCTAAGAAGTCAACACCAGAATAATAAAATACAAAATAAACACAACAGCCTTTACACCATATAAAACGAGTAATTGCAACCTGTGTGAAGGTTATGGTCATATCTACGTTCCGGGCAACATAGGCTTCACTGTAGAGCGTTCCTCCACCAGATCCAAATGTTAGGGCCTACGAAGTCAACGCCCGAAGCATAAAATACGATATAAATACAACAGCATTGCCATCGTATAAAATGAATAATTGCAAACAGTGTGAAAGTAATGGACATTTCTACGTACCGGGCAACCTAGGCCCCACTCTAGGGCGTTGCTCCACCAAATCGAATAGCTAGGGCCTTAGAAGTCAACGCCAGAAGCATAAAATACAATATAGATGCAAAAGTTTTTCCATCGTATAACAGGATTAACTGCAAACAGTATGAAAGTACTGGTTATTTCTACGTTCCTGGAAACCTAGGTTTCACTCTAGGTCGTTGCTCCACCATATCGAATAGCTAGGGACTTAGAATTCAACGCCATAAGAATAAAATACAATATAAGTACAACAGTTTTTCATCGTACAAAATGAATAATTGCAACCAGTGTGAAAGTTATGGTCATTTCTACATTTCGATTAACCTAGGTTTCACTCTGGGGCGTTGCTCCACCTGATCGAATAGTTAGGGCCTTAGAAGTCTACGCCAGAAGCATAAAATACAATAAAGATGCAACAGTTTTTCCATCGTATAACAGGAATAACTGCAAACAGTGTGAAAGTACTGGTCATTTCTACGTTCCGGGTAACCTAGGTTTCACTCTAGGGCCTTGCTCCACCAGATCAAATAGCTAGGGACATAGAATTCAATGCCATAAGTATAAACTACAATTGAAATATAACAGTTTTTCCATCGTATAAAACGAATATTAGCAACCAGTGTGAAAGTTATGGTCATTTCTACATTTCGAGCAACCTAGGTTTCACTCTGGGGCGTTGCTCCTCCAGATCAATCAGTTAGGGCCTTAGAAGTCAACGCCCGAAGCATAAAATGCAAAATAAATAGAACAGTTTTTCCATTGTATAAAACGAATAAATGCTAGCAGTGTAAAAGTTATGGTCATTTCTACGTTCCGGGCAACCTAGGCTTGACTCTATGGAGTTGCTCCACCAGATCGAATAGTTAGGGCCTTAGAAGTCAACGCCCGAAGCATAAAATGCAAAATACATAGAACAGTTTTTCCATTGTATAAAACGAATAACTGCAACCAGTGTGAAAGTACAGGTCATTTCTGCGTTCCGGGCAACCTAGGCTTCACCCTAGGGCGTTGTTCCACCAGATGGAATACCTAGGGCCTAAGAAGTCAACGCCAGAAGCATAAAATACGATATAAATACAACAGCTTTTCCATCGTATAAAACGAACAATTGCAACCAGTGTGAAAGTTATGGTCATTTCTACGTACCGGGCAACCTAGGCTTTACTCTAGGGCGTTGCTCCACCAGATCGAATAGCTAGGGCCTTAGAAGTCAACGCCAGAAGCATAAACTACAATAAAGATACAACAGTTTTTCCATCGTATAACAGGAATAACTGCAAACAGTGTGAAGGTACTGGTCATTTCCACGTTCCGGGTAACCTAGGTTTCACTCTAGGGCGTTGCTCCACGAGATCGAAAAGCTAGGGACTTAGAATTCAACGCCAGAAGAATAAAATACGATAAATATACGAGAGTTTTTGCATCGTATAACAGGAATAATTGCAACCAGTGTGAAAGTGATGGTCATTTCTACGTCCCAGGCAACCTCGGTTTCACTCTAGGGCGTTGTACCACCAGATCAAATAGTTATGGCCTAAGAAGTCAACGCCAGGGGCATAAAATACAACATAAATACAACAGACTTTCCATCGTATATAATGTATATTTGCAAACATTGTGAAAGTAATGGTCATTTCTACGTACCGGGCAACCTAGGCTTCACTTTAGGGCGTTGCTCCACCACATCACATAGTTAGGGCCTTAGATGTCAAAGCCAGAAGCATAAAATACGATATAAATACAACAGCATTGCCATCGTATAAAATGAATAATTGCAAACAGTGTGAATGATATGGACATTTCTACGTTCGGGGCAACCTAGGCTTCACCCTATGGCGTTCATCCACCACATCGAATAGCTACGGCCTCTGAAGTCAACGCGTGAAGCATAAAATACTATAAAAATACAACAGTCTTTCCATCCTGTAACTGGAATAATTGCAACCCGTGTAAAAGTTATGGTCTTTTCTACGTTCCGGGCAACCTAGGTTTCACACTAGGGCGTTGCTCCTCCAGATCAATCGGTTAGGGCCTTAGAAGTCAACTCCAGATGCATAAAATACAATATAAATATAACAGTTTTTCCATCGTATAAAACGCGTAATAGCAACCAGTGTGAAAGTTATGGTCATTTCTACGTTCCGGGCAACCTAGGCTTCACTCTAGGGCGTTGCTCCACCAGATCAAACAGTTAGGGCCTTAGATGTCAACGCCAGAAGCATAAAATACAATAAAGGTGCAACAGTTTTTCCATCGTATAATAGGAATAACTGCAACCAGTGTGAAAGTTATGGTCATTTCTACGTTCCGGGTAACCTATGTTTCACTCTAGTGCGTTGCTCCACCAGATCAAACTGTTAGGGCCTTAGATGTCAACGGCAGAGGCATAAAATACAATAAAGGTGCAACAGTTTTTCCATCGTATAACAGGAATAACTGCAACCAGTGTGAAAGTACTGGTCATTTCTACGTTCCGGGTAACCTATGTTTCACTCTAGGGCGTTGCTCCACGAGATCGAAGAGCTAGGGACTTAGAATTCAACGCCAGAAGAATAAAATACAATATAAGTACAACAGTTTTTCCATCGTATAAAATGAATGTTTGCATACATTGTGAAAGTAATGGTCATTTCTACGTTCCGGGCAACCTATGCGACACTCTAGAGCGTTGCTCCACCACATCTAATAGCTACGGCCTTAAAAGTCATCGCCAGAAGAATAAAATGCAATATAAATACAACAGCTTTTATATCGTATAAAATGAATAATTGCAAACAGTGTGAAAGTAATGGTCATTTGTACGTTCCGTCAACCTGGGCTTCACTCTAGGGCGTTGCTCCACCAGATCGAATAGTTGAGGGCCTTAGAAGACAACGCCCGAAGCATAAAATACAAAAGAAATAGAACGGTTTTTCCATTGTATAAAACGAATAAATGCTACCAGTGTAAAAGTTGTGGTCTTTTCTACGTTCCGGGCAACCTAGGCTTCACCCTAGGGCGTTGCTCCAACAGATGGAATAGTTAGGGCCTTAGAAGTCAACGCCCGAAGCATAAAAGGCAATAAAAATACAACAGTTTTTCCATCGTATAACAGGATTAATTGCAACCAGTTTGAAAGTGATGGTCATTTCTACGTTCCGGGCAACCTATGTTTCACTCTAGGGCGTTGTTCCACGAGATCGAAAAGCTAGGGACTTAGCATTCAACGCCAGAAGAATAAAATACAATATAAGTACAACAGTTTTTCCATCGTATAAAATGCATATTTGCTACCAGTGTGAAAGTTATGGTCATTTCTACTTTCCGGGCAACCTACGCCTCACCCTAGGGCGTTGTTCCACCAGATGGAATAGTTAGGGCCTAAGAAGTCAACGCCAGAAGCATAAAATACGATATAAATACAACAGCTTTTCCATCGTATAAAACGAATAATTGCAACCAGTGTGAAAGTTATGGTCATTTCTCCGTTCCGGGCAACCTAGGCTTCACCCAAGGGCGTTGCTCCATCAGATTGAATAGTTAGGGCCTTAGAAGTCAATGCCCGAAGCATAAAACGCAATAAATATACAACAGTTTTTCCATCGTATAGCAGGAATAATTTGCAACCAGTGTGATAGTAGTGGTCATTTCTGCGTTCCGGGAAACCTAGGGATCTCTCCAGGGCGTTGCTCCCCCAGATCGAATAGTTACGGCCTAAGAAGTCAACGCCAGAAGCATAAAATACGATAAAGATGCAACAGTTTTTCCATCGTATAAAACGAATAATTGCAACAAGTGTGAAAGTTATGGTCATTTCTACATTCCGGGCAACCTAGGCTTCACTCTAGGGCGTTGCTCCACCAGACCGAATAGTTAGGTCCTTAGAAGTCAACGCCCGAAGCATACAATACGATATAAATACAACAGCTTTTCCATCATATTAAATGAATAATTGCAAACAGTGTGAAAGAAGTGGTCATTTCTACGTTCCGAGCAACCTAGGCTTCACTCCAGGGCGTTGCTCCACCAGATCAAACAGTTAGGGCCTTAGAAGTCAAAGCCCGAAGCATAAAATGCAAAAGAAATAGAACGGTTTTTCCATTGTATAAAACGAATAAATGCTACCAGTGTGAAAGTACTGGTCATTTCTACGTTCCGGGCAACCTAGGCTTCACTCTAGGGCGTTTCTCCACCAGATCGAATAGTTAGGGCCTTAGAAGTCAACGCCAGAAGCATAAAATACAATAAAGATGCAACAGTTTTTCCATCGTACAACAGGAATAACTGCAAACAGTGTGAAAGTACTGGTCATTTCTACGTTCCGGGTGACCTAGGTTTCACTCTCGGGCGTTGCTCCGCCAGATAGAATAGCTAGAGACTTATAATTCAATTCCAGAAGAATAAAATACAATACAAGTACAACAGTTTTTCCATCGTATAAAATTTATATTTGCAAAAATTGTGTCAGTAATGGTCACTTCTACGTTCCGGGCAACCTATGCGACACTCAAGGGCATTGCTCCACCACATCTAATAACTACGGCCTTAGGAGTCAACGCCAGATGCATAAAATACGATATAAATACAACAGTTTTTCCACTGTATAAAACGAATAACTGCAACCAGTGTGAAAGTAATGGTCATTACTACGTTCCGGTCAACCTAGGCGTCACTCTAGGGCGTTGCTCCACAACATCTAGTATCTACGGCCTTAGAAGTCAACGCCAGGAGCATAAAATACAATATAAATACAACAGCTTTTCCATCGCATAAAATGACCGATTGCGAACATTGTGAAAGTAATGGTCATTTCTACGTTCCGGGCAACCTACGCTTGACCCTAGGGCGTTGTTCCACCAGATGGAATAGTTAGGGCCTAAGAAGTCAACGCCAGAAGCATAAAATACGATACAAATACAACAGCTTTTCCATCGTAGAAAACGAATTATTGCAGACATTGTGAAAGTAATGGCCGTTTCTACGTTCCGAGAAACCTAGGCTTCACTCTAGGGCGTTGCTCCACCAGACCGAATAGTTAGGGCCTTAGAAGTGAACGCCAGAAGCATAAAATACAATAAAGATGCAACAGTTTTTCCATCATACAACAGGAATAACTGCAAACAGTGTGAAAGTACTGGTCATTACTACTTCCCGGGCAACCTAGGCTTCACTCTAGGGCGTTGCTCCACCATATCGAATAGTTAAGGCCTTAGAAGTCAGCGCTCGAAGCATAAAATGCAAAATAAATAGAACAGTTGTTCCATTGTATAAAACGAATAACTGCAACCAGTGTGAAAGTACTGGTCATTTCTACGTTCCGGCAACCTAGGCTCCACCCTAGGGCGTTGTTCCACCAGATCGAATAGTTAGGGCCTAAGAAGTCAACGCCAGAAGCATAAAATACGATATAAATACAACAGCTTTTCCATCGTACAAAACGAATAATGGTAACCAGTGTGAAAGTTATGGTCACTTCTACGTTCCGGTCAACCTAGGCTTCACTCTAGGACGTTGGTCCACCAGATCGAATAGTTAGGGCCTATGAAGTCAACGCCAGAAGCATAAAATACGATACAAATACAACAGCGTTTGCATCGTAGAAGACGGATAATGGCAACCAGTGTGAAAGTTATGGTCATTTCTACGTTCCGAGCAACCTAGGCTTTACTCTAGGCCGTTGGTCCACCAGATCGAATAGTTAGGGCCTTTGAAGTCAACGCCAGAAGCATAAATTACAATAAAGATGCAACAGTTTTTCCATCATACAACAAGAATAACTGCAAACATTGTGAAAGTAATGGTCATTTCTACGTACCGGGCAACCTGGGCTCCACTCTAGGGCGTTGCTCCACCAAATCGAATAGCTAGGGCCTTAGATGACAAAGCCAGAAGCATAAAATACGGTATAAATAGAACAGCTTTTCCATCGTATAAAAGGAATAATTGCAAACAGTGTGAAAGTAATGGTCATTTCTACGTTCCGCGCAACCTAGGCTTCACCCTAAGGCGTGGTTCCACCAGATCGAATAGTTAGGGCCTAAGAAGTCAACACCAGAATAATAAAATACAAAATAAACACAACAGCCTTTACACCGTATAAAACGAGTAATTGCAACCTGTGTGAAGGTTATGGTCATATCTACGTTCCGGGCAACATAGGCTTCACTGTAGAGCGTTCCTCCACCAGATCGAAATGTTAGGGCCTACGAAGTCAACGCCCGAAGCATAAAATACGATATAAATACAACAGCATTGCCATCGTATAAAATGAATAATTGCAAACAGTGTGAAAGTAATGGTCATTTCTACATTTCGAGCAACCTAGGTTTCACTCTGGGGCGTTGCTCCACCTGATCGAATAGTTAGGGCCTTAGAAGTCAACGCCAGAAGCATAAAATACAATAAAGATGCAACAGTTTTTCCATCGGATAACAGGAATAACTGCAAACAGTGTGAAAGTACTGGTCATTTCTACGTTCCGGGCAACCTAGGTTTCACTCTAGGGCCTTGCTCCACCAGATCAAATAGCTAGGGACATAGAATTCAACGCCATAAGTATAAAATACAATTGAAATATAACAGTTTTTCCATCGTATAAAACGAATATTAGCAACCAGTGTGAAAGTTATGGTCATTTCTACATTTCGAGCAACCTAGGTTTCACTCTGGGGCGTTGCTCCTCCAGATCAATCAGTTAGGGCCTTAGAAGTCAACGCCCGAAGCATAAACTACAAAATAAATACAACAGTCTTTCAATCGTATAAAACGAATAATTGCAACCTGTGTGAAGGTTATGGTCATATCTACGTTCCGGACAAACTAGGCTTCACTGTAGGGTGTTGCTCCACCTGATCGAATAGTTAGGGCCTTAGAATTCAACGCCAGAAGCATAAAATACAATAAAGATGCAACACCTTTTCCATCGTATAACAGGAATAACTGCAAACAGTGTGAAGGTACTGGTCATTTCTACGTTCCGGGTAACATAGGTTTCACTCTAGGGCGTTGCTCCACCTGATCGAATAGTTAGGGCCTTAGAAGTCAACGCCAGAAGCATAAACTACAATAAAGATACAACAGTTTTTCCATCGTATAACAGGAATAACTGCAAACAGTGTGATGGTACTGGTCATTTCTACGTTCCGGGTAACCTAGGTTTCACTCTAGGGCGTTGCTCCACGAGATCGAAAAGCTAGGGACTTAGAATTCAACGCCAGAAGAATAAAATACAATATAAGTACAACAGTTTTGCCATTGTATAAAATGAATATTTGCAAACATTGTCATAGTAATGGTCATTTCTACGTTTCGGGCAACCTATGCGACACTCTAGGGCGTTGCTCCACCACATCTAATAGCTACGGCCTTAAAATTCAACGCGAGAAGAATAAAATGCAATATAAATACAACAGCTTTTCCATCGTTTAAAATGAATAATTGCAAACAGTGTGAAAGTAATGGTCATTTCTACGTTCCGGGCAACCTAGGCTTCACTCTAGGGCGTTGCTCCACCAGATCGGATAGTTGAGGGCCTTAGTAGTCAACGCCAGAAGCATAAAATACGATATAAATAGAACAGTTTTTCCATCATGTAAAACGAGTGATAGCACCCAGTGTGGAAGTTATGGTCACTTCTACGTTCCGGGCAACCTAGGCTTCACTTTAGGGCGTTGCTCCACCAGATCACATAGTTAGGGCCTAAGAAGTCAACGCCAGAAGCATAAAATGCAACATAAATACAACAGATTTTCCATCGTATATAATGTATATTTGCAAACAGTGTGAAAGTAATGGTCATTTCTACGTTCCGGGTAACATAGGTTTCACTCTAGGGCGTTGCTCCACCTGATCGAATAGTTAGGGCCTTAGAAGTCAACGCCAGAAGCATAAACTACAATAAAGATACAACAGTTTTTCCATCGTATAACAGGAATAACTGCAGACAGTGTGAAAGTAATGGTCATTTCTACGTTCCGGGCAACCTAGGCTTCAATCTAGGGCGTTGCTCCACCAGATCAAACAGTTAGGCCCTTAGAAGTCAACGGCCGAAGCATAAAATACAAAATAAATAGAACGGTTATTCCATTGTATGAAACGAATAATTGCTACCAGTGTAAAAGTTGTGGTCTTTTCTACGTTCCGGGCAACCTAGGCTTCACACTAGGGCATTGCTCCTCCAGATCAATCAGTTAGGGCCTTAGAAGTCAACGCCCGAAGCATAAAATGCAGAATAAATAGAACAGTTTTTCCATTGTATAAAACGAATAATTGCTACCAGTGCAAAAGTTATGGTCATTTCTACGTTCCGGGCAACCCAGGCTTCACCCTAGGGCGGTGTTCCACCAGATCGAATAGTTAGGGCCTAAGAAGTGAACGCCAGAAGCATAAAATACAATATAAATACAACAGTTTATCCATCATATAAAACGAATGATAGCAACCAGTGTGAAAGTTATGGTCATTTCTACGTTCCGGGCAACCTAGGCTTCACTCTAGGCCGTTGTTCCACCAGATCGAATAGTTAGGTTCTAAGAAGTGAACGCCAGAAGCATAAAATACAATATAAATACAACAGTTTTTCCATCATATAAAACGAATGATAACAACCAGTGTGAAAGTTATGGTCATTTCTACGTGCCGGGCAACCTAGGCTTCACTCTAGGGCGTTGCTCCACCAGATCGAATAGTTAGGGCCTTAGAAGTCAACGCCCGAAGCATAAACTACAAAATAAATACAACAGTCTTTCAATCGTATAAAACGAATAATTGCAACCTGTGTGAAGGTTATGGTCATATCTACGTTCCGGACAAACTAGGCTTCACTGTAGGGTGTTGCTCCACCTGATCGAATAGTTAGGGCCTTAGAATTCAACGCCAGAAGCATAAAATACAATAAAGATGCAACACTTTTTCCATCGTATAACAGGAATAACTGCAAACAGTGTGAAAGTACTGGTCATTTCTACGTTCCGGGTAACATAGGTTTCACTCTAGGGCGTTGCTCCACCTGATCGAATAGTTAGGGCCTTAGAAGTCAACGCCAGAAGCATAAAATACAATAAAGATGCAACAGTTTTTCAATCGTATAACAGGAATAACTGCAAACAGTGTGAAAGTACTGGTCATTTCTACGTTCCGGGTAACCTAGGTTTCACTCTAGGGCCTTGCTCCACCAGATCAAATAGCTATGGACATAGAATTCAACGCCATAAGTATAAAATACAATTGAAATATAACAGTTTTTCCATCGTATAAAACGAATATTAGCAACCAGTGTGAAAGTTATGGTCATTTCTACATTTCGAGCAACCTAGGTTTCACTCTGGGGCGTTGCTCCTCCAGATCAATCAGTTAGGGCCTTAGAAGTCAACGCCCGAAGCATAAAATGCAAAATAAATAGAATAGTTTTTCCATTGTATAAAACGAATAAATGCTAGCAGTGTAAAAGTTATGGTCATTTCTACGTTCCGGGCAACCTAGGCTTGACTCTAGGGAGTTGCTCCACCAGATCGAATAGTTAGGGCCTTAGAAGTCAACGCCCGAAGCATAAAATGCAAAATACATAGAACAGTTTTTCCATTGTATAAAACGAATAACTGCAACCAGTGTGAAAGTACTGGTCATTTCTACGTTCCGGGCAACCTAGGCTTCACTCTAGGCCGTTGTTCCACCAGATCGAATAGTTAGGGCCTAAGAAGTGAACGCCAGAAGCATAAAATACAATATAAATACAACAGTTTTTCCATCATATAAAACGAATGATAAGAACCAGTGTGAAAGTTATGGTCATTTCTACGTGCCGGGCCACCTAGGCTTCACTCTAGGGCGTTGCTCCACCAGATCGAATAGTTAGGGCCTTAGAAGTCAACCCCCGAAGCATAAACTACAAAATAAATACAACAGTCTTTCAATCGTATAAAACGAATAATTGCAACCTGTGTGAAGGTTATGGTCATATCTACGTTCCGGACAAACTAGGCTTCACTGTAGGGTGTTGCTCCACCAGATCGCATAGGTAGGGCCATAGAAGTCAACGCCCGAAGCATAAAATACGATAAATATACGAGAGTTTTTCCATCGTATAACAGGAATAATTGCAACCAGTGTGAAAGTGATGGTCATTTCTACGTTCCACGCAACCTTGCTTTCACTCTAGGGCGTTGTACCACCAGATCAAATAGTTATGGCCTAAGAAGTCAACGCCAGGGGCATAAAATACAACATAAATACAACAGACTTTCCATCGTATATAATGTATATTTGCAAACATTGTGAAAGTAATGGTCATTTCTACGTACCGGGCAACCTGGGCTCCACTCTAGGGCGTTGCTCCACCAAATCGAATAGCTAGGGCCTTAGATGACAAAGCCAGAAGCATAAAATACGATATAAATAGAACAGCTTTTCCATCGTATAAAAGGAATAATTGCAAACAGTGTGAAAGTAATGGTCATTTCTACGTTCCGCGCAACCTAGGCTTCACCCTAAGGCGTGGTTCCACCAGATCGAATAGTTAGGGCCTAAGAAGTCAACACCAGAATAATAAAATACAAAATAAACACAACAGCCTTTACACCGTATAAAACGAGTAATTGCAACCTGTGTGAAGGTTATGGTCATATCTACGTTCCGGGCAACATAGGCTTCACTGTAGAGCGTTCCTCCACCAGATCGAAATGTTAGGGCCTACGAAGTCAACGCCCGAAGCATAAAATACGATATAAATACAACAGCATTGCCATCGTATAAAATGAATAATTGCAAACAGTGTGAAAGTAATGGACATTTCTACGTACCGGGCAACCTAGGCCCCACTCTAGGGCGTTGCTCCACCAAATCGAATAGCTAGGGCCTTAGAAGTCAACGCCAGAAGCATAAAATACAATATAGATGCAAAAGTTTTTCCATCGTATAACAGGAATAACTGCAAACAGTATGAAAGTACTGGTTATTTCTACGTTCCTGGAAACCTAGGTTTCACTCTAGGTCGTTGCTCCACCATATCGAATAGCTAGGGACTTAGAATTCAACGCCATAAGAATAAAATACAATATAAGTACAACAGTTTTTCATCGTATAAAATGAATAATTGCAACCAGTGTGAAAGTTATGGTCATTTCTACATTTCGAGCAACCTAGGTTTCACTCTGGGGCGTTGCTCCACCTGATCGAATAGTTAGGGCCTTAGAAGTCAACGCCAGAAGCATAAAATACAATAAAGATGCAACAGTTTTTCCATCGGATAACAGGAATAACTGCAAACAGTGTGAAAGTACTGGTCATTTCTACGTTCCGGGCAACCTAGGTTTCACTCTAGGGCCTTGCTCCACCAGATCAAATAGCTAGGGACATAGAATTCAACGCCATAAGTATAAAATACAATTGAAATATAACAGTTTTTCCATCGTATAAAACGAATATTAGCAACCAGTGTGAAAGTTATGGTCATTTCTACATTTCGAGCAACCTAGGTTTCACTCTGGGGCGTTGCTCCTCCAGATCAATCAGTTAGGGCCTTAGAAGTCAACGCCCGAAGCATAAACTACAAAATAAATACAACAGTCTTTCAATCGTATAAAACGAATAATTGCAACCTGTGTGAAGGTTATGGTCATATCTACGTTCCGGACAAACTAGGCTTCACTGTAGGGTGTTGCTCCACCTGATCGAATAGTTAGGGCCTTAGAATTCAACGCCAGAAGCATAAAATACAATAAAGATGCAACACCTTTTCCATCGTATAACAGGAATAACTACAAACAGTGTGAAGGTACTGGTCATTTCTACGTTCCGGGTAACATAGGTTTCACTCTAGGGCGTTGCTCCACCTGATCGAATAGTTAGGGCCTTAGAAGTCAACGCCAGAAGCATAAACTACAATAAAGATACAACAGTTTTTCCATCGTATAACAGGAATAACTGCAAACAGTGTGATGGTACTGGTCATTTCTACGTTCCGGGTAACCTAGGTTTCACTCTAGGGCGTTGCTCCACGAGATCGAAAAGCTAGGGACTTAGAATTCAACGCCAGAAGAATAAAATACAATATAAGTACAACAGTTTTGCCATTGTATAAAATGAATATTTGCAAACATTGTCATAGTAATGGTCATTTCTACGTTTCGGGCAACCTATGCGACACTCTAGGGCGTTGCTCCACCACATCTAATAGCTACGGCCTTAAAATTCAACGCGAGAAGAATAAAATGCAATATAAATACAACAGCTTTTCCATCGTTTAAAATGAATAATTGCAAACAGTGTGAAAGTAATGGTCATTTCTACGTTCCGGGCAACCTAGGCTTCACTCTAGGGCGTTGCTCCACCAGATCGGATAGTTGAGGGCCTTAGTAGTCAACGCCAGAAGCATAAAATACGATATAAATAGAACAGTTTTTCCATCATGTAAAACGAGTGATAGCACCCAGTGTGGAAGTTATGGTCACTTCTACGTTCCGGGCAACCTAGGCTTCACTTTAGGGCGTTGCTCCACCAGATCACATAGTTAGGGCCTAAGAAGTCAACGCCAGAAGCATAAAATGCAACATAAATACAACAGATTTTCCATCGTATATAATGTATATTTGCAAACAGTGTGAAAGTAATGGACATTTCTACGTACCGGGCAACTTAGGCCCCACTCTAGGGCGTTGCTCCACCAAATCGAATAGCTAGGGCCTTAGAAGTCAACGCCGGAAGCATAAAATACAATATAGATGCAAAAGTTTTTCCATCGTATAACAGGAATAACTGCAAACAGTATGAAAGCACTGGTCATTTCTACGTTCCGGGAAACCTAGGTTTCACTCTAGGTCGTTGCTCCACCATATCGAATAGCTAGGGACTTAGAATTCAACGCCATAAGAATAAAATACAATATAAGTACAACAGTTTTTCCATCGTATAAAATGAATAATTGCAACCAGTGTGAAAGTTATGGTCATTTCTACATTCCGAGCAACCTAGGCTTCACTCTAGGGCGTTGCTCCACCAGATCGAATAGCTAGGTCCTTAGAAGTCAACGCCAGAAGCATAAAATACGATATAAATAGAACAGCTTTTCCATCGTATAAAAGGAATAATAGCAACCAGTGTGATAGTTATGGTCATTTCTACGTTCCGGGCAACCTAGGCTTCACTCTAGGGCGTTGCTCCACCAGATCAATCAGTTAGGGCCTTAGAAGTCAACGCCCGAAGCATAAAATGCAAAATAAATAGAACAGTTTTTCCATTGTATAAAACGAATAATTGCTACCAGTGTAAAAGTTATGGTCATTTCTACGTTCCGGGCAACCTAGGCTTCACCCTAGGGCGTTGTTCCACCAGATCGAATAGTTAGGGCCTAAGAAGTGCACGCCAGAAGCATAAAATACAATATAAATACAACAGTTTATCCATCATATAAAACGAATGATAGCAACCAGTGTGAAAGTTATGGTCATTTCTACGTTCCGGGCAACCTAGGCTTCACTCTAGGCCGCTGTTCCACCAGATCGAATAGTTAGGGCCTAAGAAGTGAACGCCAGAAGCAAAAAATACAATATAAATACAACAGTTTTTGCATCATATAAAACGAATGATAACAACCAGTGTGAAAGTTCTGGTCATTTCTACGTGCCGGGCAACCTAGGCTTCACTCTAGGGCGTTGCTCCACCAGATCGAATAGTTAGGGCCTTAGAAGTCAACGCCCGAAGCATAAACTTCAAAATAAATACAACAGTCTTTCAATCGTATAAAACGAATAATTGCAACCTGTGTGAAGGTCATGGTCATATCTACGTTCCGGACAAACTAGGCTTCACTGTAGGGTGTTGCTCCACCAGATCGAATAGTTAGGGCCTTAGAAGTCAACGCCAGAAGCATAAAATACAATAAAGATGCAACAGTTTTTCCATCGTATAACAGGAATAACTGCAAACAGTGTGAAAGTACTGGTCATTTCTACGTTCCGGGTAACCTAGGTTTCACTCTAGGGCCTTGCTCCACCAGATCAAATAGCTAGGGACATAGAATTCAACACCATAAGTATAAAATACAATTGAAATATAACAGTTTTTCCATCGTATAAAACGAATATTAGCAACCAGTGTGAAAGTTATGGTCATTTCTACATTTCGAGCAACCTAGGTTTCACTCTGGGGCGTTGCTCCTCCAGATCAATCAGTTAGGGCCTTAGAAGTCAACGCCCGAAGCATAAAATGCAAAATAAATAGAATAGTTTTTCCATTGTATAAAACGAATAAATGCTAGCAGTGTAAATGTTATGGTCATTTCTACGTTCCGGGCAACCTAGGCTTGACTCTAGGGAGTTGCGCCACCAGATCGAATAGTTAGGGCCTTAGAAGTCAACGCCCGAAGCATAAAATGCAAAATACATAGAACAGTTTTTCCATTGTATAAAGCGAATAACTGCAACCAGTGTGAAAGTACTGGTCATTTCTACGCTCCGGGCAACCTAGGCTTCACTCTAGGCCGTTGTTCCACCAGATCGAATAGTTAGGGCCTAAGAAGTGAACGCCAGAAGCATAAAATACAATATAAATACAACAGTTTTTCCATCATATAAAACGAATGATAAGAACCAGTGTGAAAGTTATGGTCATTTCTACGTGCCGGGCCACCTAGGCTTCACTCTAGGGCGTTGCTCCACCAGATCGAATAGGTAGGGCCATAGAAGTCAACGCCCGAAGCATAAAATACGATAAATATACGAGAGTTTTTCCATCGTATAACAGGAATAATTGCAACCAGTGTGAAAGTGATGGTCATTTCTACGTTCCAGGCAACCTTGCTTTCACTCTAGGGCGTTGTACCACCAGATCAAATAGTTATGGCCTAAGAAGTCAACGCCAGGGGCATAAAATACAACATAAATACAACAGACTTTCCATCGTATATAATGTATATTTGCAAACATTGTGAAAGTAATGGTCATTTCTACGTACCGGGCAACCTGGGCTCCACTCTAGGGCGTTGCTCCACCAAATCGAATAGCTAGGGCCTTAGATGACAAAGCCAGAAGCATAAAATACGATATAAATAGAACAGCTTTTCCATCGTATAAAAGGAATAATTGCAAACAGTGTGAAAGTAATGGTCATTTCTACGTTCCGCGCAACCTAGGCTTCACCCTAAGGCGTGGTTCCACCAGATCGAATAGTTAGGGCCTAAGAAGTCAACACCAGAATAATAAAATACAAAATAAACACAACAGCCTTTACACCGTATAAAACGAGTAATTGCAACCTGTGTGAAGGTTATGGTCATATCTACGTTCCGGGCAACATAGGCTTCACTGTAGAGCGTTCCTCCACCAGATCGAAATGTTAGGGCCTACGAAGTCAA
Organism: Calliopsis andreniformis; assembly: GCF_051401765.1. Lineage (NCBI taxonomy): Eukaryota > Metazoa > Arthropoda > Insecta > Hymenoptera > Andrenidae > Calliopsis > Calliopsis andreniformis. Next base: position 2,946,725 of record NW_027480474.1, read on the forward strand.
CGCCCGAAGCATAAAATACGATATAAATACAACAGCATTGCCATCGTATAAAATGAATAATTGCAAACAGTGTGAAAGTAATGGACATTTCTACGTACCGGGCAACCTAGGCCCCACTCTAGGGCGTTGCTCCACCAAATCGAATAGCTAGGGCCTTAGAAGTCAACGCCAGAAGCATAAAATACAATATAGATGCAAAAGTTTTTCCATCGTATAACAGGAATAACTGCAAACAGTATGAAAGTACTGGTTATTTCTACGTTCCTGGAAACCTAGGTTTCACTCTAGGTCGTTGCTCCACCATATCGAATAGCTAGGGACTTAGAATTCAACGCCATAAGAATAAAATACAATATAAGTACAACAGTTTTTCATCGTATAAAATGAATAATTGCAACCAGTGTGAAAGTTATGGTCATTTCTACATTTCGAGCAACCTAGGTTTCACTCTGGGGCGTTGCTCCACCTGATCGAATAGTTAGGGCCTTAGAAGTCAACGCCAGAAGCATAAAATACAATAAAGATGCAACAGTTTTTCCATCGGATAACAGGAATAACTGCAAACAGTGTGAAAGTACTGGTCATTTCTACGTTCCGGGCAACCTAGGTTTCACTCTAGGGCCTTGCTCCACCAGATCAAATAGCTAGGGACATAGAATTCAACGCCATAAGTATAAAATACAATTGAAATATAACAGTTTTTCCATCGTATAAAACGAATATTAGCAACCAGTGTGAAAGTTATGGTCATTTCTACATTTCGAGCAACCTAGGTTTCACTCTGGGGCGTTGCTCCTCCAGATCAATCAGTTAGGGCCTTAGAAGTCAACGCCCGAAGCATAAACTACAAAATAAATACAACAGTCTTTCAATCGTATAAAACGAATAATTGCAACCTGTGTGAAGGTTATGGTCATATCTACGTTCCGGACAAACTAGGCTTCACTGTAGGGTGTTGCTCCACCTGATCGAATAGTTAGGGCCTTAGAATTCAACGCCAGAAGCATAAAATACAATAAAGATGCAACACCTTTTCCATCGTATAACAGGAATAACTACAAACAGTGTGAAGGTACTGGTCATTTCTACGTTCCGGGTAACATAGGTTTCACTCTAGGGCGTTGCTCCACCTGATCTAATAGTTAGGGCCTTAGAAGTCAACGCCAGAAGCATAAACTACAATAAAGATACAACAGTTTTTCCATCGTATAACAGGAATAACTGCAAACAGTGTGATGGTACTGGTCATTTCTACGTTCCGGGTAACCTAGGTTTCACTCTAGGGCGTTGCTCCACGAGATCGAAAAGCTAGGGACTTAGAATTCAACGCCAGAAGAATAAAATACAATATAAGTACAACAGTTTTGCCATTGTATAAAATGAATATTTGCAAACATTGTCATAGTAATGGTCATTTCTACGTTTCGGGCAACCTATGCGACACTCTAGGGCGTTGCTCCACCACATCTAATAGCTACGGCCTTAAAATTCAACGCGAGAAGAATAAAATGCAATATAAATACAACAGCTTTTCCATCGTTTAAAATGAATAATTGCAAACAGTGTGAAAGTAATGGTCATTTCTACGTTCCGGGCAACCTAGGCTTCACTCTAGGGCGTTGCTCCACCAGATCGGATAGTTGAGGGCCTTAGTAGTCAACGCCAGAAGCATAAAATACGATATAAATAGAACAGTTTTTCCATCATGTAAAACGAGTGATAGCACCCAGTGTGGAAGTTATGGTCACTTCTACGTTCCGGGCAACCTAGGCTTCACTTTAGGGCGTTGCTCCACCAGATCACATAGTTAGGGCCTAAGAAGTCAACGCCAGAAGCATAAAATGCAACATAAATACAACAGATTTTCCATCGTATATAATGTATATTTGCAAACAGTGTGAAAGTAATGGACATTTCTACGTACCGGGCAACTTAGGCCCCACTCTAGGGCGTTGCTCCACCAAATCGAATAGCTAGGGCCTTAGAAGTCAACGCCGGAAGCATAAAATACAATATAGATGCAAAAGTTTTTCCATCGTATAACAGGAATAACTGCAAACAGTATGAAAGCACTGGTCATTTCTACGTTCCGGGAAACCTAGGTTTCACTCTAGGTCGTTGCTCCACCATATCGAATAGCTAGGGACTTAGAATTCAACGCCATAAGAATAAAATACAATATAAGTACAACAGTTTTTCCATCGTATAAAATGAATAATTGCAACCAGTGTGAAAGTTATGGTCATTTCTACATTCCGAGCAACCTAGGCTTCACTCTAGGGCGTTGCTCCACCAGATCGAATAGCTAGGTCCTTAGAAGTCAACGCCAGAAGCATAAAATACGATATAAATAGAACAGCTTTTCCATCGTATAAAAGGAATAATAGCAACCAGTGTGATAGTTATGGTCATTTCTACGTTCCGGGCAACCTAGGCTTCACTCTAGGGCGTTGCTCCACCAGATCAATCAGTTAGGGCCTTAGAAGTCAACGCCCGAAGCATAAAATGCAAAATAAATAGAACAGTTTTTCCATTGTATAAAACGAATAATTGCTACCAGTGTAAAAGTTATGGTCATTTCTACGTTCCGGGCAACCTAGGCTTCACCCTAGGGCGTTGTTCCACCAGATCGAATAGTTAGGGCCTAAGAAGTGCACGCCAGAAGCATAAAATACAATATAAATACAACAGTTTATCCATCATATAAAACGAATGATAGCAACCAGTGTGAAAGTTATGGTCATTTCTACGTTCCGGGCAACCTAGGCTTCACTCTAGGCCGCTGTTCCACCAGATCGAATAGTTAGGGCCTAAGAAGTGAACGCCAGAAGCAAAAAATACAATATAAATACAACAGTTTTTCCATCATATAAAACGAATGATAACAACCAGTGTGAAAGTTCTGGTCATTTCTACGTGCCGGGCAACCTAGGCTTCACTCTAGGGCGTTGCTCCACCAGATCGAATAGTTAGGGCCTTAGAAGTCAACGCCCGAAGCATAAACTTCAAAATAAATACAACAGTCTTTCAATCGTATAAAACGAATAATTGCAACCTGTGTGAAGGTCATGGTCATATCTACGTTCCGGACAAACTAGGCTTCACTGTAGGGTGTTGCTCCACCAGATCGAATAGTTAGGGCCTTAGAAGTCAACGCCAGAAGCATAAAATACAATAAAGATGCAACAGTTTTTCCATCGTATAACAGGAATAACTGCAAACAGTGTGAAAGTACTGGTCATTTCTACGTTCCGGGTAACCTAGGTTTCACTCTAGGGCCTTGCTCCACCAGATCAAATAGCTAGGGACATAGAATTCAACACCATAAGTATAAAATACAATTGAAATATAACAGTTTTTCCATCGTATAAAACGAATATTAGCAACCAGTGTGAAAGTTATGGTCATTTCTACATTTCGAGCAACCTAGGTTTCACTCTGGGGCGTTGCTCCTCCAGATCAATCAGTTAGGGCCTTAGAAGTCAACGCCCGAAGCATAAAATGCAAAATAAATAGAATAGTTTTTCCATTGTATAAAACGAATAAATGCTAGCAGTGTAAATGTTATGGTCATTTCTACGTTCCGGGCAACCTAGGCTTGACTCTAGGGAGTTGCGCCACCAGATCGAATAGTTAGGGCCTTAGAAGTCAACGCCCGAAGCATAAAACGCAAAATACATAGAACAGTTTTTCCATTGTATAAAGCGAATAACTGCAACCAGTGTGAAAGTACTGGTCATTTCTACGCTCCGGGCAACCTAGGCTTCACTCTAGGCCGTTGTTCCACCAGATCGAATAGTTAGGGCCTAAGAAGTGAACGCCAGAAGCATAAAATACAATATAAATACAACAGTTTTTCCATCATATAAAACGAATGATAAGAACCAGTGTGAAAGTTATGGTCATTTCTACGTGCCGGGCCACCTAGGCTTCACTCTAGGGCGTTGCTCCACCAGATCGAATAGGTAGGGCCATAGAAGTCAACGCCCGAAGCATAAAATACGATAAATATACGAGAGTTTTTCCATCGTATAACAGGAATAATTGCAACCAGTGTGAAAGTGATGGTCATTTCTACGTTCCAGGCAACCTTGGTTTCACTCTAGGGCGTTGTACCACCAGATCAAATAGTTATGGCCTAAGAAGCCAACGCCAGGGGCATAAAATACAACATAAATACAACAGACTTTCCATCGTATATAATGTATATTTGCAAACATTGTGAAAGTAATGGTCATTTCTACGTACCGGGCAACCTGGGCTCCACTCTAGGGCGTTGCTCCACCTAATCGAATAGCTAGGGCCTTAGATGACAAAGCCAGAAGCATAAAATACGATATAAATAGAACAGCTTTTCCATCGTATAAAAGGAATAATTGCAAACAGTGTGAAAGTAATGGTCATTTCTACGTTCCGCGCAACCTAGGCTTCACGCTAAGGCGTGGTTCCACCAGATCGAATAGTTAGGGCCTAAGAAGTCAACACCAGAATAATAAAATACAAAATAAACACAACAGCCTTTACACCGTATAAAACGAGTAATTGCAACCTGTGTGAAGGTTATGGTCATATCTACGTTCCGGGCAACATAGGCTTCACTGTAGAGCGTTCCTCCACCAGATCCAAATGTTAGGGCCTACGAAGTCAACGCCCGAAGCATAAAATACGATATAAATACAACAGCATTGCCATCGTATAAAATGAATAATTGCAAACAGTGTGAAAGTAATGGACATTTCTACGTACCGGGCAACCTAGGCCCCACTCTAGGGCGTTGCTCCACCAAATCGAATAGCTAGGGCCTTAGAAGTCAACGCCAGAAGCATAAAATACAATATAGATGCAAAAGTTTTTCCATCGTATAACAGGATTAACTGCAAACAGTATGAAAGTACTGGTTATTTCTACGTTCCTGGAAACCTAGGTTTCACTCTAGGTCGTTGCTCCACCATATCGAATAGCTAGGGACTTAGAATTCAACGCCATAAGAATAAAATACAATATAAGTACAACAGTTTTTCATCGTACAAAATGAATAATTGCAACCAGTGTGAAAGTTATGGTCATTTCTACATTTCGATCAACCTAGGTTTCACTCTGGGGCGTTGCTCCACCTGATCGAATAGTTAGGGCCTTAGAAGTCAACGCCAGAAGCATAAAATACAATAAAGATGCAACAGTTTTTCCATCGTATAACAGGAATAACTGCAAACAGTGTGAAAGTACTGGTCATTTCTACGTTCCGGGTAACCTAGGTTTCACTCTAGGGCCTTGCTCCACCAGATCAAATAGCTAGGGACATAGAATTCAATGCCATAAGTATAAACTACAATTGAAATATAACAGTTTTTCCATCGTATAAAACGAATATTAGCAACCAGTGTGAAAGTTATGGACATTTCTACATTTCGAGCAACCTAGGTTTCACTCTGGGGCGTTGCTCCTCCAGATCAATCAGTTAGGGCCTTAGAAGTCAACGCCCGAAGCATAAAATGCAAAATAAATAGAACAGTTTTTCCATTGTATAAAACGAATAAATGCTAGCAGTGTAAAAGTTATGGTCATTTCTACGTTCCGGGCAACCTAGGCTTGACTCTATGGAGTTGCTCCACCAGATCGAATAGTTAGGGCCTTAGAAGTCAACGCCCGAAGCATAAAATGCAAAATACATAGAACAGTTTTTCCATTGTATAAAACGAATAACTGCAACCAGTGTGAAAGTACAGGTCATTTCTGCGTTCCGGGCAACCTAGGCTTCACCCTAGGGCGTTGTTCCACCAGATGGAATACCTAGGGCCTAAGAAGTCAACGCCAGAAGCATAAAATACGATATAAATACAACAGCTTTTCCATCGTATAAAACGAACAATTGCAACCAGTGTGAAAGTTATGGTCATATCTACGTACCGGGCAACCTAGGCTTTACTCTAGGGCGTTGCTCCACCAGATCGAATAGCTAGGGCCTTAGAAGTCAACGCCAGAAGCATAAACTACAATAAAGATACAACAGTTTTTCCATCGTATAACAGGAATAACTGCAAACAGTGTGAAGGTACTGGTCATTTCCACGTTCCGGGTAACCTAGGTTTCACTCTAGGGCGTTGCTCCACGAGATCGAAAAGCTAGGGACTTAGAATTCAACGCCAGAAGAATAAAATACGATAAATATACGAGAGTTTTTGCATCGTATAACAGGAATAATTGCAACCAGTGTGAAAGTGATGGTCATTTCTACGTCCCAGGCAACCTCGGTTTCACTCTAGGGCGTTGTACCACCAGATCAAATAGTTATGGCCTAAGAAGTCAAAGCCAGAAGCATAAAATACGATATAAATACAACAGCATTGCCATCGTATAAAATGAATAATTGCAAACAGTGTGAATGATATGGACATTTCTACGTTCGGGGCAACCTAGGCTTCACCCTATGGCGTTCATCCACCACATCGAATAGCTACGGCCTCTGAAGTCAACGCGTGAAGCATAAAATACTATAAAAATACAACAGTCTTTCCATCCTGTAACTGGAATAATTGCAACCCGTGTAAAAGTTATGGTCTTTTCTACGTTCCGGGCAACCTAGGTTTCACACTAGGGCGTTGCTCCTCCAGATCAATCGGTTAGGGCCTTAGAAGTCAACTCCAGATGCATAAAATACAATATAAATATAACAGTTTTTCCATCGTATAAAGCGCGTAATAGCAACCAGTGTGAAAGTTATGGTCATTTCTACGTTCCGGGCAACCTAGGCTTCACTCTAGGGCGTTGCTCCACCAGATCAAACAGTTAGGGCCTTAGATGTCAACGCCAGAAGCATAAAATACAATAAAGGTGCAACAGTTTTTCCATCGTATAATAGGAATAACTGCAACCAGTGTGAAAGTTATGGTCATTTCTACGTTCCGGGTAACCTATGTTTCACTCTAGTGCGTTGCTCCACCAGATCAAACTGTTAGGGCCTTAGATGTCAACGGCAGAGGCATAAAATACAATAAAGGTGCAACAGTTTTTCCATCGTATAACAGGAATAACTGCAACCAGTGTGAAAGTACTGGTCATTTCTACGTTCCGGGTAACCTATGTTTCACTCTAGGGCGTTGCTCCACGAGATCGAAGAGCTAGGGACTTAGAATTCAACGCCAGAAGAATAAAATACAATATAAGTACAACAGTTTTTCCATCGTATAAAATGAATGTTTGCATACATTGTGAAAGTAATGGTCATTTCTACGTTCCGGGCAACCTATGCGACACTCTAGAGCGTTGCTCCACCACATCTAATAGCTACGGCCTTAAAAGTCATCGCCAGAAGAATAAAATGCAATATAAATACAACAGCTTTTCCATCGTATAAAATGAATAATTGCAAACAGTGTGAAAGTAATGGTCATTTGTACGTTCCGTCAACCTGGGCTTCACTCTAGGGCGTTGCTCCACCAGATCGAATAGTTGAGGGCCTTAGAAGACAACGCCCGAAGCATAAAATACAAAAGAAATAGAACGGTTTTTCCATTGTATAAAACGAATAATTGCTACCAGTGTAAAAGTTGTGGTCTTTTCTACGTTCCGGGCAACCTAGGCTTCACCCTAGGGCGTTGCTCCAACAGATGGAATAGTTAGGGCCTTAGAAGTCAACGCCCGAAGCATAAAAGGCAATAAAAATACAACAGTTTTTCCATCGTATAACAGGATTAATTGCAACCAGTTTGAAAGTGATGGTCATTTCTACGTTCCGGGCAACCTATGTTTCACTCTAGGGCGTTGTTCCACGAGATCGAAAAGCTAGGGACTTAGCATTCAACGCCAGAAGAATAAAATACAATATAAGTACAACAGTTTTTCCATCGTATAAAATGCATATTTGCTACCAGTGTGAAAGTTATGGTCATTTCTACTTTCCGGGCAACCTACGCCTCACCCTAGGGCGTTGTTCCACCAGATGGAATAGTTAGGGCCTAAGAAGTCAACGCCAGAAGCATAAAATACGATATAAATACAACAGCTTTTCCATCGTATAAAACGAATAATTGCAACCAGTGTGAAAGTTATGGTCATTTCTCCGTTCCGGGCAACCTAGGCTTCACCCAAGGGCGTTGCTCCATCAGATTGAATAGCTAGGGCCTTAGAAGTCAATGCCCGAAGCATAAAACGCAATAAATATACAACAGTTTTTCCATCGTATAGCAGGAATAATTTGCAACCAGTGTGATAGTAGTGGTCATTTCTGCGTTCCGGGAAACCTAGGGATCTCTCCAGGGCGTTGCTCCCCCAGATCGAATAGTTACGGCCTAAGAAGTCAACGCCAGAAGCATAAAATACGATAAAGATGCAACAGTTTTTCCATCGTATAAAACGAATAATTGCAACAAGTGTGAAAGTTATGGTCATTTCTACATTCCGGGCAACCTAGGCTTCACTCTAGGGCGTTGCTCCACCAGACCGAATAGTTAGGTCCTTAGAAGTCAACGCCCGAAGCATACAATACGATATAAATACAACAGCTTTTCCATCATATTAAATGAATAATTGCAAACAGTGTGAAAGAAGTGGTCATTTCTACGTTCCGAGCAACCTAGGCTTCACTCCAGGGCGTTGCTCCACCAGATCAAACAGTTAGGGCCTTAGAAGTCAAAGCCCGAAGCATAAAATGCAAAAGAAATAGAACGGTTTTTCCATTGTATAAAACGAATAAATGCTACCAGTGTAAAAGTTATGGTCTTTTCTACGTTCCTGGCAACCTAGGCTTCACTCTAGGGCGTTGTTCCACCAGATCGAATAGCTAGGGCCTAAGAAGTGAACGCCAGAAGCATAAAATACAATATAAATACAACAGCTTTTCCATCGTTTAAAACGAATAATTGCAACCAGTATGAAACTTATGGTCATTTCTACGTTCCGGGCAACCTAGGCTTCACTCTATGGCGTTCTGCCACCACATCGAATAGCTACGGCCACAGAAGTCAATGCCTGAATAATAAAATACAATAAAAATACAACAGTCTTTCCATCCTATAACAGGAATAATTGCAACCCGTGAGAAAGTGATGGTCATTTCTACGTTCCGGGAAACCTATGCTTCGCTCTATGGCGTTGCTCCTCCAGATCGAATAGTTGAGGGCCTTAGAAGTCAACGCCAGAAGCATAAAATACGATATAAATACAACAGCTTTTGAATCGTATAAAACGAATAATAGCAACCAGTGTGAAAGTTATGGTCATTTCTGCGTTCCGGGCAACCTAGGCTTCAATCTAGGGCGTTGCTCCACCAGATCAAACAGTTAGGGCCTTAGACGTCAACGCCCGAAGCATAAAATACAAAATAAATAGAACGGTTTTTCCATTGTATAAAACGAATAATTGCTACCAGTGTAAAAGTTATGGTCTTTTCTACGTCCCGGGCAACCTAGGCTTCACTCTAGGGCGTTGCTCCATCAGATCGAATAGTTAGGGCCTTAGAAGTCAACGCCCGAAGCATAAAATACAAAATAAATAAAACAGTTTTTCCATCGTATAAAACGAATAATTGCTACCAGTGTGAAAGTTATGGCCATTTCTACGTTCCGCGCAACCTAGGCTTCACTCTAGGGCGTTGCTCCATCAGATCGAATAGTTAGGGCCTTATAAGTCAACGCCCGAAGCATAAAATACAAAATAAATAGAACAGTTTTTCCATGGTATAAATCGAATAATTGCTGCCAGTATGAAAGTTATGGTCATTTCTACGTTCCGGGCAACCTAGGCTTCACCCTAGGGCGTTGTTCCACCAGATGGAACAGGTAGGGCCTAAGAAGTCAACGCCAGAAGCATAAAATGCAATATAAATATAAGAGTTTTTTCATCGTATAAAATGAATTATAGCAACCAGTGTGAAGTTATGGTCATTTCTACGTTCCGGGCAACCTAGGCTTCACTCTAGGGCGTTGCTCTACCAGATCGAATAGTTAGGGCCTTAGAAGTGAACGCCCGATGCATAAAATGCAAAATAAATACAACAACTTTTCATAGTATAAAACGAATAACTGCAACCAGTGTGAAAGTACTGGTCATTTCTACGTTCCGGGCAACCTAGGCTTCACTCTAGGGCGTTTCTCCACCAGATCGAATAGTTAGGGCCTTAGAAATCAACGCCAGAAGCATAAAATACAATAAAGATGCAACAGTTTTTCCATCGTACAACAGGAATAACTGCAAACAGTGTGAAAGTACTGGTCATTTCTACGTTCCGGGTAACCTAGGTTTCACTCTAGGGCGTTGCTCCGCCAGATAGAATAGCTAGAGACTTATAATTCAATTCCAGAAGAATAAAATACAATACAAGTACAACAGTTTTTCCATCGTATAAAATGTATATTTGCAAAAACTGTGACAGTAATGGTCACTTCTACGTTCCGGGCAACCTATGCGACACTCAAGGGCGTTGCTCCACCATGTCTAGTATCTACGGCCTTAGAAGTCAACGTCAGAAGCACAAAATAGAATAAAAATATAGCATTTTTTCCATCGTATAGCATGGCTAATTGCAACCAGTGCGAAAGTAATGCTCATATCGATATTTCGGGCATCCTAGACTTAACTCTGAGGCGTTGCTCCACCAGATCGAAGAGTTAGGGCCTTAGAAGTCAACGCCAGGAGAATAAACTACAAAATAAATACAACAGTCTTTCCATCGTATAAAACGAATAATTGCAACCTGTGCGATGGTTATGGACATATCTACGTTCCGGGCAACCTAGGCTTCACTGTAGGGCGTTGCTCCACCAAATCGAATAGTTAGGGCCTTAGAAGCCAACGCCCGAAGCATAAAATACAATATAAGTACAACAGTATTTCCATCGTATAAAATGAATGATTGCGAACATTGTGAAGGTAATGGTCATTTCTACGTTCCGGGCAACCTAGGTTTGACCCTAGGGCGTTGTTCCACCAGATGGAATAGTTAGGGCCTAAGAAGTCAACGCCAGAAGCATAAAATACGATACAAATACAACAGCTTTTCCATCGTAGAAAACGAATAATTGCAGGCATTGTGAAAGTAATGGTCGTTTCTACGTTCCGAGTAACCTAGGCTTCACTCGAGGGCGTTGCTCCACCAGATCGAATAGTTAGGGCCTTAGAAGTCAACGCCAGAAGCATAAAATACAATAAAGATGCAACAGTTTTTCCGTCATACAACAGGAATAACTGCAAACAGTGTGAAAGTACTGGTCATTTCTACTTCCCGGGAAACCTAGGCTTCACTCTAGGGCGTTGCTCCACCAGATCGAATAGTTAGGGCCTCAGAAGTCAGCGCCCGATGCATAAAATGCAAAACAAATACAACAGCTTTTCATTGTATAAAACGAATAACTGCAACCAGTGTGAAAGTACTGGTCATTTCTACGTTCCGGGCAACCTAGGCTTCACTCTAGGGCGTTTCTCCACCAGATCGAATAGTTAGGGCCTTAGAAGTCAACGCCAGAAGCATAAAATACAATAAAGATGGAACAGTTTTTCCATCGTACAACAGGAATAACTGCAAACAGTGTGAAAGTACTGGTCATTTCTACGTTCCGGGTGACCTAGGTTTCACTCTCGGGCGTTGCTCCGCCAGATAGAATAGCTAGAGACTTATAATTCAATTCCAGAAGAATAAAATACAATACAAGTACAACAGTTTTTCCATCGTATAAAATTTATATTTGCAAAAATTGTGTCAGTAATGGTCACTTCTACGTTCCGGGCAACCTATGCGACACTCAAGGGCATTGCTCCACCACATCTAATAACTACGGCCTTAGGAGTCAACGCCAGATGCATAAAATACGATATAAATACAACAGTTTTTCCACTGTATAAAACGAATAACTGCAACCAGTGTGAAAGTAATGGTCATTACTACGTTCCGGTCAACCTAGGCGTCACTCTAGGGCGTTGCTCCACAACATCTAGTATCTACGGCCTTAGAAGTCAACGCCAGGAGCATAAAATACAATATAAATACAACAGCTTTTCCATCGCATAAAATGACCGATTGCGAACATTGTGAAAGTAATGGTCATTTCTACGTTCCGGGCAACCTACGCTTGACCCTAGGGCGTTGTTCCACCAGATGGAATAGTTAGGGCCTAAGAAGTCAACGCCAGAAGCATAAAATACGATACAAATACAACAGCTTTTCCATCGTAGAAAACGAATTATTGCAGACATTGTGAAAGTAATGGCCGTTTCTACGTTCCGAGAAACCTAGGCTTCACTCTAGGGCGTTGCTCCACCAGATCGAATAGTTAGGGCCTTAGAAGTGAACGCCAGAAGCATAAAATACAATAAAGATGCAACAGTTTTTCCATCATACAACAGGAATAACTGCAAACAGTGTGAAAGTACTGGTCATTACTACTTCCCGGGCAACCTAGGCTTCACTCTAGGGCGTTGCTCCACCATATCGAATAGTTAAGGCCTTAGAAGTCAGCGCTCGAAGCATAAAATGCAAAATAAATAGAACAGTTGTTCCATTGTATAAAACGAATAACTGCAACCAGTGTGAAAGTACTGGTCATTTCTACGTTCCGGCAACCTAGGCTCCACCCTAGGGCGTTGTTCCACCAGATCGAATAGTTAGGGCCTAAGAAGTCAACGCCAGAAGCATAAAATACGATATAAATACAACAGCTTTTCCATCGTACAAAACGAATAATGGTAACCAGTGTGAAAGTTATGGTCACTTCTACGTTCCGGTCAACCTAGGCTTCACTCTAGGACGTTGGTCCACCAGATCGAATAGTTAGGGCCTATGAAGTCAACGCCAGAAGCATAAAATACGATACAAATACAACAGCGTTTGCATCGTAGAAGACGGATAATGGCAACCAGTGTGAAAGTTATGGTCATTTCTACGTTCCGAGCAACCTAGGCTTTACTCTAGGCCGTTGCTCCACCAGATCGAATAGTTAGGGCCTGTGAAGTCAACGCCAGAAGCATAAATTACAATAAAGATGCAACAGTTTTTCCATCATACAACAAGAATAACTGCAAACAGTGTGAAAGTACAGGTCATTTCTACGTTCCGGGTAACCTAGGTTTCACTCTAGGGCGTTGCTCCACCAGATCGAATAGCTAGGGCCTTAGAAGTCAGCGCCCGAAGCATAAAATGCAAAATAAATAGAACAGTTTTTCATTGTATAAAACGAATAACTGCAACCGGTGTGAAAGTACTGGTCATTTCTACGTTCCGGGCAACCTAGGCTTCACTCAAGGGCGTTGCTCCACCAGATCGAATAGTTAGGGCCATAGAAGTCAACGCCAGAAGCATAAAATACAATAAAGATGCAACAGTTTTTCCATCGTACGACAGGAATAACTGAAAACAGTGTGAAAGTACTGGTCATTTCTAAGTTCCGGGTAACCTAGGTTTCACTATTGGGCGTTGCTCCACCAGATCGAATAGCTAGGGCCTTAGAAGTTAACGCCTGAAGCATAAAATACAAAAAAATAGAACAGTTTTTCCATGTGTGAAACGAATAATTGCTACCAGTGTGAACGTTATGGTCATTTCTACGTTCCGGGCAACCTAGGCTTCACTCTAGGGCGTTGCTCCACCAGATCGAATAGTTAGCGCCTTAGAAGTCAACGCCAGAAGCATAAAATACAATAAAGATGCAACAGTTTTTCCGTCATACAACAGGAATAACTGCAAACAGTGTGAAAGTACTGGTCATTTCTACTTCCCGGGAAACCTAGGCTTCACTCTTGGGCGTTGCTCCACCAGATCGAATAGTTAGGGCCTCTGAAGTCAGCGCCCGATGCATAAAATGCAAAATAAATAGAACAGCTTTTCATTGTATAAAACGAATAACTGCAACCAGTGTGAAAGCACTGGTCATTTCTACGTTCCGGGCAAACTAGGCTTCACTCTAGGGCGTTTCTCCACCAGATCGAATAGTTAGGGCCTAAGAAGTCAACGCCAGAAGCATAAAATACGATATAAATACAACAGCTTTTCCATCGTACAAAACGAATAATGGTAACCAGTGTGAAAGTTATGGGCACTTCTACGTTCCGGTCAACCTAGGCTTCACTCTAGGACGTTGGTCCACCAGATCGAATAGTTAGGGCCTATGAAGTCAACGCCAGAAGCATAAAGTACGATACAAATACAACAGCGTTTCCATCGTAGAAGACGGATAATGGCAACCAGTGTGAAAGTTATGGTCGTTTCTACGTTCCGAGCAACCTAGGCTTTAGTCTAGGCCGTTGCTCCACCAGATCGAATAGTTAGGGCCTTTGAAGTCAACGCCAGAAGCATAAAATACAATAAAGATGCAACAGTTTTTCCATCGTACGACAGGAATAACTGCAAACAGTGTGAAAGTACTGGTCATTTCTAGGTTCCGGGTAACCTAGGTTTCACTATTGGGCGTTGCTCCACCAGATCGAATAGCTAGGGCCTTAGAAGTTAACGCCTGAAGCATAAAATACAAAAAAATAGAACAGTTTTTCCATGTGTAAAACGAATAATTGCTACCAGTGTGAACGTTATGGTCATTTCTACGTTCCGGGCAACCTAGGCTTCACTCTAGGGCGTTGCTCCACCAGATCGAATAGTTAGGGCCTTAGAAGTCAACGCCAGAAGCATAAAATACAATAAAGATGCAACAGTTTTTCCGTCATACAACAGGAATAACTGCAAACAGTGTGAAAGTACTGGTCATTTCTACTTCCCGGGAAACCTAGGCTTCACTCTAGGGCGTTGCTCCACCAGTTCGAATAGTTAGGGCCTCAGAAGTCAGCGCCCGATGCATAAAATGCAAAAAAATAGAACAGTTTTTCCATGTGTAAAACGAATAATTGCTACCAGTGTGAACGTTATGGTCATTTCTACGTTCCGGGCAACCTAGGCTTCACTCTAGGGCGTTGCTCCACCAGATCGAATAGTTAGGGCCTTAGAAGTCAACGCCAGAAGCATAAAATACAATAAAGATGCAACAGTTTTTCCGTCATACAACAGGAATAACTGCAAACAGTGTGAAAGTACTGGTCATTTCTACTTCCCGGGAAACCTAGGCTTCACTCTAGGGCGTTGCTCCACCAGATCGAATAGTTAGGGCCTCAGAAGTCAGCGCCCGATGCATAATATGCAAAATAAATAGAACAGCTTTTCATTGTATAAAACGAATAACTGCAACCAGTGTGAAAGTACTGGTCATTTCTACGTTCCGGGCAACCTAGGCTTCACTCTAGGGCGTTTCTCCACCAGATCGAATAGTTAGGTCCTTGGAAGTCAACGCCAGAAGCATAAAATACAATAAAGATGCAACAGTTTTTCCATCGTACAACAGGAATAACTGCAAACAGTGTGAAAGTACTGGTCATTTCTACGTTCCGGGTGACCTAGGTTTCACTCTAGGGCGTTGCTCCGCCAGATAGAATAGCTAGAGACTTATAATTCAATTCCAGAAGAATAAAATACAATACAAGTACAACAGTTTTTCCATCGTATAAAATGTATATTTGCAAAAATTGTGACAGTAATGGTCACTTCTACGTTCCGGGCAACCTATGCGACACTCAAGGGCATTGCTCCACCACATCTAATAACTACGGCCTTAGGAGTCAACGCCAGATGCATAAAATACGATATAAATACAACAGTTTTTCCACTGTATAAAACGAATAACTGCAACCAGTGTGAAAGTAATGGTCATTACTACGTTCCGGTCAACCTAGGCGTCACTCTAGGGCGTTGCTCCACAACATCTAGTATCTACGGCCTTAGAAGTCAACGCCAGGAGCATAAAATACAATATAAATACAACAGCTTTTCCATCGCATAAAATGACCGATTGCGAACATTGTGAAAGTAATGGTCATTTCTACGTTCCGGGCAACCTACGCTTGAACCTAGGGCGTTGTTCCACCAGATGGAATAGTTAGGGCCTAAGAAGTCAACGCCAGAAGCATAAAATACGATATAAATACAACAGCTTTTCCATCGTAGAAAACGAATTATTGCAGACATTGTGAAAGTAATGGCCGTTTCTACGTTCCGAGAAACCTAGGCTTCACTCTGGGGCGTTGCTCCACCAGATCGAATAGTTAGGGCCTTAGAAGTGAACGCCAGAAGCATAAAATACAATAAAGATGCAACAGTTTTTCCATCATACAACAGGAATAACTGCAAACAGTGTGAAAGTACTGGTCATTACTACTTCCCGGGCAACCTAGGCTTCACTCTAGGGCGTTGCTCCACCATATCGAATAGTTAAGGCCTTAGAAGTCAGCGCTCGAAGCATAAAATGCAAAATAAATAGAACAGTTGTTCCATTGTATAAAACGAATAACTGCAACCAGTGTGAAAGTACTGGTCATTTCTACGTTCCGGCAACCTAGGCTCCACCCTAGGGCGTTGCTCCACCACATCTAATAGCTACGGCCTAAGAAGTCAACGCCAGAAGCATAAAATACGATATAAATACAACAGCTTTTCCATCGTACAAAACGAATAATGGTAACCAGTGTGAAAGTTATGGTCACTTCTACGTTCCGGTCAACCTAGGCGTCACTCTAGGGCGTTGCTCCACAACATCTAGTATCTACGGCCTTAGAAGTCAACGCCAGGAGCATAAAATACAATATAAATACAGCAGCTTTTCCATCGCATAAAATGACCGATTGCGAACATTGTGAAAGTAATGGTCATTTCTACGTTCCGGGCAACCTACGCTTGACCCTAGGGCGTTGTTCCACCAGATGGAATAGTTAGGGCCTAAGAAGTCAACGCCAGAAGCATAAAATACGATACAAATACAACAGCTTTTCCATCGTAGAAAACGAATTATTGCAGACATTGTGAAAGTAATGGCCGTTTCTTCGTTCCGAGAAACCTAGGCTTCACTCTAGGGCGTTGCTCCACCAGATCGAATAGTTAGGGCCTTAGAAGTGAACGCCAGAAGCATAAAATACAATAAAGATGCAACAGTTTTTCCATCATACAACAGGAATAACTGCAAACAGTGTGAAAGTACTGGTCATTTCTACTTCCCGGGCAACCTAGGCTTCACTCTAGGGCGTTGCTCCACCATATCGAATAGTTAAGGACTTAGAAGTCAGCGCTCGAAGCATAAAATGCAAAATAAATAGAACAGTTGTTCCATTGTATAAAACGAATAACTGCAACCAGTGTGAAAGTACTGGTCATTTCTACGTTCCGGCAACCTAGGCTCCACCCTAGGGCGTTGTTCCACCAGATCGAATAGTTAGGGCCTAAGAAGTCAACGCCAGAAGCATAAAATACGATATAAATACAACAGCTTTTCCATCGTACAAAACGAATAATGGTAACCAGTGTGAAAGTTATGGTCACTTCTACGTTCCGGTCAACCTAGGCTTCACTCTAGGACGTTGGTCCACCAGATCGAATAGTTAGGGCCTATGAAGTCAACGCCAGAAGCATAAAATACGATACAAATACAACAGCGTTTCCATCGTAGAAGACGGATAATGGCAACCAGTGTGAAAGTTATGGTCATTTCTACGTTCCGAGCAACGGAGGCTTTACTCTAGGCCGTTGCTCCACCAGATCGAATAGTTAGGGCCTTTGAAGTCAACGCCAGAAGCATAAATAACAATAAAGATGCAACAGTTTTTCCATCATACAACAAGAATAACTGCAAACAGTGTGAAAGTACAGGTCATTTCTACGTTCCGGGTAACCTAGGTTTCACTCTAGGGCGTTGCTCCACCAGATCGAATAGCTAGGGCCTTAGAAGTCAGCGCCCGAAGCATAAAATGCAAAATAAATAGAACAGTTTTTCATTGTATAAAACGAATAACTGCAACCGGTGTGAAAGTACTGGTCATTTCTACGTTCCGGGCAACCTAGGCTTCACTCAAGGGCGTTGCTCCACCAGATCGAATAGTTAGGGCCATAGAAGTCAACGCCAGAAGCATAAAATACAATAAAGGTGCAACAGTTTTTCCATCGTACGACAGGAATAACTGCAAACAGTGTGAAAGTACTGGTCATTTCTAGGTTCCGGGTAACCTAGGTTTCACTATTGGGCGTTGCTCCACCAGATCGAATAGCTAGGGCCTTAGAAGTTAACGCCTGAAGCATAAAATACAAAAAAATAGAACAGTTTTTCCATGTGTGAAACGAATAATTGCTACCAGTGTGAACGTTATGGTCATTTCTACGTTCCGGGCAACCTAGGCTTCACTCTAGGGCGTTGCTCCACCAGATCGAATAGTTAGGGCCTTAGAAGTCAACGCCAGAAGCATAAAATACAATAAAGATCCAACAGTTCTTCCGTCATACAACAGGAATAACTGCAAACAGTGTGAAAGTACTGGTCATTTCTACTTCCCGGGAAACCTAGGCTTCACTCTAGGGCGTTGCTCCACCAGATCGAATAGTTAGGGCCTCAGAAGTCAGCGCCCGATGCATAAAATGCAAAATAAATAGAACAGCTTTTCATTGTATAAAACGAATAACTGCAACCAGTGTGAAAGCACTGGTCATTTCTACGTTCCGGGCAACCTAGGCTTCACTCTAGGGCGTTGTTCCACCAGATGGAATGGTTAGGGCCTAAGAAGTCAACGCCAGAAGCATAAAATACGATATAAATGCAACAGTTTTTCCATCGTATAAAATGAATAATTGCAGACTTTGTGAAAGTAATGGTCATTTCTACGTTCCGGTCAACCTAGGCGCCACTCTAGGGCGTTGCTCCACCACATCTAATAGCTACGGCCTTAGAAGTCAACGCCAGGAGCATAAAATACAATAAAAATGCAGCAGTTTTTCCATCGTATAGCATGACTAATTGCAACCAGTGCGAAAGTAATGCTCATATCGACATTTCGGGCATCCTAGATTAAACTCTGAGGCGTTCCTCCAACAGATCGAAGAGTTAGGCCCTTAGAAGTCAACGCGAGGAGCATAAACTACAAAATAAATACAACAGTCTTTCCATCGTATAAAACGAATAATTGCAACCGGTGTGAAAGTACTGGTCATTTCTACGTTCCGGGCAACCTAGTCTTGACCCTAGGGCGTTGTTCCACCGAATGGAATAGTTAGGGCCTAAGAAGTCAACGCCCGAAGCATAAAATGCCAAATAAATACAACAGTTTTTCATTGTATAAAACGAATAACTGCAAACGGTATGAAAGTACTGGTAATTCCTACGTTCCGGGGAACCTAGGCTTCACTCAAGGGCGTTGCTCCACCAGATCGAATAGTTAGGGCCTCAGAAGTCAACGCCAGAAGCATAAAATACAATAAAGATGCAACAGTTTTTCCATCGTACAACAGGAATAACTGCAAACATTGTGAAAGTACTGGTCATTTCTACGTTCCGGGTAACCTAGGTTTCACTATTGGGCGTTGCTCCACCAGATCGAATAGCTAGGGCCTTAGAAGTTAACGCCTGAAGCATAAAATACAAAAAAATAGAACAGTTTTTCCATGTGTAAAACGAATAATTGCTACCAGTGTGAACGTTATGGTCATTTCTACGTTCCGGGCAACCTAGGCTTCACTCTAGGGCGTTGCTCCACCAGATCGAATAGTTAGGGCCTTAGAAGTCAACGCCAGAAGCATAAAATACAATAAAGATGCAACAGTTTTTCCGTCATACAACAGGAATAACTGCAAACAGTGTGAAAGTACTGGTCATTTCTACTTCCCGGGAAACCTAGGCTTCACTCTAGGGCGTTGCTCCACCAGATCGAATAGTTAGGGCCTCAGAAGTCAGCGCCCGATGCATAAAATGCAAAATAAATAGAACAGCTTTTCATTGTATAAAACGAATAACTGCAACCAGTGTGAAAGCACTGGTCATTTCTACGTTCCGGGCAACCTAGGCTTCACTCTAGGGCGTTTCTCCACCAGATCGAATAGTTAGGGCCTTAGAAGTCAACGCCAGGAGCTTAAAATACAATAAAGATGCAACAGTTTTTCCATCGTACAACAGGAATAACTGCAAACAGTGTGAAAGTACTGGTCATTTCTACGTTCCGGGTAACCTAGGTTTCACTCTAGGGCGTTGCTCCACCAGATAGAATAGCTAGGGACTTATAATTCAACGCCAGAAGTATAAAATACAATACAAGTACAACAGTTTTTCCATCGTATAAAATGTATATTTGCAAAAATTGTGAAAGTAATGGTCATTTCTACGTTCCGGGCAACCTATGCGACACTCAAGGGCGTTGCTCCACCACATCTAATAGCTACGGCCTTAGGAGTCGATGCCAGATGCATAAAATACGATATAAATACAACAGCTTTTCCATCGTATAAAACGAATAATGGCAACCAGTGTGAAAGTACTGGTCATTTCTACGTTCCGGGCAACCTAGGCTTCACTCTAGGGCGTTGCTCGACCAGATCGAATAGTTAGGGCCTTAGAAGTCAACGCCAGAAGCATAAAATACAATAAAGATGCAACAGTTTTTCCATCGTACAACAGGAGTAACTGCAGACAGTGTGAAAGTACTGGTCATTTCTACTTCCCGGGCAACCTAGGCTTCACTCTAGGGCGTTGCTCCACCATATCGAATAGTTAGGGCCTTAGAAGTCAGCGCCCGAAGCATAAAATGCAAAATAAATAGAACAGTTGTTCCATTGTATAAAACGAATAACTGCAACCAGTGTGAAAGTACTGGTCATTTCTACGTTCCGGCAACCTATGCTCCACCCTAGGGCGTTGTTCCACCAGATCGAATAGTTAGCGCCTAAGAAGTCAACGCCAGAAGCATAAAATACGATATAAATACAACAGCTTTTCCATCGTACAAAACGAATAATGGTAACCAGTGTGAAAGTTATGGTCATTTCTACGTTCCGGTCAACCTAGGCTTCACTCTAGGACGTTGGACCACCAGATCGAATAGTTAGGGCCTATGAAGTCAACGCCAGAAGCATAAAATACGATACAAATACAACAGCGTTTCCATCGTAGAAGACGGATAATGGCAACCAGTGTGAAAGTTATGGTCATTTCTACGTTCCGAGCAACCTAGGCTTTACTCTAGGCCGTTGCTCCACCAGATCCAATAGTTAGGGCCTTTGAAGTCAACGCCAGAAGCATAAATTACAATAAAGATGCAACAGTTTTTCCATTATACAACAAGAATAACTGCAAACAGTGTGAAAGTACAGGTCATTTCTACGTTCCGGGTAACCTAGGTTTCACTCTAGGGCGTTGCTCCACCAGTTCGAATAGCTAGGGCCTTCGAAGTTAACGCCCGAAGCATAAAATGCAAAATAAATAGAACAGTTGTTCCATTGTATAAAACGAATAACTGCAACCAGTGTGAAAGTACTGGTCATTTCTACGTTCCGGGCAACCTAGGCTTCACTCTAGGGCGTTGTTCCACCAGATGGAATGGTTAGGGCCTAAGAAGTCAACGCCAGAAGCATAAAATACGATATAAATGCAACAGTTTTTCCATCGTATAAAATGAATAATTGCAGACTTTGTGAAAGTAATGGTCATTTCTACGTTCCGGTCAACCTAGGCGCCACTCTAGGGCGTTGCTCCACCACATCTAATAGCTACGGCCTTAGAAGTCAACGCCAGGAGCATAAAATACAATAAAAATGCAGCAGTTTTTCCATCGTATAGCATGACTAATTGCAACCAGTGCGAAAGTAATGCTCATATCGACATTTCGTGCATCCTAGACTAAACTCTGAGGCGTTCCTCCACCAGATCGAAGAGTTAGGCCCTTAGAAGTCAACGCGAGGAGCATAAACTACAAAATAAATACAACAGTCTTTCCATCGTATAAAACGAATAATTGCAACCGGTGTGAAAGTACTGGTCATTTCTACGTTCCGGGCAACCTAGTCTTGACCCTAGGGCGTTGTTCCACCGAATGGAATAGTTAGGGCCTAAGAAGTCAACGCCCGAAGCATAAAATGCCAAATAAATACAACAGTTTTTCATTGTATAAAACGAATAACTGCAACCGGTATGAAAGTACTGGTCATTCCTACGTTCCGGGGAACCTAGGCTTCACTCAAGGGCGTTGCTCCACCAGATCGAATAGTTAGGGCCTCAGAAGTCAACGCCAGAAGCATAAAATACAATAAAGATGCAACAGTTTTTCCATCGTACAACAGGAATATCTGCAAACATTGTGAAAGTACTGGTCATTTCTACGTTCCGGGTAACCTAGGTTTCACTATTGGGCGTTGCTCCACCAGATCGAATAGCTAGGGCCTTAGAAGTTAACGCCTGAAGCATAAAATACAAAAAAATAGAACAGTTTTTCCATGTGTAAAACGAATAATTGCTACCAGTGTGAACGTTATGGTCATTTCTACGTTCCGGGCAACCTAGGCTTCACTCTAGGGCGTTGCTCCACCAGATCGAATAGTTAGGGCCTTAGAAGTCAACGCCAGAAGCATAAAATACAATAAAGATCCAACAGTTCTTCCGTCATACAACAGGAATAACTGCAAACAGTGTGAAAGTACTGGTCATTTCTACTTCCCGGGAAACCTAGGCTTCACTCTAGGGCGTTGCTCCACCAGATCGAATAGTTAGGGCCTCAGAAGTCAGCGCCCGATGCATAAAATGCAAAATAAATAGAACAGCTTTTCATTGTATAAAACGAATAACTGCAACCAGTGTGAAAGCACTGGTCATTTCTACGTTCCGGGCAACCTAGGCTTCACTCTAGGGCGTTGTTCCACCAGATGGAATGGTTAGGGCCTAAGAAGTCAACGCCAGAAGCATAAAATACGATATAAATGCAACAGTTTTTCCATCGTATAAAATGAATAATTGCAGACTTTGTGAAAGTAATGGTCATTTCTACGTTCCGGTCAACCTAGGCGCCACTCTAGGGCGTTGCTCCACCACATCTAATAGCTACGGCCTTAGAAGTCAACGCCAGGAGCATAAAATACAATAAAAATGCAGCAGTTTTTCCATCGTATAGCATGACTAATTGCAACCAGTGCGAAAGTAATGCTCATATCGACATTTCGGGCATCCTAGATTAAACTCTGAGGCGTTCCTCCAACAGATCGAAGAGTTAGGCCCTTAGAAGTCAACGCGAGGAGCATAAACTACAAAATAAATACAACAGTCTTTCCATCGTATAAAACGAATAATTGCAACCGGTGTGAAAGTACTGGTCATTTCTACGTTCCGGGCAACCTAGTCTTGACCCTAGGGCGTTGTTCCACCGAATGGAATAGTTAGGGCCTAAGAAGTCAACGCCCGAAGCATAAAATGCCAAATAAATACAACAGTTTTTCATTGTATAAAACGAATAACTGCAAACGGTATGAAAGTACTGGTAATTCCTACGTTCCGGGGAACCTAGGCTTCACTCAAGGGCGTTGCTCCACCAGATCGAATAGTTAGGGCCTCAGAAGTCAACGCCAGAAGCATAAAATACGATATAAATACAACAGCTTTTCCATCGTACAAAACGAATAATGGTAACCAGTGTGAAAGTTATGGTCACTTCTACGTTCCGGTCAACCTAGGCGTCACTCTAGGGCGTTGCTCCACAACATCTAGTATCTACGGCCTTAGAAGTCAACGCCAGGAGCATAAAATACAATATAAATACAGCAGCTTTTCCATCGCATAAAATGACCGATTGCGAACATTGTGAAAGTAATGGTCATTTCTACGTTCCGGGCAACCTACGCTTGACCCTAGGGCGTTGTTCCACCAGATGGAATAGTTAGGGCCTAAGAAGTCAACGCCAGAAGCATAAAATACGATACAAATACAACAGCTTTTCCATCGTAGAAAACGAATTATTGCAGACATTGTGAAAGTAATGGCCGTTTCTTCGTTCCGAGAAACCTAGGCTTCACTCTAGGGCGTTGCTCCACCAGATCGAATAGTTAGGGCCTTAGAAGTGAACGCCAGAAGCATAAAATACAATAAAGATGCAACAGTTTTTCCATCATACAACAGGAATAACTGCAAACAGTGTGAAAGTACTGGTCATTTCTACTTCCCGGGCAACCTAGGCTTCACTCTAGGGCGTTGCTCCACCATATCGAATAGTTAAGGACTTAGAAGTCAGCGCTCGAAGCATAAAATGCAAAATAAATAGAACAGTTGTTCCATTGTATAAAACGAATAACTGCAACCAGTGTGAAAGTACTGGTCATTTCTACGTTCCGGCAACCTAGGCTCCACCCTAGGGCGTTGTTCCACCAGATCGAATAGTTAGGGCCTAAGAAGTCAACGCCAGAAGCATAAAATACGATATAAATACAACAGCTTTTCCATCGTACAAAACGAATAATGGTAACCAGTGTGAAAGTTATGGTCACTTCTACGTTCCGGTCAACCTAGGCTTCACTCTAGGACGTTGGTCCACCAGATCGAATAGTTAGGGCCTATGAAGTCAACGCCAGAAGCATAAAATACGATACAAATACAACAGCGTTTCCATCGTAGAAGACGGATAATGGCAACCAGTGTGAAAGTTATGGTCATTTCTACGTTCCGAGCAACGGAGGCTTTACTCTAGGCCGTTGCTCCACCAGATCGAATAGTTAGGGCCTTTGAAGTCAACGCCAGAAGCATAAATAACAATAAAGATGCAACAGTTTTTCCATCATACAACAAGAATAACTGCAAACAGTGTGAAAGTACAGGTCATTTCTACGTTCCGGGTAACCTAGGTTTCACTCTAGGGCGTTGCTCCACCAGATCGAATAGCTAGGGCCTTAGAAGTCAGCGCCCGAAGCATAAAATGCAAAATAAATAGAACAGTTTTTCATTGTATAAAACGAATAACTGCAACCGGTGTGAAAGTACTGGTCATTTCTACGTTCCGGGCAACCTAGGCTTCACTCAAGGGCGTTGCTCCACCAGATCGAATAGTTAGGGCCATAGAAGTCAACGCCAGAAGCATAAAATACAATAAAGGTGCAACAGTTTTTCCATCGTACGACAGGAATAACTGCAAACAGTGTGAAAGTACTGGTCATTTCTAGGTTCCGGGTAACCTAGGTTTCACTATTGGGCGTTGCTCCACCAGATCGAATAGCTAGGGCCTTAGAAGTTAACGCCTGAAGCATAAAATACAAAAAAATAGAACAGTTTTTCCATGTGTGAAACGAATAATTGCTACCAGTGTGAACGTTATGGTCATTTCTACGTTCCGGGCAACCTAGGCTTCACTCTAGGGCGTTGCTCCACCAGATCGAATAGTTAGGGCCTTAGAAGTCAACGCCAGAAGCATAAAATACAATAAAGATCCAACAGTTCTTCCGTCATACAACAGGAATAACTGCAAACAGTGTGAAAGTACTGGTCATTTCTACTTCCCGGGAAACCTAGGCTTCACTCTAGGGCGTTGCTCCACCAGATCGAATAGTTAGGGCCTCAGAAGTCAGCGCCCGATGCATAAAATGCAAAATAAATAGAACAGCTTTTCATTGTATAAAACGAATAACTGCAACCAGTGTGAAAGCACTGGTCATTTCTACGTTCCGGGCAACCTAGGCTTCACTCTAGGGCGTTGTTCCACCAGATGGAATGGTTAGGGCCTAAGAAGTCAACGCCAGAAGCATAAAATACGATATAAATGCAACAGTTTTTCCATCGTATAAAATGAATAATTGCAGACTTTGTGAAAGTAATGGTCATTTCTACGTTCCGGTCAACCTAGGCGCCACTCTAGGGCGTTGCTCCACCACATCTAATAGCTACGGCCTTAGAAGTCAACGCCAGGAGCATAAAATACAATAAAAATGCAGCAGTTTTTCCATCGTATAGCATGACTAATTGCAACCAGTGCGAAAGTAATGCTCATATCGACATTTCGGGCATCCTAGATTAAACTCTGAGGCGTTCCTCCAACAGATCGAAGAGTTAGGCCCTTAGAAGTCAACGCGAGGAGCATAAACTACAAAATAAATACAACAGTCTTTCCATCGTATAAAACGAATAATTGCAACCGGTGTGAAAGTACTGGTCATTTCTACGTTCCGGGCAACCTAGTCTTGACCCTAGGGCGTTGTTCCACCGAATGGAATAGTTAGGGCCTAAGAAGTCAACGCCCGAAGCATAAAATGCCAAATAAATACAACAGTTTTTCATTGTATAAAACGAATAACTGCAAACGGTATGAAAGTACTGGTAATTCCTACGTTCCGGGGAACCTAGGCTTCACTCAAGGGCGTTGCTCCACCAGATCGAATAGTTAGGGCCTCAGAAGTCAACGCCAGAAGCATAAAATACAATAAAGATGCAACAGTTTTTCCATCGTACAACAGGAATAACTGCAAACATTGTGAAAGTACTGGTCATTTCTACGTTCCGGGTAACCTAGGTTTCACTATTGGGCGTTGCTCCACCAGATCGAATAGCTAGGGCCTTAGAAGTTAACGCCTGAAGCATAAAATACAAAAAAATAGAACAGTTTTTCCATGTGTAAAACGAATAATTGCTACCAGTGTGAACGTTATGGTCATTTCTACGTTCCGGGCAACCTAGGCTTCACTCTAGGGCGTTGCTCCACCAGATCGAATAGTTAGGGCCTTAGAAGTCAACGCCAGAAGCATAAAATACAATAAAGATGCAACAGTTTTTCCGTCATACAACAGGAATAACTGCAAACAGTGTGAAAGTACTGGTCATTTCTACTTCCCGGGAAACCTAGGCTTCACTCTAGGGCGTTGCTCCACCAGATCGAATAGTTAGGGCCTCAGAAGTCAGCGCCCGATGCATAAAATGCAAAATAAATAGAACAGCTTTTCATTGTATAAAACGAATAACTGCAACCAGTGTGAAAGCACTGGTCATTTCTACGTTCCGGGCAACCTAGGCTTCACTCTAGGGCGTTTCTCCACCAGATCGAATAGTTAGGGCCTTAGAAGTCAACGCCAGGAGCTTAAAATACAATAAAGATGCAACAGTTTTTCCATCGTACAACAGGAATAACTGCAAACAGTGTGAAAGTACTGGTCATTTCTACGTTCCGGGTAACCTAGGTTTCACTCTAGGGCGTTGCTCCACCAGATAGAATAGCTAGGGACTTATAATTCAACGCCAGAAGTATAAAATACAATACAAGTACAACAGTTTTTCCATCGTATAAAATGTATATTTGCAAAAATTGTGAAAGTAATGGTCATTTCTACGTTCCGGGCAACCTATGCGACACTCAAGGGCGTTGCTCCACCACATCTAATAGCTACGGCCTTAGGAGTCGATGCCAGATGCATAAAATACGATATAAATACAACAGCTTTTCCATCGTATAAAACGAATAATGGCAACCAGTGTGAAAGTACTGGTCATTTCTACGTTCCGGGCAACCTAGGCTTCACTCTAGGGCGTTGCTCGACCAGATCGAATAGTTAGGGCCTTAGAAGTCAACGCCAGAAGCATAAAATACAATAAAGATGCAACAGTTTTTCCATCGTACAACAGGAGTAACTGCAGACAGTGTGAAAGTACTGGTCATTTCTACTTCCCGGGCAACCTAGGCTTCACTCTAGGGCGTTGCTCCACCATATCGAATAGTTAGGGCCTTAGAAGTCAGCGCCCGAAGCATAAAATGCAAAATAAATAGAACAGTTGTTCCATTGTATAAAACGAATAACTGCAACCAGTGTGAAAGTACTGGTCATTTCTACGTTCCGGCAACCTATGCTCCACCCTAGGGCGTTGTTCCACCAGATCGAATAGTTAGCGCCTAAGAAGTCAACGCCAGAAGCATAAAATACGATATAAATACAACAGCTTTTCCATCGTACAAAACGAATAATGGTAACCAGTGTGAAAGTTATGGTCATTTCTACGTTCCGGTCAACCTAGGCTTCACTCTAGGACGTTGGACCACCAGATCGAATAGTTAGGGCCTATGAAGTCAACGCCAGAAGCATAAAATACGATACAAATACAACAGCGTTTCCATCGTAGAAGACGGATAATGGCAACCAGTGTGAAAGTTATGGTCATTTCTACGTTCCGAGCAACCTAGGCTTTACTCTAGGCCGTTGCTCCACCAGATCCAATAGTTAGGGCCTTTGAAGTCAACGCCAGAAGCATAAATTACAATAAAGATGCAACAGTTTTTCCATTATACAACAAGAATAACTGCAAACAGTGTGAAAGTACAGGTCATTTCTACGTTCCGGGTAACCTAGGTTTCACTCTAGGGCGTTGCTCCACCAGTTCGAATAGCTAGGGCCTTCGAAGTTAACGCCCGAAGCATAAAATGCAAAATAAATAGAACAGTTGTTCCATTGTATAAAACGAATAACTGCAACCAGTGTGAAAGTACTGGTCATTTCTACGTTCCGGGCAACCTAGGCTTCACTCTAGGGCGTTGTTCCACCAGATGGAATGGTTAGGGCCTAAGAAGTCAACGCCAGAAGCATAAAATACGATATAAATGCAACAGTTTTTCCATCGTATAAAATGAATAATTGCAGACTTTGTGAAAGTAATGGTCATTTCTACGTTCCGGTCAACCTAGGCGCCACTCTAGGGCGTTGCTCCACCACATCTAATAGCTACGGCCTTAGAAGTCAACGCCAGGAGCATAAAATACAATAAAAATGCAGCAGTTTTTCCATCGTATAGCATGACTAATTGCAACCAGTGCGAAAGTAATGCTCATATCGACATTTCGTGCATCCTAGACTAAACTCTGAGGCGTTCCTCCACCAGATCGAAGAGTTAGGCCCTTAGAAGTCAACGCGAGGAGCATAAACTACAAAATAAATACAACAGTCTTTCCATCGTATAAAACGAATAATTGCAACCGGTGTGAAAGTACTGGTCATTTCTACGTTCCGGGCAACCTAGTCTTGACCCTAGGGCGTTGTTCCACCGAATGGAATAGTTAGGGCCTAAGAAGTCAACGCCCGAAGCATAAAATGCCAAATAAATACAACAGTTTTTCATTGTATAAAACGAATAACTGCAACCGGTATGAAAGTACTGGTCATTCCTACGTTCCGGGGAACCTAGGCTTCACTCAAGGGCGTTGCTCCACCAGATCGAATAGTTAGGGCCTCAGAAGTCAACGCCAGAAGCATAAAATACAATAAAGATGCAACAGTTTTTCCATCGTACAACAGGAATATCTGCAAACATTGTGAAAGTACTGGTCATTTCTACGTTCCGGGTAACCTAGGTTTCACTATTGGGCGTTGCTCCACCAGATCGAATAGCTAGGGCCTTAGAAGTTAACGCCTGAAGCATAAAATACAAAAAAATAGAACAGTTTTTCCATGTGTAAAACGAATAATTGCTACCAGTGTGAACGTTATGGTCATTTCTACGTTCCGGGCAACCTAGGCTTCACTCTAGGGCGTTGCTCCACCAGATCGAATAGTTAGGGCCTTAGAAGTCAACGCCAGAAGCATAAAATACAATAAAGATCCAACAGTTCTTCCGTCATACAACAGGAATAACTGCAAACAGTGTGAAAGTACTGGTCATTTCTACTTCCCGGGAAACCTAGGCTTCACTCTAGGGCGTTGCTCCACCAGATCGAATAGTTAGGGCCTCAGAAGTCAGCGCCCGATGCATAAAATGCAAAATAAATAGAACAGCTTTTCATTGTATAAAACGAATAACTGCAACCAGTGTGAAAGCACTGGTCATTTCTACGTTCCGGGCAACCTAGGCTTCACTCTAGGGCGTTGTTCCACCAGATGGAATGGTTAGGGCCTAAGAAGTCAACGCCAGAAGCATAAAATACGA
This sequence comes from Calliopsis andreniformis, assembly GCF_051401765.1. Taxonomy (NCBI): domain Eukaryota; kingdom Metazoa; phylum Arthropoda; class Insecta; order Hymenoptera; family Andrenidae; genus Calliopsis; species Calliopsis andreniformis. Next base: position 2,976,418 of record NW_027480474.1, read on the forward strand.
TATAAATGCAACAGTTTTTCCATCGTATAAAATGAATAATTGCAGACTTTGTGAAAGTAATGGTCATTTCTACGTTCCGGTCAACCTAGGCGCCACTCTAGGGCGTTGCTCCACCACATCTAATAGCTACGGCCTTAGAAGTCAACGCCAGGAGCATAAAATACAATAAAAATGCAGCAGTTTTTCCATCGTATAGCATGACTAATTGCAACCAGTGCGAAAGTAATGCTCATATCGACATTTCGGGCATCCTAGATTAAACTCTGAGGCGTTCCTCCAACAGATCGAAGAGTTAGGCCCTTAGAAGTCAACGCGAGGAGCATAAACTACAAAATAAATACAACAGTCTTTCCATCGTATAAAACGAATAATTGCAACCGGTGTGAAAGTACTGGTCATTTCTACGTTCCGGGCAACCTAGTCTTGACCCTAGGGCGTTGTTCCACCGAATGGAATAGTTAGGGCCTAAGAAGTCAACGCCCGAAGCATAAAATGCCAAATAAATACAACAGTTTTTCATTGTATAAAACGAATAACTGCAAACGGTATGAAAGTACTGGTAATTCCTACGTTCCGGGGAACCTAGGCTTCACTCAAGGGCGTTGCTCCACCAGATCGAATAGTTAGGGCCTCAGAAGTCAACGCCAGAAGCATAAAATACAATAAAGATGCAACAGTTTTTCCATCGTACAACAGGAATAACTGCAAACATTGTGAAAGTACTGGTCATTTCTACGTTCCGGGTAACCTAGGTTTCACTATTGGGCGTTGCTCCACCAGATCGAATAGCTAGGGCCTTAGAAGTTAACGCCTGAAGCATAAAATACAAAAAAATAGAACAGTTTTTCCATGTGTAAAACGAATAATTGCTACCAGTGTGAACGTTATGGTCATTTCTACGTTCCGGGCAACCTAGGCTTCACTCTAGGGCGTTGCTCCACCAGATCGAATAGTTAGGGCCTTAGAAGTCAACGCCAGAAGCATAAAATACAATAAAGATGCAACAGTTTTTCCGTCATACAACAGGAATAACTGCAAACAGTGTGAAAGTACTGGTCATTTCTACTTCCCGGGAAACCTAGGCTTCACTCTAGGGCGTTGCTCCACCAGATCGAATAGTTAGGGCCTCAGAAGTCAGCGCCCGATGCATAAAATGCAAAATAAATAGAACAGCTTTTCATTGTATAAAACGAATAACTGCAACCAGTGTGAAAGCACTGGTCATTTCTACGTTCCGGGCAACCTAGGCTTCACTCTAGGGCGTTTCTCCACCAGATCGAATAGTTAGGGCCTTAGAAGTCAACGCCAGGAGCTTAAAATACAATAAAGATGCAACAGTTTTTCCATCGTACAACAGGAATAACTGCAAACAGTGTGAAAGTACTGGTCATTTCTACGTTCCGGGTAACCTAGGTTTCACTCTAGGGCGTTGCTCCACCAGATAGAATAGCTAGGGACTTATAATTCAACGCCAGAAGTATAAAATACAATACAAGTACAACAGTTTTTCCATCGTATAAAATGTATATTTGCAAAAATTGTGAAAGTAATGGTCATTTCTACGTTCCGGGCAACCTATGCGACACTCAAGGGCGTTGCTCCACCACATCTAATAGCTACGGCCTTAGGAGTCGATGCCAGATGCATAAAATACGATATAAATACAACAGCTTTTCCATCGTATAAAACGAATAATGGCAACCAGTGTGAAAGTACTGGTCATTTCTACGTTCCGGGCAACCTAGGCTTCACTCTAGGGCGTTGCTCGACCAGATCGAATAGTTAGGGCCTTAGAAGTCAACGCCAGAAGCATAAAATACAATAAAGATGCAACAGTTTTTCCATCGTACAACAGGAGTAACTGCAGACAGTGTGAAAGTACTGGTCATTTCTACTTCCCGGGCAACCTAGGCTTCACTCTAGGGCGTTGCTCCACCATATCGAATAGTTAGGGCCTTAGAAGTCAGCGCCCGAAGCATAAAATGCAAAATAAATAGAACAGTTGTTCCATTGTATAAAACGAATAACTGCAACCAGTGTGAAAGTACTGGTCATTTCTACGTTCCGGCAACCTATGCTCCACCCTAGGGCGTTGTTCCACCAGATAGAATAGTTAGCGCCTAAGAAGTCAACGCCAGAAGCATAAAATACGATATAAATACAACAGCTTTTCCATCGTACAAAACGAATAATGGTAACCAGTGTGAAAGTTATGGTCATTTCTACGTTCCGGTCAACCTAGGCTTCACTCTAGGACGTTGGACCACCAGATCGAATAGTTAGGGCCTATGAAGTCAACGCCAGAAGCATAAAATACGATACAAATACAACAGCGTTTCCATCGTAGAAGACGGATAATGGCAACCAGTGTGAAAGTTATGGTCATTTCTACGTTCCGAGCAACCTAGGCTTTACTCTAGGCCGTTGCTCCACCAGATCCAATAGTTAGGGCCTTTGAAGTCAACGCCAGAAGCATAAATTACAATAAAGATGCAACAGTTTTTCCATTATACAACAAGAATAACTGCAAACAGTGTGAAAGTACAGGTCATTTCTACGTTCCGGGTAACCTAGGTTTCACTCTAGGGCGTTGCTCCACCAGTTCGAATAGCTAGGGCCTTCGAAGTTAACGCCCGAAGCATAAAATGCAAAATAAATAGAACAGTTGTTCCATTGTATAAAACGAATAACTGCAACCAGTGTGAAAGTACTGGTCATTTCTACGTTCCGGGCAACCTAGGCTTCACTCTAGGGCGTTGTTCCACCAGATGGAATGGTTAGGGCCTAAGAAGTCAACGCCAGAAGCATAAAATACGATATAAATGCAACAGTTTTTCCATCGTATAAAATGAATAATTGCAGACTTTGTGAAAGTAATGGTCATTTCTACGTTCCGGTCAACCTAGGCGCCACTCTAGGGCGTTGCTCCACCACATCTAATAGCTACGGCCTTAGAAGTCAACGCCAGGAGCATAAAATACAATAAAAATGCAGCAGTTTTTCCATCGTATAGCATGACTAATTGCAACCAGTGCGAAAGTAATGCTCATATCGACATTTCGTGCATCCTAGACTAAACTCTGAGGCGTTCCTCCACCAGATCGAAGAGTTAGGCCCTTAGAAGTCAACGCGAGGAGCATAAACTACAAAATAAATACAACAGTCTTTCCATCGTATAAAACGAATAATTGCAACCGGTGTGAAAGTACTGGTCATTTCTACGTTCCGGGCAACCTAGTCTTGACCCTAGGGCGTTGTTCCACCGAATGGAATAGTTAGGGCCTAAGAAGTCAACGCCCGAAGCATAAAATGCCAAATAAATACAACAGTTTTTCATTGTATAAAACGAATAACTGCAACCGGTATGAAAGTACTGGTCATTCCTACGTTCCGGGGAACCTAGGCTTCACTCAAGGGCGTTGCTCCACCAGATCGAATAGTTAGGGCCTCAGAAGTCAACGCCAGAAGCATAAAATACAATAAAGATGCAACAGTTTTTCCATCGTACAACAGGAATATCTGCAAACATTGTGAAAGTACTGGTCATTTCTACGTTCCGGGTAACCTAGGTTTCACTATTGGGCGTTGCTCCACCAGATCGAATAGCTAGGGCCTTAGAAGTTAACGCCTGAAGCATAAAATACAAAAAAATAGAACAGTTTTTCCATGTGTAAAACGAATAATTGCTACCAGTGTGAACGTTATGGTCATTTCTACGTTCCGGGCAACCTAGGCTTCACTCTAGGGCGTTGCTCCACCAGATCGAATAGTTAGGGCCTTAGAAGTCAACGCCAGAAGCATAAAATACAAAAAAGATGCAACAGTTTTTCCGTCATACAACAGGAATAACTGCAAACAGTGTGAAAGTACTGGTCATTTCTACGTTCCGGGTAACCTAGGTTTCACTATTGGGCGTTGCTCCACCAGATCGAATAGCTAGGGCCTTAGAAGTTAACGCCTGAAGCATAAAATACAAAAAAATAGAACAGTTTTTCCATGTGTAAAACGAATAATTGCTAACAGTGTGAACGTTATGGTCATTTCTACGTTCCGGGCAACCTAGGCTTCACTGTATGGCGTTGCTCCACCAAATCGAATAGTTAGGACCTTAGAAGCCAACGCCCGAAGCATAAAATACAATATAAGTACAACAGTATTTCCATCGTATAAAATGAATGATTGCGAACATTGTGAAGGTAATGGTAATTTCTACGTTCCGGGCAACCTACGTTTGAGCCTAGGGCGTTGTTCCACCAGATGGTATAGTTAGGACCTAAGAAGTCAACGCCAGAAGCATAAAATACGATACAAATACAACAGCTTTTCCATCGTAGAAAACGAATAATTGCAGGCATTGTGAAAGTAATGGTGGTTTCTACGTTCCGAGCATCCTAGGCTTCACTCGAGGGCGTTGCTCCACCAGATCGAATAGTTAGGGCCTTAGAAGTCAACGCCAGAAGCATAAAATACAATAAAGATGCAACAGTTTTTCCGTCGTATAACAGAAATAACTGCAACCAGTGTGAAAGTACTGGTCATTTCTACGTTCCGGGTAACCTAGGTTTCACTCTAGGGCGTTGGTCCACCAGATAGAATAGCTAGGGACTTATAATTCAACGCCAGAAGAATAAAATACAATACAAGTACAACAGTTTTTCCATCGTATAAAATGTATATTTGCAAAAATTGTGAAAGTAATGGTCATTTCTACGTTCCGGGCAACCTATGCGACACTCAAGGGCGTTGCTCCACCACATCTAATAGCTACGGCCTTAGGAGTCGATGCCAGATGCATAAAATACGATATAAATACAACAGCTTTTCAATCGTATAAAACGGATAATGGCAACCAGTGTGAAAGTACTGGTCATTTCTACGTTCCGGGCAACCTAGGCTTCACTCTAGTGCGTTGCTCGACCAGATCGAATAGTTAGGGCCTATGAAGTCAACGCCAGAAGCATAAAGTACGATACAAATACAACAGCGTTTCCATCGTAGAAGACGGATAATGGCAACCAGTGTGAAAGTTATGGTCGTTTCTACGTTCCGAGCAACCTAGGCTTTACTCTAGGCCGTTGCTCCACCAGATCGAATAGTTAGGGCCTTTGAAGTCAACGCCAGAAGCATAAAATACAATAAAGATGCAACAGTTTTTCCATCATACAACAAGAATAACAGCAAACAGTGTGAAAGTACAGGTCATTTCTACGTTCCGGGTAACCTAGGTTTCACTCTAGGGCGTTGCTCCACCAGATCGAATAGCTAGGGCCTTAGAAGTCAGCGCCCGAAGCATAAAATGCAAAATAAATAGAACAGTTTTTCATTGTATAAAACGAATAACTGCAACCGGTGTGAAAGTACTGGTCATTTCTACGTTCCGGGCAACCTAGGCTTCACTCAAGGGCGTTACTCCACCAGATCGAATAGTTAGGGCCTTAGAAGTCAACGCCAGAAGCATAAAATACAATAAAGATGCAACAGTTTTTCCATCGTACGACAGGAATAACTGCAAACAGTGTGAAAGTACTGGTCATTTCTAGGTTCCGGGTAACCTAGGTTTCACTATTGGGCGTTGCTCCACCAGATCGAATAGCTAGGGCCTTAGAAGTTAACGCCTGAAGCATAAAATACAAAAAAATAGAACAGTTTTTCCATGTGTAAAACGAATAATTGCTACCAGTGTGAACGTTATGGTCATTTCTACGTTCCGGGCAACCTAGGCTTCACTCTAGGGCGTTGTTCCACCAGATGGAATAGTTAGGGCCAAAGTAGTCAACGCCAGAAGCATAAAGTACGAGATAAATACAACAGCTTTTCCATCGTATAAAACGAATAATTGCAACCAGTGTGAAAGTTATGGTCATTTCTACGTTCCGGGCAACATGGGCTTCACTCTAGGGCGTGGCGCAACCAGATCGAATAGTTAGGGCCTTAGAAGTCAACGCCAGAAGCATAAAATACGATATAAATAGAACAGCTTTTCCATCGTATAAAACGAATAATTGCAACCAGTGTGGAAGTTATGGTCATTTCTACGTTCCGGGCAACCTATTCTTCACTCTAGGGAGTTGATCGACCAGATCGAATAGCTAGGGCCTTAGAAGTCAACGCCTGAAGTACAAAATACAATGAAAATACAAGAGTCTTTCCATCCTATAACAGGAGTTATTGCAACCCGTGTGAAAGTGATGGTCATTTCTACGTTCCAGGCAACCTAGGCTTCACACTAGGGCGTTGTTTCACCAGATGGAATAGTTAGGGCCTAAGAAGACAACGCCAGAAGCATAAAATACAATATAAATAGAACAGCTTTTCCATCGTGTAAAACGAATAATTCCAACCAGTGTGGAAGTTATGGTCATTTCTACGTTCCGGGCAACCTAGGCTTCACTCTAGGGCGTTGCTCGACCAGATCGAATAGCTAGGGCCTTAGAAGTCAACGCCTGAAGTATAAAATACAATAAAAATACAACAGCCTTTCCATCCTATAACAGGAATAATTGCAACCCGTGTGAAAGTGATGGTCATTTCTACGTTCCAGGCAACCTAGGCTTCACCCTAGGGCGTTGTTCCACCAGATTGAATAGTTAGGGCCTAAGAAGTCAACGCCAGAAGCATAGAACACTATATAAATACAACAGCTTTTCCATCATATAAAACGAATAATTGCAACCAGGATGAAAGTTATGGTCATTTCTACTTTCCGGGCAACCTAGGCTTCACTCTAGGGCGTTGCCCCACCAGATCGAATAGTTAGGGCCTTAGAAGTCAACGCCCGAAGCATAAAACACAAAATAAATAAAACAGCTTTTCCATCGCATAAAACGAATAATTGCAACCAGTGTGAAGGTAATGGTCATTTCTACGTTCCGGGCAACTTAGGCGTCACCCTAGGGCGTTGCACCAACAGATTGAATAGTTAGGGCCTTAGAAGTCAACGCCAGAAGCATAAAATACAAAATAAATAAAACAGTTTTTCCATCGTATAAAACGAATAATTGCAACCAGTATGAAAGTTAACGTCATTTCTACATTCCGGGCAACATAGGCTTCACCCTTGGGCGTTGCACCAACAGATTGAATAGTTAGGGCCTTAGAAGTCAACGCCAGAAGCATAAAATACAAAATAAATAAAACAGTTTTTCCATCGTATAAAACGAATAATTGCAACCAGTATGAAAGTTAACGTCATTTCTACATTCCGGGCAACATAGGCTTCACCCTAGGGCGTTGCACCAACAGATTGAATAGTTAGGGCCATAGCAGTCAACGCCCGAAGCATAAAATACAAAATAAATAGAACAGTTTTTCCATCGTATAAAAAGAATAATTGCTACCGGTGTGAAAGTTATGGTCATTTCTCCGTTCCGGGCAACCTAGGCTTCACTCTAGGGCGTTGCTCCACCGGATCGAATGGTTAGGGCCTTAGAAGTCAACGCCAGAAGCATAAAATACAAAATAAATGATACAGTTTTTCCATCGTATAAAACGAATAATTGCTACCAGTGTGAAAGTTATGGTCATTTCTACGTTACGCGCAACCTAGGCTGCACCCGAAGGCGTTGTTCCACCAGATGGAATAGTTAGGGCCTAAGTGTTCAACGCCAGAATCATAAAATACGATATAAATACAACAGCTTTTCCAGCGTATAAAACGAATAATTGCAACCAGTGTGGAAGTTATGGTCATGTCTACATTCCGGGCAACCTAGGCTTCACTCTAGGGCGTTGCTCGACCAGATCGAATAGCTAGGGCCTTAGAAGTCAACGCCTGAAGTATAAAATACAATAAAAATACAACAGCCTTTCCACCCTATAACAGGAATAATAGCAACCCGAGTGAAAGTGATGGTCATTTCTACGTTCCAGGCAACCCACGCTTCACCCTAGGGCGTTGTTCCACCAGATGGAATAGTTAGGGCCTAAGAAGTAAACGCCAGAAGCATAAAACACTATATAAATACAACAGTTTTTCCATCATATAAAACGAATAATTGCAACCAGGATGAAAGTTATGGTCATTTCTACTTTCCGGGCCACCTAGGCTTCACTCTAGGGCGTAGCCCCACCAGATCGAATAGTTAGGGCCTTAGAAGTCAACGCCCGAAGCATAAAACACAAAATAAATAAAACAGTTTTTCCATCGCATAAAACGGATAATTGAAACCAGTATGAAAGTTAACGTCATTTCTACCTTCCGGGCAACATGGGCTTCACCCTTGGGCGTTGCACCAACAGATTGAATAGTTAGGGCCTTAGAAGTCAACGCCCGAAGCATAAAATACAAAATGAATAGAACAGTTTTTCCATCGTATAAAACGAATAATTGCAACCAGTGTGAAGGTAATGGTCATTTCTACGTTCCAGGCAACTTAGGCGTCACCCTAGGGCGTTGCTCCACCACATCTAATAGCAACGGCCTTAGAAGTCAGCCCCAGATGAATAAAATACATAAAAGATGCCACAGCTTTTCCATCGTATAAAACGAATAATTGCAACCAGTGTGAAAGTTATGGTCATTTCTACGTTCCGGGCAACATAGGCTTCACTCTAGGGCGTTGCGCCACCAGATCGAATAGTTAGGGCCTTAGAAGTCAACGCCAGAAGCATAAAATACGATATAAATACAACAGCTTTTCCATCGTATAAAACGAATAATTGCAACCAGTGTGGAAGTTATGGTCATTTCTACGTTCCGGGCAACCTAGGCTTCACTCTAGGGCGTTGTTCCACCAGATGCAATAGTTAGGGCCTAAGAAGTCAACGCCAGAAGCATAAAACTCTATATAAATACAACAGTTTTTCCATCATATAAAACGAATAATTGCAACCAGGATGAAAGTTATTGTCATTTCTACTTTCCGGGCAACCTAGGCATCACCCTAGGGCGTTGCGCCACCAGATCGAATAGTTAGGGCCTTAGAAGTCAACGCCCGAAGCATAAAATACAAAATAAATAAAACAGTTTTTCCATCGTATAAAACGAATAATTGCAACCAGTATGATAGTTAACGCCATTTCTACTTTCCGGGCAACATAGGCTTCACCCTTGGGCGTTGCACCAACAGATTGAATAGTTAGGCCCTTAGAAGTCAACGCCAGAAGCATAAAGTACGAGATAAATACAACAGCTTTTCCATCGTATAAAACGAATAATTGCAACCAGTGTGGAAGTTATGGTCATGTCTACGTTCCGGGCAACCTAGGCTTCACTCTAGGGCGTTGTTCCACCAGATGGAATAGCTAGGGCCTAAGAAGTCAACGCCAGAAGCATAAAACACTATATAAATACAACAGTTTTTCCATCATATAAAACGAATGATAGCAACCAGTGTGAAGGTAATGGTCATTTCTACGTTCCAGGCAACTTAGGCGTCACCCTAGGGCGTTGCTCCACCACATCTAATAGCAACGGCCTTAGAAGTCAGCCCCAGATGAATAAAATACATAAAAGATGCCACAGCTTTTCCATCGTATAAAACGAATAATTGCAACCAGTGTGAAAGTTATGGTCATTTCTACGTTCCGGGCAACATAGGCTTCACTCTAGGGCGTGGCGCCACCAGATCGAATAGTTAGGGCCTTAGAAGTCAACGCCAGAAGCATAAAATACGATATAAATACAACAGCTTTTCCATCGTATAAAACGAATAATTGCAACCAGTGTGGAAGTTATGGTCATTTCTACGTTCCGGGCAACCTAGGCTTCACTCTAGGGCGTTGTTCCACCAGATGGAATAGCTAGGGCCTTAGCAATCAACGCCCGAAGCATAAAATACAAAATAAATAGAACAGTTCTTCCATCGTATAAAAAGAATAATTGCTACCGGTGTGAAAGTTATGGTCATTTCTCCGTTCCGGGCAACCTAGGCTTCACTCTAGGGCGTTGCTCCACCGGATCGAATGGTTAGGGCCTTAGAAGTCAATGCCCGAAGCATAAAACACAAAATAAATAAAACAGCTTTTCCATCGCATAAAACGAATAATTGCAACCAGTATGAAAGTTAACGTCATTTCTACCTTCCGGGCAACATAGGCTTCACCTTGGGCGTTGCACCAACAGATTTAATAGTTAGGGCCTTAGAAGTCAACGCCCGAAGCATGAAATACAAAATAAATAGAACAGTTTTTCCATCGTATAAAACGAATAATTGCAACCAGTGTGAAGGTAATGGTCATTTCTACGTTACGCGCAACCTAGGCTTCACCCGAGGGCGTTGCTCCACCTGATCGAATAGTAAGGGCCTTAGAAGTCAACGCCCGAAGCATAAAATACAAAATAAGTAAAACAGGTTTTCCATCGTATAAAACGAATAATTGCTACCAGTGTGAAAGTTATGGTCATTTCTACGTTACGCGCAACCTAGGCTGCACCCGAAGGCGTTGTTCCACCTGATGGAATAGTTAGGGCCTAAGTGTTCAACGCCAGAATCATAAAATACGATATAAATACAACAGCTTTTCCAGCGTATAAAACGAATAATTGCAACCAGTGTGGAAGTTATGGTCATGTCTACATTCCGGGCAACCTAGGCTTCACTCTAGGGCGTTGCTCGACCAGATCGAATAGCTAGGGCCTTAGAAGTCAACGCCTGAAGTATAAAATACAATAAAAATACAACAGCCTTTCCACCCTATAACAGGAATAATAGCAACCCGAGTGAAAGTGATGGTCATTTCTACGTTCCAGGCAACCCACGCTTCACCCTAGGGCGTTGTTCCACCAGATGGAATAGTTAGGGCCTAAGAAGTAAACGCCAGAAGCATAAAACACTATATAAATACAACAGTTTTTCCATCATATAAAACGAATAATTGCAACCAGGATGAAAGTTATGGTCATTTCTACTTTCCGGGCAACCTAGGCTTCACTCTAGGGCGTAGCCCCACCAGATCGAATAGTTAGGGCCTTAGAAGTCAACGCCCGAAGCATAAAACACAAAATAAATAAACCAGTTTTTCCATCGCATAAAACGGATAATTGAAACCAGTATGAAAGTTAACGTCATTTCTACCTTCCGGGCAACATGGGCTTCACCCTTGGGCGTTGCACCAACAGATTGAATAGTTAGGGCCTTAGAAGTCAACGCCCGAAGCATAAAATACAAAATGAATAGAACAGTTTTTCCATCGTATAAAACGAATAATTGCAACCAGTGTGAAGGTAATGGTCATTTCTACGTTCCAGGCAACTTAGGCGTCACCCTAGGGCGTTGCTCCACCACATCTAATAGCAACGGCCTTAGAAGTCAGCCCCAGATGAATAAAATACATAAAAGATGCCACAGCTTTTCCATCGTATAAAACGAATAATTGCAACCAGTGTGAAAGTTATGGTCATTTCTACGTTCCGGGCAACATAGGCTTCACTCTAGGGCGTTGCGCCACCAGATCGAATAGTTAGGGCCTTAGAAGTCAACGCCAGAAGCATAAAATACGATATAAATACAACAGCTTTTCCATCGTATAAAACGAATAATTGCAACCAGTGTGGAAGTTATGGTCATTTCTACGTTCCGGGCAACCTAGGCTTCACTCTAGGGCGTTGTTCCACCAGATGCAATAGTTAGGGCCTAAGAAGTCAACGCCAGAAGCATAAAACTCTATATAAATACAACAGTTTTTCCATCATATAAAACGAATAATTGCAACCAGGATGAAAGTTATTGTCATTTCTACTTTCCGGGCAACCTAGGCATCACCCTAGGGCGTTGCGCCACCAGATCGAATAGTTAGGGCCTTAGAAGTCAACGCCCGAAGCATAAAATACAAAATAAATAAAACAGTTTTTCCATCGTATAAAACGAATAATTGCAACCAGTATGATAGTTAACGCCATTTCTACTTTCCGGGCAACATAGGCTTCACCCTTGGGCGTTGCACCAACAGATTGAATAGTTAGGCCCTTAGAAGTCAACGCCAGAAGCATAAAGTACGAGATAAATACAACAGCTTTTCCATCGTATAAAACGAATAATTGCAACCAGTGTGGAAGTTATGGTCATGTCTACGTTCCGGGCAACCTAGGCTTCACTCTAGGGCGTTGTTCCACCAGATGGAATAGCTAGGGCCTAAGAAGTCAACGCCAGAAGCATAAAACACTATATAAATACAACAGTTTTTCCATCATATAAAACGAATGATAGCAACCAGTGTGAAGGTAATGGTCATTTCTACGTTCCAGGCAACTTAGGCGTCACCCTAGGGCGTTGCTCCACCACATCTAATAGCAACGGCCTTAGAAGTCAGCCCCAGATGAATAAAATACATAAAAGATGCCACAGCTTTTCCATCGTATAAAACGAATAATTGCAACCAGTGTGAAAGTTATGGTCATTTCTACGTTCCGGGCAACATAGGCTTCACTCTAGGGCGTGGCGCCACCAGATCGAATAGTTAGGGCCTTAGAAGTCAACGCCAGAAGCATAAAATACGATATAAATACAACAGCTTTTCCATCGTATAAAACGAATAATTGCAACCAGTGTGGAAGTTATGGTCATTTCTACGTTCCGGGCAACCTAGGCTTCACTCTAGGGCGTTGTTCCACCAGATGGAATAGCTAGGGCCTTAGCAATCAACGCCCGAAGCATAAAATACAAAATAAATAGAACAGTTCTTCCATCGTATAAAAAGAATAATTGCTACCGGTGTGAAAGTTATGGTCATTTCTCCGTTCCGGGCAACCTAGGCTTCACTCTAGGGCGTTGCTCCACCGGATCGAATGGTTAGGGCCTTAGAAGTCAATGCCCGAAGCATAAAACACAAAATAAATAAAACAGCTTTTCCATCGCATAAAACGAATAATTGCAACCAGTATGAAAGTTAACGTCATTTCTACCTTCCGGGCAACATAGGCTTCACCTTGGGCGTTGCACCAACAGATTTAATAGTTAGGGCCTTAGAAGTCAACGCCCGAAGCATGAAATACAAAATAAATAGAACAGTTTTTCCATCGTATAAAACGAATAATTGCAACCAGTGTGAAGGTAATGGTCATTTCTACGTTACGCGCAACCTAGGCTTCACCCGAGGGCGTTGCTCCACCTGATCGAATAGTAAGGGCCTTAGAAGTCAACGCCCGAAGCATAAAATACAAAATAAGTAAAACAGGTTTTCCATCGTATAAAACGAATAATTGCAACCAGTATGAAAGTTAACGTCATTTCTACTTTCGGGGCAACATAGGCTTCACCCTTGGGCGTTGCACCAACAGATTGAATAGTTAGGCCCTTAGAAGTCAACGCCAGAAGCATAAAATACGATATAAATAGAATAGCTTTTCCATCCTATAAAACGAATAATTGCAACCAGTGTGGAAGTTATGGTCATGTCTACGTTCCGGGCAACCTAGGTTTCACTCTAGGGCGTTGCTCCACCAGATCGAATAGCTAGGGCCTTAGAAGTCAACGCCTGAAGTATAAAATACAATAAAAATACAACAGCCTTTCCATCCTATAACAGGAATAATTGCAACCCGTGTGAAAGTGATTGTCATTTCTACGTTCCAGGCAACCTAGGCTTCACCCTAGGGCGTTGTTCCACCAGATGGAATAGTTAGGGCCTAAGAAGTCAACGCCAGAAGCATAAAATACAAAATAAATAGAACAGTTTTTCCATCGTATAAAAAGAATAATTGCTACCGGTGTGAAAGTTATGGTCATTTCTCCGTTCCGGGCAACCTAGGCTTCACTCTAGGGCGTTGCTCCACCGGATCGAATGGTTAGGGCCTTAGAAGTCAACGCCAGAAGCATAAAATACAAAATAAATGATACAGTTTTTCCATCGTATAAAACGAATAATTGCTACCAGTGTGAAAGTTATGGTCATTTCTACGTTACGCGCAACCTAGGCTGCACCCGAAGGCGTTGTTCCACCAGATGGAATAGTTAGGGCCTAAGTGTTCAACGCCAGAATCATAAAATACGATATAAATACAACAGCTTTTCCAGCGTATAAAACGAATAATTGCAACCAGTGTGGAAGTTATGGTCATGTCTACATTCCGGGCAACCTAGGCTTCACTCTAGGGCGTTGCTCGACCAGATCGAATAGCTAGGGCCTTAGAAGTCAACGCCTGAAGTATAAAATACAATAAAAATACAACAGCCTTTCCACCCTATAACAGGAATAATAGCAACCCGAGTGAAAGTGATGGTCATTTCTACGTTCCAGGCAACCCACGCTTCACCCTAGGGCGTTGTTCCACCAGATGGAATAGTTAGGGCCTAAGAAGTAAACGCCAGAAGCATAAAACACTATATAAATACAACAGTTTTTCCATCATATAAAACGAATAATTGCAACCAGGATGAAAGTTATGGTCATTTCTACTTTCCGGGCAACCTAGGCTTCACTCTAGGGCGTAGCCCCACCAGATGGAATAGTTAGGGCCTTAGAAGTCAACGCCCGAAGCATAAAACACAAAATAAATAAACCAGTTTTTCCATCGCATAAAACGGATAATTGAAACCAGTATGAAAGTTAACGTCATTTCTACCTTCCGGGCAACATGGGCTTCACCCTTGGGCGTTGCACCAACAGATTGAATAGTTAGGGCCTTAGAAGTCAACGCCCGAAGCATAAAATACAAAATGAATAGAACAGTTTTTCCATCGTATAAAACGAATAATTGCAACCAGTGTGAAGGTAATGGTCATTTCTACGTTCCAGGCAACTTAGGCGTCACCCTAGGGCGTTGCTCCACCACATCTAATAGCAACGGCCTTAGAAGTCAGCCCCAGATGAATAAAATACATAAAAGATGCCACAGCTTTTCCATCGTATAAAACGAATAATTGCAACCAGTGTGAAAGTTATGGTCATTTCTACGTTCCGGGCAACATAGGCTTCACTCTAGGGCGTTGCGCCACCAGATCGAATAGTTAGGGCCTTAGAAGTCAACGCCAGAAGCATAAAATACGATATAAATACAACAGCTTTTCCATCGTATAAAACGAATAATTGCAACCAGTGTGGAAGTTATGGTCATTTCTACGTTCCGGGCAACCTAGGCTTCACTCTAGGGCGTTGTTCCACCAGATGCAATAGTTAGGGCCTAAGAAGTCAACGCCAGAAGCATAAAACTCTATATAAATACAACAGTTTTTCCATCATATAAAACGAATAATTGCAACCAGGATGAAAGTTATTGTCATTTCTACTTTCCGGGCAACCTAGGCATCACCCTAGGGCGTTGCGCCACCAGATCGAATAGTTAGGGCCTTAGAAGTCAACGCCCGAAGCATAAAATACAAAATAAATAAAACAGTTTTTCCATCGTATAAAACGAATAATTGCAACCAGTATGATAGTTAACGCCATTTCTACTTTCCGGGCAACATAGGCTTCACCCTTGGGCGTTGCACCAACAGATTGAATAGTTAGGCCCTTAGAAGTCAACGCCAGAAGCATAAAACACTATATAAATACAACAGTTTTTCCATCATATAAAACGAATGATAGCAACCAGTGTGAAGGTAATGGTCATTTCTACGTTCCAGGCAACTTAGGCGTCACCCTAGGGCGTTGCTCCACCACATCTAATAGCAACGGCCTTAGAAGTCAGCCCCAGATGAATAAAATACATAAAAGATGCCACAGCTTTTCCATCGTATAAAACGAATAATTGCAACCAGTGTGAAAGTTATGGTCATTTCTACGTTCCGGGCAACATAGGCTTCACTCTAGGGCGTGGCGCAACCAGATCGAATAGTTAGGGCCTTAGAAGTCAACGCCAGAAGCATAAAATACGATATAAATACAACAGCTTTTCCATCGTATAAAA
Source organism: Calliopsis andreniformis (assembly GCF_051401765.1). Lineage (NCBI taxonomy): Eukaryota > Metazoa > Arthropoda > Insecta > Hymenoptera > Andrenidae > Calliopsis > Calliopsis andreniformis. The sequence goes on from NW_027480474.1 coordinate 2,992,205, forward strand.
CGAATAATTGCAACCAGTGTGGAAGTTATGGTCATTTCTACGTTCCGGGCAACCTAGGCTTCACTCTAGGGCGTTGTTCCACCAGATGGAATAGCTAGGGCCTTAGCAATCAACGCCCGAAGCATAAAATACAAAATAAATAGAACAGTTCTTCCATCGTATAAAAAGAATAATTGCTACCGGTGTGAAAGTTATGGTCATTTCTCCGTTCCGGGCAACCTAGGCTTCACTCTAGGGCGTTGCTCCACCGGATCGAATGGTTAGGGCCTTAGAAGTCAATGCCCGAAGCATAAAACACAAAATAAATAAAACAGCTTTTCCATCGCATAAAACGAATAATTGCAACCAGTATGAAAGTTAACGTCATTTCTACCTTCCGGGCAACATAGGCTTCACCTTGGGCGTTGCACCAACAGATTTAATAGTTAGGGCCTTAGAAGTCAACGCCCGAAGCATGAAATACAAAATAAATAGAACAGTTTTTCCATCGTATAAAACGAATAATTGCAACCAGTGTGAAGGTAATGGTCATTTCTACGTTACGCGCAACCTAGGCTTCACCCGAGGGCGTTGCTCCACCTGATCGAATAGTAAGGGCCTTAGAAGTCAACGCCCGAAGCATAAAATACAAAATAAGTAAAACAGGTTTTCCATCGTATAAAACGAATAATTGCAACCAGTATGAAAGTTAACGTCATTTCTACTTTCGGGGCAACATAGGCTTCACCCTTGGGCGTTGCACCAACAGATTGAATAGTTAGGCCCTTAGAAGTCAACGCCAGAAGCATAAAATACGATATAAATAGAATAGCTTTTCCATCCTATAAAACGAATAATTGCAACCAGTGTGGAAGTTATGGTCATGTCTACGTTCCGGGCAACCTAGGTTTCACTCTAGGGCGTTGCTCCACCAGATCGAATAGCTAGGGCCTTAGAAGTCAACGCCTGAAGTATAAAATACAATAAAAATACAACAGCCTTTCCATCCTATAACAGGAATAATTGCAACCCGTGTGAAAGTGATTGTCATTTCTACGTTCCAGGCAACCTAGGCTTCACCCTAGGGCGTTGTTCCACCAGATGGAATAGTTAGGGCCTAAGAAGTCAACGCCAGAAGCATAAAACACTATATAAATACAACAGTTTTTCCATCATATAAAGCGAATAATTGCAACCAGGATGAAATTTATGGTCATTTCTACTTTCCGGGCAACCTAGGCTTCACTCTAGGGCGTTGTCCCGCCAGATCGAATAGTTAGGGCCTTAGAAGTCAATGCCCGAAGCATAAAACACAAAATAAATAAAACAGCTTTTCCATCGCATAAAACGAATAATTGCAACCAGTATGAAAGTTAACGTCATTTCTACCTTCCGGGCAACATAGGCTTCACCTTGGGCGTTGCACCAACAGATTTAATAGTTAGGGCCTTAGAAGTCAACGCCCGAAGCATGAAATACAAAGTAAATAGAACAGTTTTTCCATCGTATAAAACGAATAATTGCAACCAGTGTGAAGGTAATGGTCATTTCTACGTTCCGGGGAACTTAGGCGTCACCCTAGGGCGTTGCTCCACCACATCTAATAGCAACGGCCTTAGAAGTCAACCCCAGATGAATAAAATACATAAAAGATGCCACAGCTTTTCCATTGTATAAAACTAATAATTGCAACCAGTGTGAAAGTTATGGTCATTTCTACGTTCCGGGCAACCTAGGCTTCACTCTAGGGCGTTGTTCCACCAGATGCAATAGTTAGGGCCTAAGAAGTCAACGCCAGAATCATAAAACACTATATAAATACAACAGTTTTTCCATCATATAAAACGAATAATTGCAACCAGGATGAAAGTTATTCTTCATTTCTACTTTCCGGGCAACCTAGGCTTCACCCTAGGGCGTTGCTCCAACAGATTGAGTAGCTAGGGCCTTAGAAGTCAATGCCCGAAGCATAAAATACAATATAAATACAACAGTTTTTCCATCGTATAAAACGAATAATTGAAACCAGTATGAAAGTTAACGTCACTTCTACTTTCCGGGCTACCTAGGCTTCACCCTAGAGCGTTGCTCCAACAGATTGAATAGTTAGGGCCTTAGAAGCCAACGCCAGAAGCATAAAGTACAATAAAGATGCAAAAGTTTTTCCATCGTATAACAGGAATAACTGCAACCAGTGTGGAAGTTATGGTCATTTCTACGTTCCGGGCAACCTAGGCTTCACTCTAGGGCGTTCCTCCACCAGATCGAATAGTTAGGGCCTTAGAAGTCTACGCCCGAAGCATAAAATACAAAATAAATAGAACAGCTTTTCCATCGTATAAAACGAATAATTGCTACCGGTGTGAAAATTATGGTCATTTCTCCGTTCCGGGCAACCCAGGCTTCACTCTAGGGCGTTGCTCCACCAGATCGAATAGTTAGGGCCTTAGAAGTCAACGCCAGAAGCATAAAATACAGAATAAATAAAACAGTTTTTCCATCGTACAAAACGAATAATTGCTACCAGTGTGAGCGTTATGGTCATTTCTACGTTCCGCGCAACCTAGGCTTCACTCTAGGCCGTTGCTCCACCAGATCGAATGGCTAGGTCCTTAGAAGTCAACGCCAGAAGCATAAAATACGATATAAATACAACAGCTTTTCCATCGTATAAAACGAATAATTGCAACCAGTGTGGAAGTTATGGTCATTTCTACGTTCCCGGCAACCTAGGCTTCACTCTAGGGCGTTGCTCGACCAGATCGAATAGCTAGGGCCTTAGAAGTCAACGCCTGAAGTATAAAATACAATAAAAATGCAACAGTCTTTCCATCCTATAACATGAATAACTGCAACCCGTGTGAATGTGATGGTCATTTCTACGTTCCAGGCAACCTAGGATTCACCCTAGGGCGTTGTTCCACCAGATGGAATAGTTAGGGCCTAAGAAGTCAACGCCAGAAGCATAAAACACTATATAAATACAACAGCTTTTCCAACATATAAAACGGATAATTGCAACCAGGATGAAAGTTATGGTCATTTCTACTTTCCGGGCAACCTAGGTTTCACACTGGGGCGTTGCTCCAACAGATTGAATAGTTAGGGCCTTAGAAGTCAATGCCCGAAGCATAAAATACAATATAAATACAACAGTTTTTCCATCGTATAAAACGAATAATTGCAACCAGAAAGAAAGTTAACGTCGTTCCTACTTTCCGGGCAACCTTAGGCTTCACCCTAGGGCGTTGCACCAACAGATTGAATAGTTAGGGCCTTAGAAGTCAACGCCCGAAGCATAAAATACAAAATAAATAAAACAGTTTTTCCATCGTATAAAAAGAATAATTGCTACCGGTGTGAAAGTTATGGTCATTTCTCCGTTCCGGGCAACCTAGGCTTCACTCTAGGGCGTTGCTCCACCGGATCGAATGGTTAGGGCCTTAGAAGTCAACGCCAGAAGCATAAAATACAAAATAAATGATACAGTTTTTCCATCGTATAAAACGAATAATTGCTACCAGTGTGAAAGTTATGGTCATTTCTACGTTACGCGCAACCTAGGCTGCACCCGAAGGCGTTGTTCCACCAGATGGAATAGTTAGGGCCTAAGTGTTCCACGCCAGAATCATAAAATACGATATAAATACAACAGCTTTTCCAGCGTATAAAACGAATAATTGCAACCAGTGTGGAAGTTATGGTCATGTCTACATTCCGGGCAACCTAGGCTTCACTCTAGGGCGTTGCTCGACCAGATCGAATAGCTAGGGCCTTAGAAGTCAACGCCTGAAGTATAAAATACAATAAAAATACAACAGCCTTTCCACCCTATAACAGGAATAATAGCAACCCGAGTGAAAGTGATGGTCATTTCTACGTTCCAGGCAACCCACGCTTCACCCTAGGGCGTTGTTCCACCAGATGGAATAGTTAGGGCCTAAGAAGTAAACGCCAGAAGCATAAAACACTATATAAATACAACAGTTTTTCCATCATATAAAACGAATAATTGCAACCAGGATGAAAGTTATGGTCATTTCTACTTTCCGGGCAACCTAGGCTTCACTCTAGGGCGTAGTCCCACCAGATCGAATCGTTAGGGCCTTAGAAGTCAACGCCCGAAGCATAAAACACAAAATAAATAAAACAGTTTTTCCATCGCATAAAACGGATAATTGAAACCAGTATGAAAGTTAACGTCATTTCTACCTTCCGGGCAACATGGGCTTCACCCTTGGGCGCTGCACCAACAGATTGAATAGTTAGGGCCTTAGAAGTCAACGCCCGAAGCATAAAATACAAAATGAATAGAACAGTTTTTCCATCGTATAAAACGAATAATTGCAACCAGTGTGAAGGTAATGGTCATTTCTACGTTCCAGGCAACTTAGGCGTCACCCTAGGGCGTTGCTCCACCACATCTAATAGCAACGGCCTTAGAAGTCAGCCCCAGATGAATAAAATACATAAAAGATGCCACAGCTTTTCCATCGTATAAAACGAATAATTGCAACCAGTGTGGAAGTTATGGTCATTTCTACGTTCCGGGCAACCTAGGCTTCACTCTAGGGCGTTGTTCCACCAGATGCAATAGTTAGGGCCTAAGAAGTCAACGCCAGAAGCATAAAACTCTATATAAATACAACAGTTTTTCCATCATATAAAACGAATAATTGCAACCAGGATGAAAGTTATTGTCATTTCTACTTTCCGGGCAACCTAGGCATCACCCTAGGGCGTTGCGCCACCAGATCGAATAGTTAGGGCCTTAGAAGTCAACGCCCGAAGCATAAAATACAAAATAAATAAAACAGTTTTTCCATCGTATAAAACGAATAATTGCAACCAGTATGATAGTTAACGCCATTTCTACTTTCCGTGCAACATAGGCTTCACCCTTGGGCGTTGCACCAACAGATTGAATAGTTAGGCCCTTAGAAGTCAACGCCAGAAGCATAAAGTACGAGATAAATACAACAGCTTTTCCATCGTATAAAACGAATAATTGCAACCAGTGTGGAAGTTATGGTCATGCCTACGTTCCGGGCAACCTAGGCATCACCCTAGGGCGTTGCGCCACCAGATCGAATAGTTAGGGCCTTAGAAGTCAACGCCCGAAGCATAAAATACAAAATAAATAAAACAGTTTTTCCATCATATAGAACGAATAATAGCAACCAGTGTGAAGGTAATGGTCATTTCTACGTTCCAGGCAACTTAGGCGTCACGCTAGGGCGTTGCTCCACCACATCTAATAGCAACGGCCTTAGAAGTCAGCCCCAGATGAATAAAATACATAAAAGATGCCACAGCTTTTCCATCGTATAAAACGAATAATTGCAACCAGTGTGAAAGTTATGGTCATTTCTACGTTCCGGGCAACATAGGCTTCACTCTAGGGCGTGGCGCCACCAGATCGAATAGTTAGGGCCTTAGAAGTCAACGCCAGAAGCATAAAATACGATATAAATACAACAGCTTTTCCATCGTATAAAACGAATAATTGCAACCAGTGTGGAAGTTATGGTCATTTCTACGTTCCGGGCAACCTAGGCTTCACTCTAGGGCGTTGTTCCACCAGATGGAATAGCTAGGGCCTTAGCAATCAACGCCCGAAGCATAAAATACAAAATAAATAGAACAGTTCTTCCATCGTATAAAAAGAATAATTGCTACCGGTGTGAAAGTTATGGTCATTTCTCCGTTCCGGGCAACCTAGGCTTCACTCTAGGGCGTTGCTCCACCGGATCGAATGGTTAGGGCCTTAGAAGTCAACGCCAGAGGCATAAAATACAAAATAAATAAAACAGTTTTTCCATCGTATAAAACGAATAATTGCTACCAGTGTGAAAGTTATGGTCATTTCTACGTCACGCGCAACCTAGGCTTCACCCGAGGGCGTTGCTCCACCAGATCGAAAAGTTAGGGCCTTAGAAGTCAACGCCCGAAGCATAAAATACAAAATAAGTAAAACAGGTTTTCCATCGTATAAAACGAATAATTGCAACCAGTATGAAAGTTAACGTCATTTCTACTTTCGGGGCAACATAGGCTTCACCCTTGGGCGTTGCACCAACAGATTGAATAGTTAGGCCCTTAGAAGTCAACGCCAGAAGCATAAAATACGATATAAATAGAATAGCTTTTCCATCCTATAAAACGAATAATTGCAACCAGTGTGGAAGTTATGGTCATGTCTACGTTCCGGGCAACCTAGGTTTCACTCTAGGGCGTTGCTCCACCAGATCGAATAGCTAGGGCCTTAGAAGTCAACGCCTGAAGTATAAAATACAATAAAAATACAACAGCCTTTCCATCCTATAACAGGAATAATTGCAACCCGTGTGAAAGTGATTGTCATTTCTACGTTCCAGGCAACCTAGGCTTCACCCTAGGGCGTTGTTCCACCAGATGGAATAGTTAGGGCCTAAGAAGTCAACGCCAGAAGCATAAAACACTATATAAATACAACAGTTTTTCCATCATATAAAGCGAATAATTGCAACCAGGATGAAATTTATGGTCATTTCTACTTTCCGGGCAACCTAGGCTTCACTCTAGGGCGTTGTCCCACCAGATCGAATAGTTAGGGCCTTAGAAGTCAATGCCCGAAGCATAAAACACAAAATAAATAAAACAGCTTTTCCATCGCATAAAACGAATAATTGCAACCAGTATGAAAGTTAACGTCATTTCTACCTTCCGGGCAACATAGGCTTCACCTTGGGCGTTGCACCAACAGATTTAATAGTTAGGGCCTTAGAAGTCAACGCCCGAAGCATGAAATACAAAATAAATAGAACAGTTTTTCCATCGTATAAAACGAATAATTGCAACCAGTGTGAAGGTAATGGTCATTTCTACGTTCCGGGGAACTTAGGCTTCACCCTAGGGCGTTGCTCCACCACATCTAATAGCAACGGCCTTAGAAGTCAACCCCAGATGAATAAAATACATAAAAGATGCCACAGCTCTTCCATTGTATAAAACTAATAATTGCAACCAGTGTGAAAGTTATGGTCATTTCTACGTTCCGGGCAACCTATGCTTCACTCTAGGGCGTTGCGCCACCAGATCGAATAGTTAGGGCCTTAGAAGTCAACGCCAGAAGCATAAAATACGATATAAATACAACAGTTTTTCCATCGTATAAAACGAATAATTGCTACCAGTGTGAAAGTTATGGTCATTTCTACGTTACGCGCAACCTAGGCTTCACCCGAGGGCGTTGATCCACCAGATGGAATATTTAGGGCCTAAGAGTTCAACGCCAGAATCATAAAATACGATATAAATACAACAGCTTTTCCATCGTATAAAACGAATAATTGCAACCAGTGTGGAAGTTATGGTCATTTCTACGTTCCGGGCAACCTAGGCTTCACTCTAGGGCGTTGTTCCACCGGATGCAATAGTTAGGGCCTAAGAAGTCAACGCCAGAATCATAACTCACTATATAAATACAACAGTTTTTCCATCATATAAAACGAATAATTGCAACCAGGATGAAAGTTATTCTTCATTTCTACTTTCCGGGCTACCTAGGCTTCACCCTATAGCGTTGCTCCAACAGATTGAATAGTTAGGGCCTTAGAAGCCAACGCCAGAAGCATAAAGTACAATAAAGATGCAAAAGTTTTTCCATCGTATAACAGGAATAACTGCAAACAGTGTGAAAGTTATGGTCATTTCTACGTTCCGGGCAACCTCGGCTTCACTCTAGGGCGTTGCGGCACCAGATCGAATAGTTAGGGCCTTAGAAATCAACGCCCGAAGAATAAAATACAAAACAAATAATACAGTTTTTCCATCGTATAAAACGAATAATTGCAACCAGTGTGGAAGTTATGGTCATTTCTACGTTCCGGGCAACCTAGGCTTCACTCTAGGGCGTTCCTCCACCAGATCGAATAGTTAGGGCCTTAGAAGTCTACGCCCGAAGCATAAAATACAAAATAAATAGAACAGTTTTTCCATCGTATAAAACGAATAATTGCAACCAGTGTGAAGGTAATGGTCCTTTCTACGTTCCGGGCAACTTAGGCGTCACCCTAGGGCGTTGCTCCACCTCATCTAATAGCAACGACCTTAGAAGTCAGCCCCAGATGAATAAAATACACAAAAGATGCCACAGCTTTTCCTTCGTATAAAACGAATAATTGCAACCAGTGTGAAAGTTATGGTCATTTCTACGTTCCGGGCAACATAGGCTTCACTCTAGGGCGTTGCGCCACCAGATCGAATAGTTAGGGCCTTAGAAGTCAACGCCAGAAGCATAAAATACGATATAAATACAACAGCTTTTCCATCGTATAAAACGAATAATTGTTACCGGTGTGAAAATTATGGTCATTTCTCCGTTCCGGGCAACCCAGGCTTCACTCTAGGGCGTTGCTCCACCAGATCGAATAGTTAGGGCCTTAGAAGTCAACGCCAGAAGCATAAAATACAGAATAAATAAAACAGTTTTTCCATCGTACAAAACGAATAATTGCTACCAGTGTGAGCGTTATGGTCATTTCTACGTTCCGCGCAACCTAGGCTTCACTCTAGGCCGTTGCTCCACCAGATCGAATGGCTAGGTCCTTAGAAGTCAACGCCAGAAGCATAAAATACGATATAAATACAACAGCTTTTCCATCGTATAAAACGAATAATTGCAACCAGTGTGGAAGTTATGGTCATTTCTACGTTCCCGGCAACCTAGGCTTCACTCTAGGGCGTTGCTCGACCAGATCGAATAGCTACGGCCTTAGAAGTCAACGCCTGAAGTATAAAATACAATAAAAATGCAACAGTCTTTCCATCCTATAACAGGAATAACTGCAACCCGTGTGAATGTGATGGTCATTTCTACGTTCCAGGCAACCTAGGATTCACCCTAGGGCGTTGTTCCACCAGATGGAATAGTTAGGGCCTAAGAAGTCAACGCCAGAAGCATAAAACACTATATAAATACAACAGCTTTTCCAACATATAAAACGGATAATTGCAACCAGGATGAAAGTTATGGTCATTTCTACTTTCCGGGCAACCTAGGTTTCACACTGGGGCGTTGCTCCAACAGATTGAATAGTTAGGGCCTTAGAAGTCAATGCCCGAAGCATAAAATACAATATAAATACATCAGTTTTTCCATCGTATAAAACGAATAATTGCAACCAGAAAGAAAGTTAACGTCGTTCCTACTTTCCGGGCAACCTTAGGCTTCACCCTAGGGCGTTGCACCAACAGATTGAATAGTTAGGGCCTTAGAAATCAACGCCCCAAGCATAAAATACAAAATAAATAGAACAGTTTTTCCATCGTATAAAACGAATAATTGCAACCAGTGTGGAAGTTATGGTCATGTCTACGTTCCGGGCAACCTAGGTTTCACTCTAGGGCGTTGCTCCACCAGATCGAATAGCTAGGGCCTTAGAAGTCAACGCCTGAAGTATAAAATACAATAAAAATACAACAGCCTTTCCATCCTATAACAGGAATAATTGCAACCCGTGTGAAAGTGATTGTCATTTCTACGTTCCAGGCAACCTAGGCTTCACCCTAGGGCGTTGTTCCACCAGATGGAATAGTTAGGGCCTAAGAAGTCAACGCCAGAAGCATAAAACACTATATAAATACAACAGTTTTTCCATCATATAAAGCGAATAATTGCAACCAGGATGAAATTTATGGTCATTTCTACTTTCCGGGCAACCTAGGCTTCACTCTAGGGCGTTGTCCCACCAGATCGAATAGTTAGGGCCTTAGAAGTCAATGCCCGAAGCATAAAACACAAAATAAATAAAACAGCTTTTCCATCGCATAAAACGAATAATTGCAACCAGTATGAAAGTTAACGTCATTTCTACCTTCCGGGCAACATAGGCTTCACCTTGGGCGTTGCACCAACAGATTTAATAGTTAGGGCCTTAGAAGTCAACGCCCGAAGCATGAAATACAAAATAAATAGAACAGTTTTTCCATCGTATAAAACGAATAATTGCAACCAGTGTGAAGGTAATGGTCATTTCTACGTTCCGGGGAACTTAGGCTTCACCCTAGGGCGTTGCTCCACCACATCTAATAGCAACGGCCTTAGAAGTCAACCCCAGATGAATAAAATACATAAAAGATGCCACAGCTCTTCCATTGTATAAAACTAATAATTGCAACCAGTGTGAAAGTTATGGTCATTTCTACGTTCCGGGCAACCTATGCTTCACTCTAGGGCGTTGCGCCACCAGATCGAATAGTTAGGGCCTTAGAAGTCAACGCCAGAAGCATAAAATACGATATAAATACAACAGTTTTTCCATCGTATAAAACGAATAATTGCTACCAGTGTGAAAGTTATGGTCATTTCTACGTTACGCGCAACCTAGGCTTCACCCGAGGGCGTTGATCCACCAGATGGAATATTTAGGGCCTAAGAGTTCAACGCCAGAATCATAAAATACGATATAAATACAACAGCTTTTCCATCGTATAAAACGAATAATTGCAACCAGTGTGGAAGTTATGGTCATTTCTACGTTCCGGGCAACCTAGGCTTCACTCTAGGGCGTTGTTCCACCGGATGCAATAGTTAGGGCCTAAGAAGTCAACGCCAGAATCATAACTCACTATATAAATACAACAGTTTTTCCATCATATAAAACGAATAATTGCAACCAGGATGAAAGTTATTCTTCATTTCTACTTTCCGGGCTACCTAGGCTTCACCCTATAGCGTTGCTCCAACAGATTGAATAGTTAGGGCCTTAGAAGCCAACGCCAGAAGCATAAAGTACAATAAAGATGCAAAAGTTTTTCCATCGTATAACAGGAATAACTGCAAACAGTGTGAAAGTTATGGTCATTTCTACGTTCCGGGCAACCTCGGCTTCACTCTAGGGCGTTGCGGCACCAGATCGAATAGTTAGGGCCTTAGAAATCAACGCCCGAAGAATAAAATACAAAACAAATAATACAGTTTTTCCATCGTATAAAACGAATAATTGCAACCAGTGTGGAAGTTATGGTCATTTCTACGTTCCGGGCAACCTAGGCTTCACTCTAGGGCGTTCCTCCACCAGATCGAATAGTTAGGGCCTTAGAAGTCTACGCCCGAAGCATAAAATACAAAATAAATAGAACAGTTTTTCCATCGTATAAAACGAATAATTGCAACCAGTGTGAAGGTAATGGTCCTTTCTACGTTCCGGGCAACTTAGGCGTCACCCTAGGGCGTTGCTCCACCTCATCTAATAGCAACGACCTTAGAAGTCAGCCCCAGATGAATAAAATACACAAAAGATGCCACAGCTTTTCCTTCGTATAAAACGAATAATTGCAACCAGTGTGAAAGTTATGGTCATTTCTACGTTCCGGGCAACATAGGCTTCACTCTAGGGCGTTGCGCCACCAGATCGAATAGTTAGGGCCTTAGAAGTCAACGCCAGAAGCATAAAATACGATATAAATACAACAGCTTTTCCATCGTATAAAACGAATAATTGTTACCGGTGTGAAAATTATGGTCATTTCTCCGTTCCGGGCAACCCAGGCTTCACTCTAGGGCGTTGCTCCACCAGATCGAATAGTTAGGGCCTTAGAAGTCAACGCCAGAAGCATAAAATACAGAATAAATAAAACAGTTTTTCCATCGTACAAAACGAATAATTGCTACCAGTGTGAGCGTTATGGTCATTTCTACGTTCCGCGCAACCTAGGCTTCACTCTAGGCCGTTGCTCCACCAGATCGAATGGCTAGGTCCTTAGAAGTCAACGCCAGAAGCATAAAATACGATATAAATACAACAGCTTTTCCATCGTATAAAACGAATAATTGCAACCAGTGTGGAAGTTATGGTCATTTCTACGTTCCCGGCAACCTAGGCTTCACTCTAGGGCGTTGCTCGACCAGATCGAATAGCTACGGCCTTAGAAGTCAACGCCTGAAGTATAAAATACAATAAAAATGCAACAGTCTTTCCATCCTATAACAGGAATAACTGCAACCCGTGTGAATGTGATGGTCATTTCTACGTTCCAGGCAACCTAGGATTCACCCTAGGGCGTTGTTCCACCAGATGGAATAGTTAGGGCCTAAGAAGTCAACGCCAGAAGCATAAAACACTATATAAATACAACAGCTTTTCCAACATATAAAACGGATAATTGCAACCAGGATGAAAGTTATGGTCATTTCTACTTTCCGGGCAACCTAGGTTTCACACTGGGGCGTTGCTCCAACAGATTGAATAGTTAGGGCCTTAGAAGTCAATGCCCGAAGCATAAAATACAATATAAATACATCAGTTTTTCCATCGTATAAAACGAATAATTGCAACCAGAAAGAAAGTTAACGTCGTTCCTACTTTCCGGGCAACCTTAGGCTTCACCCTAGGGCGTTGCACCAACAGATTGAATAGTTAGGGCCTTAGAAATCAACGCCCCAAGCATAAAATACAAAATAAATAGAACAGTTTTTCCATCGTATAAAACGAATAATTGCAACCAGTGTGGAAGTTATGGTCATTTCTACGTTCCGGGCAACCTAGGCTTCACTCTAGGGCGTTGTTCCACCAGATGGAATAGTTAGGGCCTAAGAAGTCAACGCCAGAAGCATAAAATACAAAATAAATAAAACAGTTTTTCCATCGTATAAAACGAATAATTGCTACCAGTGTGAAAGTTATGGTCATTTCTACGTTACGCGCAACCTAGGCTTCACTCTAGGGCGTTGTTCCACCAAATCGAATAGTTAGGGCCTTAGAAGTCAACGCCCGAAGCATAAAATACAAAATAAATAAAACAGTTTTTCCATCGTATAAAACGAATAATTGCAACCAGTATGAAAGTTAACGTCATTTCTACTTTCGGGGCAACATAGGCTTCACCCTTGGGCGTTGCACCAACAGACTGAATAGTTAGGGTCACAGCAGTCAACGCCCGAAGCATATAATACAAAATAAATAGAACAGTTTTTCCATCGTATAAAAAGAATTGCTACCGGTGTGAAAGTTATGGTCATTTCGCCGTTCCGGGCAGCCTAGGCTTCACTCTAGGGCATTGCTCCACCAGATCGAATAGTTCGGGCCTTAGAAGTCAACGCCAGAAGCATAAAATACAATAAAGATGCAAAGGTTTTTCCATCGTATAACAGGAATAACTGCAAACAGTGTTAAAGTAATGGTCATTTCCATGTTCCGGGCAACCAAGTCTTCACTCTAGGGCGTTGTTCCGCCAGATCGAATAGTTAGGGCCTAAGAAGTCAACGGCAGAAGAATAAAATACAATATAAGTACAAAAGCTTTTCCATCGTATAAAATGAATAATTGCAAACATTGTGAAAGTAATGGTCATTTCTACGTTCCGAGCAACCTAGGCTTCACCCAAGGGCGTTGTTCCACCAGATGGAATAGTTAGGGCCTAAGAAGTCAACGCCAGAAGCATAAAACACTATATAAATACAACAGCTTTTCCAACATATAAAACGGATAATTGCAACCAGGATGAAAGTTATGGTCATTTCTACTTTCCGGGCAACCTAGGTTTCACACTGGGGCGTTGCTCCAACAGACTGAATAGTTAGGGCCTTAGAAATCAACGCCCCAAGCATAAAATACAAAATAAATAGAACAGTTTTTCCATCGTATAAAACGAATAATTGCAACCAGTGTGGAAGTTATGGTCATTTCTACGTTCCGGGCAACCTAGGCTTCACTCTAGGGCGTTGCTCCACCAAATCGAATAGTTAGGGCCTTAGAAGTCAACGCCCGAAGCATAAAATACAAAATAAATAAAACAGTTTTTCCATCGTATAAAACGAATAATTGCAACCAGTATGAAAGTTAACGTCATTTCTACTTTCGGGGCAACATAGGCTTCACCCTTGGGCGTTGCACCAACAGATTGAATAGTTAGGCCCTTAGAAGTCAACGCCCGAAGCATAAAATACAAAATAAATAGAACAGTTTTTCCATCGTATAAAACCAATAATTGCAACCAGTGTGATGGTAATGGTTTTTCCTACGTTCCGGGCAACCTAGGCTTCAATCTAGGGCGGTGCTCCACCAGATCGAATAGCTAGGGCCTTAGAAGTCAACGCCTGAAGTATAAAATACAATAAAAATGCAACAGTCTTTCCATCCTATAACAGGAATAACTGCAACCCGTTTGAAAGTGATGGTCATTTCTACGTTCCAGGCAACCTAGGATTCACCCTAGGGCGTTGCTCCACCAGATCGAATAGTTCGGGCCTAAGAAGTCAACGCCAGAAGCATAAAACACTATATAAATACAACAGCTTTTCCAACATATAAAACGGATAATTGCAACCAGGATGAAAGTTATGGTCATTTCTACTTTCCGGGCAAACTAGGTTTCACACTGGGGCGTTGCTCCAACAGATTGAATAGTTAGGGCCTTAGAAGTCAATGCCCGAAGCATAAAATACAATATAAATACAACAGTTTTTCCATCGTATAAAACGAATAATTGCAACCAGTAAGAAAGTTAACGTCGTTCCTACTTTCCGGGAAACCTTAGGCTTCACCCTTGGGCGTTGCACCAACAGATTGAATTGTTAGGCCCTTAGAAGTCAACGCCCGAAGCATAAAATACAAAATAAACAGAACAGTTTTTCCATCGTATAAAACTAATAATTGCTACCGGTGTGAAAGTTATGGTGATTTCTCCGTTCCGGGCAGCCTAGGCTTCACTCTAGGGCATTGCTCCACCTGATCGAATAGTTCGGGCCTTAGAAGTCAACGCCAGAAGCATAAAATACAATAAAGATGCAAAGGTTTTTCTATCGTATAACAGGAATAACTGCAAACAGTGTTAAAGTAATGGTCATTTCCATGTTCCGGGCAACCAAGTCTTCACTCTAGGGCGTTGCGCCACCAGATCGAATAGTTAGGGCCTTAGAAGTCAACGCCAGAAGCATAAAATACGATATAAATACAACAGTTTTTCCATCGTATAAAACGAATAATTGCTACCAGTGTGAAAGTTATGGTCATTTCTACGTTACGCGCAACCTAGGCTTCACCCGAGGGCGTTGATCCACCAGATGGAATATTTAGGGCCTAAGAGTTCAACGCCAGAATCATAAAATACGATATAAATATAACAGCTTTTCCATCGTATAAAACGAATAATTGCAACCAGTGTGGAAGTTATGGTCATTTCTACGTTCCGGGCAACCTAGGCTTCACTCTAGGGCGTTGTTCCACCGGATGCAATAGTTAGGGCCTAAGAAGTCAACGCCAGAATCATAAAACACTATATAAATACAACAGTTTTTCCATCATATAAAACGAATAATTGCAACCAGGATGAAAGTTATTCTTCATTTCTACTTTCCGGGCTACCTAGGCTTCACCCTATAGCGTTGCTCCAACAGATTGAATAGTTAGGGCCTTAGAAGCCAACGCCAGAAGCATAAAGTACAATAAAGATGCAAAAGTTTTTCCATCGTATAACAGGAATAACTGCAAACAGTGTGAAAGTTATGGTCATTTCTACGTTCCGGGCAACCTCGGCTTCACTCTAGGGCGTTGCGGCACCAGATCGAATAGTTAGGGCCTTAGAAATCAACGCCCGAAGAATAAAATACAAAACAAATAATACAGTTTTTCCATCGTATAAAACGAATAATTGCAACCAGTGTGGAAGTTATGGTCATTTCTACGTTCCGGGCAACCTAGGCTTCACTCTAGGGCGTTCCTCCACCAGATCGAATAGTTAGGGCCTTAGAAGTCTACGCCCGAAGCATAAAATACAAAATAAATAGAACAGTTTTTCCATCGTATAAAACGAATAATTGCAACCAGTGTGAAGGTAATGGTCCTTTCTACGTTCCGGGCAACTTAGGCGTCACCCTAGGGCGTTGCTCCACCTCATCTAATAGCAACGACCTTAGAAGTCAGCCCCAGATGAATAAAATACACAAAAGATGCCACAGCTTTTCCTTCGTATAAAACGAATAATTGCAACCAGTGTGAAAGTTATGGTCATTTCTACGTTCCGGGCAACATAGGCTTCACTCTAGGGCGTTGCGCCACCAGATCGAATAGTTAGGGCCTTAGAAGTCAACGCCAGAAGCATAAAATACGATATAAATACAACAGCTTTTCCATCGTATAAAACGAATAATTGCTACCGGTGTGAAAATTATGGTCATTTCTCCGTTCCGGGCAACCCAGGCTTCACTCTAGGGCGTTGCTCCACCAGATCGAATAGTTAGGGCCTTAGAAGTCAACGCCAGAAGCATAAAATACAGAATAAATAAAACAGTTTTTCCATCGTACAAAACGAATAATTGCTACCAGTGTGAGCGTTATGGTCATTTCTACGTTCCGCGCAACCTAGGCTTCACTCTAGGCCGTTGCTCCACCAGATCGAATGGCTAGGTCCTTAGAAGTCAACGCCAGAAGCATAAAATACGATATAAATACAACAGCTTTTCCATCGTATAAAACGAATAATTGCAACCAGTGTGGAAGTTATGGTCATTTCTACGTTCCCGGCAACCTAGGCTTCACTCTAGGGCGTTGCTCGACCAGATCGAATAGCTACGGCCTTAGAAGTCAACGCCTGAAGTATAAAATACAATAAAAATGCAACAGTCTTTCCATCCTATAACAGGAATAACTGCAACCCGTGTGAATGTGATGGTCATTTCTACGTTCCAGGCAACCTAGGATTCACCCTAGGGCGTTGTTCCACCAGATGGAATAGTTAGGGCCTAAGAAGTCAACGCCAGAAGCATAAAACACTATATAAATACAACAGCTTTTCCAACATATAAAACGGATAATTGCAACCAGGATGAAAGTTATGGTCATTTCTACTTTCCGGGCAACCTAGGTTTCACACTGGGGCGTTGCTCCAACAGATTGAATAGTTAGGGCCTTAGAAGTCAATGCCCGAAGCATAAAATACAATATAAATACATCAGTTTTTCCATCGTATAAAACGAATAATTGCAACCAGAAAGAAAGTTAACGTCGTTCCTACTTTCCGGGCAACCTTAGGCTTCACCCTAGGGCGTTGCACCAACAGATTGAATAGTTAGGGCCTTAGAAATCAACGCCCCAAGCATAAAATACAAAATAAATAGAACAGTTTTTCCATCGTATAAAACGAATAATTGCAACCAGTGTGGAAGTTATGGTCATTTCTACGTTCCGGGCAACCTAGGCTTCACTCTAGGGCGTTGTTCCACCAGATGGAATAGTTAGGGCCTAAGAAGTCAACGCCAGAAGCATAAAATACAAAATAAATAAAACAGTTTTTCCATCGTATAAAACGAATAATTGCTACCAGTGTGAAAGTTATGGTCATTTCTACGTTACGCGCAACCTAGGCTTCACTCTAGGGCGTTGTTCCACCAAATCGAATAGTTAGGGCCTTAGAAGTCAACGCCCGAAGCATAAAATACAAAATAAATAAAACAGTTTTTCCATCGTATAAAACGAATAATTGCAACCAGTATGAAAGTTAACGTCATTTCTACTTTCGGGGCAACATAGGCTTCACCCTTGGGCGTTGCACCAACAGACTGAATAGTTAGGGCCACAGCAGTCAACGCCCGAAGCATATAATACAAAATAAATAGAACAGTTTTTCCATCGTATAAAAAGAATTGCTACCGGTGTGAAAGTTATGGTCATTTCGCCGTTCCGGGCAGCCTAGGCTTCACTCTAGGGCATTGCTCCACCAGATCGAATAGTTCGGGCCTTAGAAGTCAACGCCAGAAGCATAAAATACAATAAAGATGCAAAGGTTTTTCCATCGTATAACAGGAATAACTGCAAACAGTGTTAAAGTAATGGTCATTTCCATGTTCCGGGCAACCAAGTCTTCACTCTAGGGCGTTGTTCCGCCAGATCGAATAGTTAGGGCCTAAGAAGTCAACGGCAGAAGAATAAAATACAATATAAGTACAAAAGCTTTTCCATCGTATAAAATGAATAATTGCAAACATTGTGAAAGTAATGGTCATTTCTACGTTCCGAGCAACCTAGGCTTCACCCAAGGGCGTTGTTCCCCCAGATGGAATAGTTAGGGCCTAAGAAGTCAACGCCAGAAGCATAAAACACTATATAAATACAACAGCTTTTCCAACATATAAAACGGATAATTGCAACCAGGATGAAAGTTATGGTCATTTCTACTTTCCGGGCAACCTAGGTTTCACACTGGGGCGTTGCTCCAACAGACTGAATAGTTAGGGCCTTAGAAATCAACGCCCCAAGCATAAAATACAAAATAAATAGAACAGTTTTTCCATCGTATAAAACGAATAATTGCAACCAGTGTGGAAGTTATGGTCATTTCTACGTTCCGGGCAACCTAGGCTTCACTCTAGGGCGTTGCTCCACCAAATCGAATAGTTAGGGCCTTAGAAGTCAACGCCCGAAGCATAAAATACAAAATAAATAAAACAGTTTTTCCATCGTATAAAACGAATAATTGCAACCAGTATGAAAGTTAACGTCATTTCTACTTTCGGGGCAACATAGGCTTCACCCTTGGGCGTTGCACCAACAGATTGAATAGTTAGGCCCTTAGAAGTCAACGCCCGAAGCATAAAATACAAAATAAATAGAACAGTTTTTCCATCGTATAAAACCAATAATTGCAACCAGTGTGATGGTAATGGTTTTTCCTACGTTCCGGGCAACCTAGGCTTCAATCTAGGGCGGTGCTCCACCAGATCGAATAGCTAGGGCCTTAGAAGTCAACGCCTGAAGTATAAAATACAATAAAAATGCAACAGTCTTTCCATCCTATAACAGGAATAACTGCAACCCGTTTGAAAGTGATGGTCATTTCTACGTTCCAGGCAACCTAGGATTCACCCTAGGGCGTTGCTCCACCAGATCGAATAGTTCGGGCCTAAGAAGTCAACGCCAGAAGCATAAAACACTATATAAATACAACAGCTTTTCCAACATATAAAACGGATAATTGCAACCAGGATGAAAGTTATGGTCATTTCTACTTTCCGGGCAACCTAGGTTTCACACTGGGGCGTTGCTCCAACAGATTGAATAGTTAGGGCCTTAGAAGTCAATGCCCGAAGCATAAAATACAATATAAATACAACAGTTTTTCCATCGTATAAAACGAATAATTGCAACCAGTAAGAAAGTTAACGTCGTTCCTACTTTCCGGGAAACCTTAGGCTTCACCCTAGGGCGTTGCACCAACAGATTGAATAGTTAGGGCCTTAGAAATCAACGCCCCAAGCATAAAATACAAAATAAATAGAACAGTTTTTCCATCGTATAAAACGAATAATTGCAACCAGTGTGGAAGTTATGGTCATTTCTACGTTCCGGGCAACCTAGGCTTCACTCTAGGGCGTTGTTCCACCAGATGGAATAGCTAGGGCCTTAGCAATCAACGCCCGAAGCATAAAATACAAAATAAATAGAACAGTTCTTCCATCGTATAAAAAGAATAATTGCTACCGGTGTGAAAGTTATGGTCATTTCTCCGTTCCGGGCAACCTAGGCTTCACTCTAGGGCGTTGCTCCACCGGATCGAATGGTTAGGGCCTTAGAAGTCAACGCCAGAGGCATAAAATACAAAATAAATAAAACAGTTTTTCCATCGTATAAAACGAATAATTGCTACCAGTGTGAAAGTTATGGTCATTTCTACGTCACGCGCAACCTAGGCTTCACCCGAGGGCGTTGCTCCACCAGATCGAAAAGTTAGGGCCTTAGAAGTCAACGCCCGAAGCATAAAATACAAAATAAGTAAAACAGGTTTTCCATCGTATAAAACGAATAATTGCAACCAGTATGAAAGTTAACGTCATTTCTACTTTCGGGGCAACATAGGCTTCACCCTTGGGCGTTGCACCAACAGATTGAATAGTTAGGCCCTTAGAAGTCAACGCCAGAAGCATAAAATACGATATAAATAGAATAGCTTTTCCATCCTATAAAACGAATAATTGCAACCAGTGTGGAAGTTATGGTCATGTCTACGTTCCGGGCAACCTAGGTTTCACTCTAGGGCGTTGCTCCACCAGATCGAATAGCTAGGGCCTTAGAAGTCAACGCCTGAAGTATAAAATACAATAAAAATACAACAGCCTTTCCATCCTATAACAGGAATAATTGCAACCCGTGTGAAAGTGATTGTCATTTCTACGTTCCAGGCAACCTAGGCTTCACCCTAGGGCGTTGTTCCACCAGATGGAATAGTTAGGGCCTAAGAAGTCAACGCCAGAAGCATAAAACACTATATAAATACAACAGTTTTTCCATCATATAAAGCGAATAATTGCAACCAGGATGAAATTTATGGTCATTTCTACTTTCCGGGCAACCTAGGCTTCACTCTAGGGCGTTGTCCCACCAGATCGAATAGTTAGGGCCTTAGAAGTCAATGCCCGAAGCATAAAACACAAAATAAATAAAACAGCTTTTCCATCGCATAAAACGAATAATTGCAACCAGTATGAAAGTTAACGTCATTTCTACCTTCCGGGCAACATAGGCTTCACCTTGGGCGTTGCACCAACAGATTTAATAGTTAGGGCCTTAGAAGTCAACGCCCGAAGCATGAAATACAAAATAAATAGAACAGTTTTTCCATCGTATAAAACGAATAATTGCAACCAGTGTGAAGGTAATGGTCATTTCTACGTTCCGGGGAACTTAGGCTTCACCCTAGGGCGTTGCTCCACCACATCTAATAGCAACGGCCTTAGAAGTCAACCCCAGATGAATAAAATACATAAAAGATGCCACAGCTCTTCCATTGTATAAAACTAATAATTGCAACCAGTGTGAAAGTTATGGTCATTTCTACGTTCCGGGCAACCTATGCTTCACTCTAGGGCGTTGCGCCACCAGATCGAATAGTTAGGGCCTTAGAAGTCAACGCCAGAAGCATAAAATACGATATAAATACAACAGTTTTTCCATCGTATAAAACGAATAATTGCTACCAGTGTGAAAGTTATGGTCATTTCTACGTTACGCGCAACCTAGGCTTCACCCGAGGGCGTTGATCCACCAGATGGAATATTTAGGGCCTAAGAGTTCAACGCCAGAATCATAAAATACGATATAAATACAACAGCTTTTCCATCGTATAAAACGAATAATTGCAACCAGTGTGGAAGTTATGGTCATTTCTACGTTCCGGGCAACCTAGGCTTCACTCTAGGGCGTTGTTCCACCGGATGCAATAGTTAGGGCCTAAGAAGTCAACGCCAGAATCATAAAACACTATATAAATACAACAGTTTTTCCATCATATAAAACGAATAATTGCAACCAGGATGAAAGTTATTCTTCATTTCTACTTTCCGGGCTACCTAGGCTTCACCCTATAGCGTTGCTCCAACAGATTGAATAGTTAGGGCCTTAGAAGCCAACGCCAGAAGCATAAAGTACAATAAAGATGCAAAAGTTTTTCCATCGTATAACAGGAATAACTGCAAACAGTGTGAAAGTTATGGTCATTTCTACGTTCCGGGCAACCTCGGCTTCACTCTAGGGCGTTGCGGCACCAGATCGAATAGTTAGGGCCTTAGAAATCAACGCCCGAAGAATAAAATACAAAACAAATAATACAGTTTTTCCATCGTATAAAACGAATAATTGCAACCAGTGTGGAAGTTATGGTCATTTCTACGTTCCGGGCAACCTAGGCTTCACTCTAGGGCGTTCCTCCACCAGATCGAATAGTTAGGGCCTTAGAAGTCTACGCCCGAAGCATAAAATACAAAATAAATAGAACAGTTTTTCCATCGTATAAAACGAATAATTGCAACCAGTGTGAAGGTAATGGTCCTTTCTACGTTCCGGGCAACTTAGGCGTCACCCTAGGGCGTTGCTCCACCTCATCTAATAGCAACGACCTTAGAAGTCAGCCCCAGATGAATAAAATACACAAAAGATGCCACAGCTTTTCCTTCGTATAAAACGAATAATTGCAACCAGTGTGAAAGTTATGGTCATTTCTACGTTCCGGGCAACATAGGCTTCACTCTAGGGCGTTGCGCCACCAGATCGAATAGTTAGGGCCTTAGAAGTCAACGCCAGAAGCATAAAATACGATATAAATACAACAGCTTTTCCATCGTATAAAACGAATAATTGTTACCGGTGTGAAAATTATGGTCATTTCTCCGTTCCGGGCAACCCAGGCTTCACTCTAGGGCGTTGCTCCACCAGATCGAATAGTTAGGGCCTTAGAAGTCAACGCCAGAAGCATAAAATACAGAATAAATAAAACAGTTTTTCCATCGTACAAAACGAATAATTGCTACCAGTGTGAGCGTTATGGTCATTTCTACGTTCCGCGCAACCTAGGCTTCACTCTAGGCCGTTGCTCCACCAGATCGAATGGCTAGGTCCTTAGAAGTCAACGCCAGAAGCATAAAATACGATATAAATACAACAGCTTTTCCATCGTATAAAACGAATAATTGCAACCAGTGTGGAAGTTATGGTCATTTCTACGTTCCCGGCAACCTAGGCTTCACTCTAGGGCGTTGCTCGACCAGATCGAATAGCTACGGCCTTAGAAGTCAACGCCTGAAGTATAAAATACAATAAAAATGCAACAGTCTTTCCATCCTATAACAGGAATAACTGCAACCCGTGTGAATGTGATGGTCATTTCTACGTTCCAGGCAACCTAGGATTCACCCTAGGGCGTTGTTCCACCAGATGGAATAGTTAGGGCCTAAGAAGTCAACGCCAGAAGCATAAAACACTATATAAATACAACAGCTTTTCCAACATATAAAACGGATAATTGCAACCAGGATGAAAGTTATGGTCATTTCTACTTTCCGGGCAACCTAGGTTTCACACTGGGGCGTTGCTCCAACAGATTGAATAGTTAGGGCCTTAGAAGTCAATGCCCGAAGCATAAAATACAATATAAATACATCAGTTTTTCCATCGTATAAAACGAATAATTGCAACCAGAAAGAAAGTTAACGTCGTTCCTACTTTCCGGGCAACCTTAGGCTTCACCCTAGGGCGTTGCACCAACAGATTGAATAGTTAGGGCCTTAGAAATCAACGCCCCAAGCATAAAATACAAAATAAATAGAACAGTTTTTCCATCGTATAAAACGAATAATTGCAACCAGTGTGGAAGTTATGGTCATTTCTACGTTCCGGGCAACCTAGGCTTCACTCTAGGGCGTTGTTCCACCAGATGGAATAGTTAGGGCCTAAGAAGTCAACGCCAGAAGCATAAAATACAAAATAAATAAAACAGTTTTTCCATCGTATAAAACGAATAATTGCAACCAGTATGAAAGTTAACGTCATTTCTACTTTCGGGGCAACATAGGCTTCACCCTTGGGCGTTGCACCAACAGACTGAATAGTTAGGGTCACAGCAGTCAACGCCCGAAGCATATAATACAAAATAAATAGAACAGTTTTTCCATCGTATAAAAAGAATTGCTACCGGTGTGAAAGTTATGGTCATTTCGCCGTTCCGGGCAGCCTAGGCTTCACTCTAGGGCATTGCTCCACCAGATCGAATAGTTCGGGCCTTAGAAGTCAACGCCAGAAGCATAAAATACAATAAAGATGCAAAGGTTTTTCCATCGTATAACAGGAATAACTGCAAACAGTGTTAAAGTAATGGTCATTTCCATGTTCCGGGCAACCAAGTCTTCACTCTAGGGCGTTGTTCCGCCAGATCGAATAGTTAGGGCCTAAGAAGTCAACGGCAGAAGAATAAAATACAATATAAGTACAAAAGCTTTTCCATCGTATAAAATGAATAATTGCAAACATTGTGAAAGTAATGGTCATTTCTACGTTCCGAGCAACCTAGGCTTCACCCAAGGGCGTTGTTCCACCAGATGGAATAGTTAGGGCCTAAGAAGTCAACGCCAGAAGCATAAAACACTATATAAATACAACAGCTTTTCCAACATATAAAACGGATAATTGCAACCAGGATGAAAGTTATGGTCATTTCTACTTTCCGGGCAACCTAGGTTTCACACTGGGGCGTTGCTCCAACAGACTGAATAGTTAGGGCCTTAGAAATCAACGCCCCAAGCATAAAATACAAAATAAATAGAACAGTTTTTCCATCGTATAAAACGAATAATTGCAACCAGTGTGGAAGTTATGGTCATTTCTACGTTCCGGGCAACCTAGGCTTCACTCTAGGGCGTTGCTCCACCAAATCGAATAGTTAGGGCCTTAGAAGTCAACGCCCGAAGCATAAAATACAAAATAAATAAAACAGTTTTTCCATCGTATAAAACGAATAATTGCAACCAGTATGAAAGTTAACGTCATTTCTACTTTCGGGGCAACATAGGCTTCACCCTTGGGCGTTGCACCAACAGATTGAATAGTTAGGCCCTTAGAAGTCAACGCCCGAAGCATAAAATACAAAATAAATAGAACAGTTTTTCCATCGTATAAAACCAATAATTGCAACCAGTGTGATGGTAATGGTTTTTCCTACGTTCCGGGCAACCTAGGCTTCAATCTAGGGCGGTGCTCCACCAGATCGAATAGCTAGGGCCTTAGAAGTCAACGCCTGAAGTATAAAATACAATAAAAATGCAACAGTCTTTCCATCCTATAACAGGAATAACTGCAACCCGTTTGAAAGTGATGGTCATTTCTACGTTCCAGGCAACCTAGGATTCACCCTAGGGCGTTGCTCCACCAGATCGAATAGTTCGGGCCTAAGAAGTCAACGCCAGAAGCATAAAACACTATATAAATACAACAGCTTTTCCAACATATAAAACGGATAATTGCAACCAGGATGAAAGTTATGGTCATTTCTACTTTCCGGGCAACCTAGGTTTCACACTGGGGCGTTGCTCCAACAGATTGAATAGTTAGGGCCTTAGAAGTCAATGCCCGAAGCATAAAATACAATATAAATACAACAGTTTTTCCATCGTATAAAACGGATAATTGCAACCAGTAAGAAAGTTAACGTCGTTCCTACTTTCCGGGAAACCTTAGGCTTCACCCTTGGGCGTTGCACCAACAGATTGAATTGTTAGGCCCTTAGAAGTCAACGCCCGAAGCATAAAATACAAAATAAACAGAACAGTTTTTCCATCGTATAAAACTAATAATTGCTACCGGTGTGAAAGTTATGGTGATTTCTCCGTTCCGGGCAGCCTAGGCTTCACTCTAGGGCATTGCTCCACCAGATCGAATAGTTCGGGCCTTAGAAGTCAACGCCAGAAGCATAAAATACAATAAAGATGCAAAGGTTTTTCTATCGTATAACAGGAATAACTGCAAACAGTGTTAAAGTAATGGTCATTTCCATGTTCCGGGCAACCAAGTCTTCACTCTAGGGCGTTGCGCCACCAGATCGAATAGTTAGGGCCTTAGAAGTCAACGCCAGAAGCATAAAATACGATATAAATACAACAGTTTTTCCATCGTATAAAACGAATAATTGCTACCAGTGTGAAAGTTATGGTCATTTCTACGTTACGCGCAACCTAGGCTTCACCCGAGGGCGTTGATCCACCAGATGGAATATTTAGGGCCTAAGAGTTCAACGCCAGAATCATAAAATACGATATAAATACAACAGCTTTTCCATCGTATAAAACGAATAATTGCAACCAGTGTGGAAGTTATGGTCATTTCTACGTTCCGGGCAACCTAGGCTTCACTCTAGGGCGTTGTTCCACCGGATGCAATAGTTAGGGCCTAAGAAGTCAACGCCAGAATCATAAAACACTATATAAATACAACAGTTTTTCCATCATATAAAACGAATAATTGCAACCAGGATGAAAGTTATTCTTCATTTCTACTTTCCGGGCTACCTAGGCTTCACCCTATAGCGTTGCTCCAACAGATTGAATAGTTAGGGCCTTAGAAGCCAACGCCAGAAGCATAAAGTACAATAAAGATGCAAAAGTTTTTCCATCGTATAACAGGAATAACTGCAAACAGTGTGAAAGTTATGGTCATTTCTACGTTCCGGGCAACCTCGGCTTCACTCTAGGGCGTTGCGGCACCAGATCGAATAGTTAGGGCCTTAGAAATCAACGCCCGAAGAATAAAATACAAAACAAATAATACAGTTTTTCCATCGTATAAAACGAATAATTGCAACCAGTGTGGAAGTTATGGTCATTTCTACGTTCCGGGCAACCTAGGCTTCACTCTAGGGCGTTCCTCCACCAGATCGAATAGTTAGGGCCTTAGAAGTCTACGCCCGAAGCATAAAATACAAAATAAATAGAACAGTTTTTCCATCGTATAAAACGAATAATTGCAACCAGTGTGAAGGTAATGGTCCTTTCTACGTTCCGGGCAACTTAGGCGTCACCCTAGGGCGTTGCTCCACCTCATCTAATAGCAACGACCTTAGAAGTCAGCCCCAGATGAATAAAATACACAAAAGATGCCACAGCTTTTCCTTCGTATAAAACGAATAATTGCAACCAGTGTGAAAGTTATGGTCATTTCTACGTTCCGGGCAACATAGGCTTCACTCTAGGGCGTTGCGCCACCAGATCGAATAGTTAGGGCCTTAGAAGTCAACGCCAGAAGCATAAAATACGATATAAATACAACAGCTTTTCCATCGTATAAAACGAATAATTGCTACCGGTGTGAAAATTATGGTCATTTCTCCGTTCCGGGCAACCCAGGCTTCACTCTAGGGCGTTGCTCCACCAGATCGAATAGTTAGGGCCTTAGAAGTCAACGCCAGAAGCATAAAATACAGAATAAATAAAACAGTTTTTCCATCGTACAAAACGAATAATTGCTACCAGTGTGAGCGTTATGGTCATTTCTACGTTCCGCGCAACCTAGGCTTCACTCTAGGCCGTTGCTCCACCAGATCGAATGGCTAGGTCCTTAGAAGTCAACGCCAGAAGCATAAAATACGATATAAATACAACAGCTTTTCCATCGTATAAAACGAATAATTGCAACCAGTGTGGAAGTTATGGTCATTTCTACGTTCCCGGCAACCTAGGCTTCACTCTAGGGCGTTGCTCGACCAGATCGAATAGCTACGGCCTTAGAAGTCAACGCCTGAAGTATAAAATACAATAAAAATGCAACAGTCTTTCCATCCTATAACAGGAATAACTGCAACCCGTGTGAATGTGATGGTCATTTCTACGTTCCAGGCAACCTAGGATTCACCCTAGGGCGTTGTTCCACCAGATGGAATAGTTAGGGCCTAAGAAGTCAACGCCAGAAGCATAAAACACTATATAAATACAACAGCTTTTCCAACATATAAAACGGATAATTGCAACCAGGATGAAAGTTATGGTCATTTCTACTTTCCGGGCAACCTAGGTTTCACACTGGGGCGTTGCTCCAACAGATTGAATAGTTAGGGCCTTAGAAGTCAATGCCCGAAGCATAAAATACAATATAAATACATCAGTTTTTCCATCGTATAAAACGAATAATTGCAACCAGAAAGAAAGTTAACGTCGTTCCTACTTTCCGGGCAACCTTAGGCTTCACCCTAGGGCGTTGCACCAACAGATTGAATAGTTAGGGCCTTAGAAATCAACGCCCCAAGCATAAAATACAAAATAAATAGAACAGTTTTTCCATCGTATAAAACGAATAATTGCAACCAGTGTGGAAGTTATGGTCATTTCTACGTTCCGGGCAACCTAGGCTTCACTCTAGGGCGTTGTTCCACCAGATGGAATAGTTAGGGCCTAAGAAGTCAACGCCAGAAGCATAAAATACAAAATAAATAAAACAGTTTTTCCATCGTATAAAACGAATAATTGCTACCAGTGTGAAAGTTATGGTCATTTCTACGTTACGCGCAACCTAGGCTTCACTCTAGGGCGTTGTTCCACCAAATCGAATAGTTAGGGCCTTAGAAGTCAACGCCCGAAGCATAAAATACAAAATAAATAAAACAGTTTTTCCATCGTATAAAACGAATAATTGCAACCAGTATGAAAGTTAACGTCATTTCTACTTTCGGGGCAACATAGGCTTCACCCTTGGGCGTTGCACCAACAGACTGAATAGTTAGGGCCACAGCAGTCAACGCCCGAAGCATATAATACAAAATAAATAGAACAGTTTTTCCATCGTATAAAAAGAATTGCTACCGGTGTGAAAGTTATGGTCATTTCGCCGTTCCGGGCAGCCTAGGCTTCACTCTAGGGCATTGCTCCACCAGATCGAATAGTTCGGGCCTTAGAAGTCAACGCCAGAAGCATAAAATACAATAAAGATGCAAAGGTTTTTCCATCGTATAACAGGAATAACTGCAAACAGTGTTAAAGTAATGGTCATTTCCATGTTCCGGGCAACCAAGTCTTCACTCTAGGGCGTTGTTCCGCCAGATCGAATAGTTAGGGCCTAAGAAGTCAACGGCAGAAGAATAAAATACAATATAAGTACAAAAGCTTTTCCATCGTATAAAATGAATAATTGCAAACATTGTGAAAGTAATGGTCATTTCTACGTTCCGAGCAACCTAGGCTTCACCCAAGGGCGTTGTTCCCCCAGATGGAATAGTTAGGGCCTAAGAAGTCAACGCCAGAAGCATAAAACACTATATAAATACAACAGCTTTTCCAACATATAAAACGGATAATTGCAACCAGGATGAAAGTTATGGTCATTTCTACTTTCCGGGCAACCTAGGTTTCACACTGGGGCGTTGCTCCAACAGACTGAATAGTTAGGGCCTTAGAAATCAACGCCCCAAGCATAAAATACAAAATAAATAGAACAGTTTTTCCATCGTATAAAACGAATAATTGCAACCAGTGTGGAAGTTATGGTCATTTCTACGTTCCGGGCAACCTAGGCTTCACTCTAGGGCGTTGCTCCACCAAATCGAATAGTTAGGGCCTTAGAAGTCAACGCCCGAAGCATAAAATACAAAATAAATAAAACAGTTTTTCCATCGTATAAAACGAATAATTGCAACCAGTATGAAAGTTAACGTCATTTCTACTTTCGGGGCAACATAGGCTTCACCCTTGGGCGTTGCACCAACAGATTGAATAGTTAGGCCCTTAGAAGTCAACGCCCGAAGCATAAAATACAAAATAAATAGAACAGTTTTTCCATCGTATAAAACCAATAATTGCAACCAGTGTGATGGTAATGGTTTTTCCTACGTTCCGGGCAACCTAGGCTTCAATCTAGGGCGGTGCTCCACCAGATCGAATAGCTAGGGCCTTAGAAGTCAACGCCTGAAGTATAAAATACAATAAAAATGCAACAGTCTTTCCATCCTATAACAGGAATAACTGCAACCCGTTTGAAAGTGATGGTCATTTCTACGTTCCAGGCAACCTAGGATTCACCCTAGGGCGTTGCTCCACCAGATCGAATAGTTCGGGCCTAAGAAGTCAACGCCAGAAGCATAAAACACTATATAAATACAACAGCTTTTCCAACATATAAAACGGATAATTGCAACCAGGATGAAAGTTATGGTCATTTCTACTTTCCGGGCAACCTAGGTTTCACACTGGGGCGTTGCTCCAACAGATTGAATAGTTAGGGCCTTAGAAGTCAATGCCCGAAGCATAAAATACAATATAAATACAACAGTTTTTCCATCGTATAAAACGAATAATTGCAACCAGTAAGAAAGTTAACGTCGTTCCTACTTTCCGGGAAACCTTAGGCTTCACCCTAGGGCGTTGCACCAACAGATTGAATAGTTAGGGCCTTAGAAATCAACGCCCCGAGCATAAAATACAAAATAAATAGAACAGTTTTTCCATCGTATAAAACGAATAATTGCAACCAGTGTGGAAGTTATGGTCATTTCTACGTTCCGGGCAACCTAGGCTTCACTCTAGGGCGCTGCTCCACCAAATCGAATAGTTAGGGCCTTAGAAGTCAACGCCCGAAGCATAAAATACAAAATAAATAAAACAGTTTTTCCATCGTATAAAACGAATAATTGCAACCAGTATGAAAGTTAACGTCATTTCTACTTTCGGGGCAACATAGGCTTCACCCTTGGGCGTTGCACCAACAGATTGAATTGTTAGGCCCTTAGAAGTCAACGCCCGAAGCATAAAATACAAAATAAACAGAACAGTTTTTCCATCGTATAAAACTAATAATTGCTACCGGTGTGAAAGTTATGGTGATTTCTCCGTTCCGGGCAGCCTAGGCTTCACTCTAGGGCATTGCTCCACCAGATCGAATAGTTCGGGCCTTAGAAGTCAACGCCAGAAGCATAAAATACAATAAAGATGCAAAGGTTTTTCTATCGTATAACAGGAATAACTGCAAACAGTGTTAAAGTAATGGTCATTTCCATGTTCCGGGCAACCAAGTCTTCACTCTAGGGCGTTGTTCCACCAGATCGAATAGTTAGGGCCTAAGAAGTCAACGGCAGAAGAATAAAATACAATATAAGTACAAAAGCTTTTCCATCGTATAAAATGAATAATTGCAAACATTGTGAAAGTAATGGTCATTTCTACGTTCCGAGCAACCTAGGCTTCACCCAAGGGCGTTGTTCCACCAGATGGAATAGTTAGGGCCTAAGAAGTCAACGCCAGAAGCATAAAATACGATATAAATACAACAGTTTTTCCATCGTATAAAACGAATGATAGTAACCAGTGTGAAAGTTATGGTCATTTCTACGTTCCGGGCAACCTAGGCTTCACTCTAGGGCGTTGCACCAACAGATTGAATAGTTAGGGCCTTAGAAGTCAACGCCCGAAGCGTAAAATACAAAATAAATAGAACAGCTTTTCCATCGTATAAAACGAATAATTGCTACCGGTGTGAAAATTATGGTCATTTCTCCGTTCCGGGCAACCCAGGCTTCACTCTAGGGCGTTGCTCCACCAGATCGAATAGTTAGGGCCTTAGAAGTCAACGCCAGAAGCATAAAATACAGAATAAATAAAACAGTTTTTCCATCGTACAAAACGAATAATTGCTACCAGTGTGAACGTTATGGTCATTTCTACGTTCCGCGCAACCTAGGCTTCACTCTAGGGCGTTGCTCCACCAGATCGAATGGCTAGGTCCTTAGAAGTCAACGCCAGAAGCATAAAATACGATATAAATACAACAGCTTTTCCATCGTATAAAACGAATGATAGTAACCAGTGTGAAAGTTATGGTCATTTCTACTTTCCGGGCAACCTAGGTTTCACACTGGGGCGTTGCTCCAACAGACTGAATAGTTAGGGCCTTAGAAATCAACGCCCCAAGCATAAAATACAAAATAAATAGAACAGTTTTTCCATCGTATAAAACGAATAATTGCAACCAGTGTGATGGTAATGGTTTTTCCTACGTTCCGGGCAACCTAGGCTTCAATCTAGGGCGGTGCTCCACCAGATCGAATAGCTAGGGCCTTAGAAGTCAACGCCTGAAGTATAAAATACAATAAAAATGCAACAGTCTTTCCATCCTATAACAGGAATAACTGCAACCCGTTTGAAAGTGATGGTCATTTCTACGTTCCAGGCAACCTAGGATTCACCCTAGGGCGTTGCTCCACCAGATCGAATAGTTCGGGCCTAACAAGTCAACGCCAGAAGCATAAAATACAATAAAGATGCAAAGGTTTTTCCATCGTATAACAGGAATAACTGCAAACAGTGTTAAAGTAATGGTCATTTCCATGTTCCGGGCAACCAAGTCTTCACTCAAGGGCGTTGTTCCGCCAGATCGAATTGTTAGGGCCTAAGAAGTCAACGCCAGAAGCATAAAATACGATATAAATACAACAGTTTCTCCATCGTATAAAACGAATGATAGTAACCAGTGTGAAAGTTATGGTCATTTCTACGTTCCGGGCAACCTAGGCTTCACTCTAGGGCGTTGTTCCACCAGATGCAATTTTTAGGGCCTAAGAAGTCAACGCCAGAAGCATAAAACACTATATAAATACAACAGTTTTTCCATCGTATAAAACGAATAATTGCAACCAGTGTGGAAGTTATGGTCATTTCTACGTTCCGGGCAACCTAGGCTTCACTCTAGGGCGTTGCTCCACCAAATCGAATAGTTAGGGCCTTAGAAGTCAACGCCCGAAGCATAAA
The DNA here is from genome assembly GCF_051401765.1 of Calliopsis andreniformis. Taxonomy (NCBI): domain Eukaryota; kingdom Metazoa; phylum Arthropoda; class Insecta; order Hymenoptera; family Andrenidae; genus Calliopsis; species Calliopsis andreniformis. Next base: position 3,024,204 of record NW_027480474.1, read on the forward strand.
ATACAAAATAAATAAAACAGTTTTTCCATCGTATAAAACGAATAATTGCAACCAGTATGAAAGTTAACGTCATTTCTACTTTCGGGGCAACATAGGCTTCACCCTTGGGCGTTGCACCAACAGATTGAATAGTTAGGCCCTTAGAAGTCAACGCCCGAAGCATAAAATACAAAATAAATAGAACAGTTTTTCCATCGTATAAAACGAATAATTGCAACCAGTGTGATGGTAATGGTTTTTCCTATGTTCCGGGCAACCTAGGCTTCAATCTAGGGCGGTGCTCCACCAGATCGAATAGCTAGGGCCTTAGAAGTCAACGCCTGAAGTATAAAATACAATAAAAATGCAACAGTCTTTCCATCCTATAACAGGAATAACTGCAACCCGTTTGAAAGTGATGGTCACTTCTACGTTCCAGGCAACCTAGGATTCACCCTAGGGCGTTGTTACACCAGATGGAATAGTTAGGGCCTAAGAAGTCAACGCCAGAAGCATAAAACACTATATAAATACAACAGCTTTTCCAACATATAAAACGGATAATTGCAACCAGGATGAAAGTTATGGTCATTTCTACTTTCCGGGCAACCTAGGTTTCACACTGGGGCGTTGCTCCAACAGATTGAATAGTTAGGGCCTTAGAAGTCAATGCCCGAAGCATAAAATACAATATAAATACAACAGTTTTTCCATCGTATAAAACGAATAATTGCAACCAGTAAGAAAGTTAACGTCGTTCCTACTTTCCGGGAAACCTTAGGCTTCACCCTAGGGCGTTGCACCAACAGATTGAATAGTTAGGGCCTTAGAAATCAACGCCCCAAGCATAAAATACAAAATAAATAGAACAGTTTTTCCATCGTATAAAACGAATAATTGCAACCAGTGTGGAAGTTATGGTCATTTCTACGTTCCGGGCAACCTAGGCTTCACTCTAGGGCGCTGCTCCACCAAATCGAATAGTTAGGGCCTTAGAAGTCAACGCCCGAAGCATAAAATACAAAATAAATAAAACAGTTTTTCCATCGTATAAAACGAATAATTGCAACCAGTATGAAAGTTAACGTCATTTCTACTTTCGGGGCAACATAGGCTTCACCCTTGGGCGTTGCACCAACAGATTGAATTGTTAGGCCCTTAGAAGTCAACGCCCGAAGCATAAAATACAAAGTAAACAGAACAGTTTTTCCATCGTATAAAACTAATAATTGCTACCGGTGTGAAAGTTATGGTGATTTCTCCGTTCCGGGCAGCCTAGGCTTCACTCTAGGGCATTGCTCCACCAGATCGAATAGTTCGGGCCTTAGAAGTCAACGCCAGAAGCATAAAATACAATAAAGATGCAAAGGTTTTTCTATCGTATAACAGGAATAACTGCAAACAGTGTTAAAGTAATGGTCATTTCCATGTTCCGGGCAACCAAGTCTTCACTCTAGGGCGTTGTTCCACCAGATCGAATAGTTAGGGCCTAAGAAGTCAACGGCAGAAGAATAAAATACAATATAAGTACAAAAGCTTTTCCATCGTATAAAATGAATAATTACAAACATTGTGAAAGTAATGGTCATTTCTACGTTCCGAGCAACCTAGGCTTCACCCAAGGGCGTTGTTCCACCAGATGGAATAGTTAGGGCCTAAGAAGTCAACGCCAGAAGCATAAAATACGATATAAATACAACAGTTTTTCCATCGTATAAAACGAATGATAGTAACCAGTGTGAAAGTTATGGTCATTTCTACGTTCCGGGCAACCTAGGCTTCACTCTAGGGCGTTGCACCAACAGATTGAATAGTTAGGGCCTTAGAAGTCAACGCCCGAAGCGTAAAATACAAAATAAATAGAACAGCTTTTCCATCGTATAAAACGAATAATTGCTACCGGTGTGAAAATTATGGTCATTTCTCCGTTCCGGGCAACCCAGGCTTCACTCTAGGCCGTTGCTCCACCAGATCGAATAGTTAGGGCCTTAGAAGTCAACGCCAGAAGCATAAAATACAGAATAAATAAAACAGTTTTTCCATCGTACAAAACGAATAATTGCTACCAGTGTGAACGTTATGGTCATTTCTACGTTCCGCGCAACCTAGGCTTCACTCTAGGGCGTTGCTCCACCAGATCGAATGGCTAGGTCCTTAGAAGTCAACGCCAGAAGCATAAAATACGATATAAATACAACAGCTTTTCCATCGTATAAAACGAATAATTGCAACCAGTGTGGAAGTTATGGTCATTTCTACGTTCCCGGCAACCTAGGCTACACTCTAGGGCGTTGCTCGACCAGATCGAATAGCTAGGGCCTTAGAAGTCAACGCCTGAAGTATAAAATACAATAAAAATGCAACAGTCTTTCCATCCTATAACAGGAATAACTGCAACCCGTGTGAAAGTGATGGTCATTTCTACGTTCCAGGCAACCTAGGATTCACCCTAGGGCGTAGTACCACCAGATAGAATACTTAGGGCCTAAGAAGTCAACGCCAGAAGCTTAAAACGCTATATAAATACAACAGCTTTTCCAACATATAAAACGGTTAATTGCAACCAGGATGAAAGTAATGGTCATTTCTACTTTCCGGGCAACCTAGGTTTCACCCTGGGGCATTGCTCCAACAGATTGAATAGTTAGGGCCTTAGAAGTCAATGCCCGAAGCATAAAATACAATATAAATACAACAGTTTTTCCATCGTATAAAACGAATAATTGCAACCAGTATGAAAGTTATCGTCATTTCTACTTTCCGGGCAACCTAGGCTTCACTCTAGGGCATTGCTCCACCAGATCGAATAGTTAGGGCCGTAGAAGTTAACGCCAGAAGCATAAAATACAAAATAAATAAAACAGTTTTTCCATCGTATAAAACGAATAATTGCTACCAGAGTGAAATTTATGGTCACTTCTACGTTCCGCGCAACCTAGGCTTCACCCTAGGACGCTGTTTCACCAGATGGAATAGTTAGGGCCTAAGAAGTCAACGCCAGAAGCATAAAATACGATATATATACAACAGCTTTTCCATCGTATAAAACGAATAATTGCAAGCAGTGTGGAAGTTATGGTCATTTCTACGTTCCGTGCAACCTAGGCTTCACTCTAGGGCGTTGCTCGACCAGATCGAATAGCTAGGGCCTTAGAAGTCAACGCCCGAAGCATAAAATACAAAATAAATAGAACAGTTTTTCCATCGTATGAAACGAATAATTGCTACCAGTGTGAAAGTTATGGTCATTGCTACGTTCCGCGCAACCTAGGCTTCACCCAAGGGCGTTGTTCCACCAGATGGAATAGTTAGGGCCTAAGAAGTCAACGCCAGAAGCATAAAATACGATATAAATACAACAGTTTTTCCATCGTATAAAACGAATGATAGTAACCAGTGTGAAAGTTATGGTCATTTCTACGTTCCGGGCAACCTAGGCTTCACTCTAGGGCATTGTTCCACCAGATGCAATAGTTAGGGCCTAAGAAGTCAACGCCAGAAGCATAAAACACTATATAAATACAACAGTTTTTCCATCATATAAAACGTATAATTGCAACCAGGATGAAAGTTCTTCTCATTTCTACTTTCCGGGCAACCTAGGCTTCAGCCTAGGGCGTTGCTCCAACAGATCGAATAGTTAGGGCCTTAGAAATCAACGCCCCAAGCATAAAATACAAAATACATAAAACAGCTATTCCATCGTATAAAACGAATAATTGCAACCAGTATGAAAGTTAACGTCAGTTCTACTTTCCGGGCAACATAGGCTTCTCCCTTGGGCGTTGCACCAACAGATTGAATAGTTAGGGCCTTAGCAATCAACGCCCGAAGCATAAAATACAAAATAAATAGAACAGTTTTTCCATCGCATAAAACGAATAATTGCAACCAGTATGAAAGTTAACGTCATTTCTACCTTCCGGGCAACATAGGCTTCACCTTGAGCGTTGCACCAACAGATTTAAAAGTTAGGGCCTTAGAAGTCAACGCCCGAAGCATGAAATACAAAATAAATAGAACAGTTTTTCCATCGTATAAAACGAATAATTGCAACCAGTGTGAAGGTAATGGTCATTTCTACGTTCCGGGGAACTTAGGCGTCACCCTAGGGCGTTGCTCCACCACATCTAATAGCAACGGCCTTAGAAGTCAACCCCAGATGAATAAAATACATAAAAGATGCCACAGCTTTTCCATCGTATAAAACTAATAATTGCAACCACTGTGAAAGTTATGGTCATTTCTACGTTCCGGGCAACCTAGGCTTCACTCTAGGGCGTTGCGCCACCAGATCGAATAGTTAGGGCCTTAGAAGTCAACGCCAGAAACATAAAATACGATATAAATACAACAGTTTTTCCATCGTATAAAGCGAATAATTGCTACCAGTGTGAAAGTTATGGTCATTTCTACGTTCCGCGCAACCTAGGCTTCACCCAAGGGCGTTGTTCCACCAGATGGAATAGTTAGGGCATAAGAAGTCAACGCCAGAAGCATAAAATACGATATAAATACAACAGTTTTTCCATCGTATAAAACGAATGATAGTAACAAGTGTGAAGGTTATGGTCATTTCTACGTTCCGGGCAACCTAGGCTTCACTCTAGGGCGTTGCACCAACAGATTGAATAGTTAGGGCCTTAGAAGTCAACGCCCAAAGCATAAAATACAAAATAAATGGAACAGCTTTTCCATCGTATAAAACGAATAATTGAAACCAGTATGAAAGTTAACGTCATTTCTACTTTCCGGGCTACCTAGGCTTCACCCTAGAGCGTTGCACCAACAGATTGAATAGTTAGGGCCTTAGAAGCCAACGCCAGAAGCATAAAGTACAATAAAGATGCAAAAGTTTTTCCATCGTATAACAGGAATAACTGCAAACAGTGTGAAGGTTATGGTCATTTCTACGTTCCGGGCAACCTCGGCTTCACTCTAGGGCGTTGCGGCACCAGATCGAATAGTTAGAGCCTTAGAAATCAACGCCCGAAGCATAAAATACAAAATAAATAATACAGTTTTTCCATCGTATAAAACGAATAATTGCAACCAGTGTGGAAGTTATTGTCATTTCTACGTTCCGGGCAACCTAGGCTTCACTCTAGGGCGTTCCTCCACCAGATCGAATAGTTAGGGCCTTAGAAGTCTACGCCCGAAGCATAAAATACAAAATAAATAAAACAGTTTTTCCATCGTATAAAAAGAATAATTGCAACCAGTATGAAAGTTAACGTCATTTCTACTTTCGGAGCAACATAGGCTTCACCCTTGGGCGTTGCACCAACAGATTGAATAGTTAGGCCCTTAGAAGTCAACGCCAGAAGCATAAAATACGATATAAATAGAACAGCTTTTCCATCGTATAAAACGAATAATTGCAACCAGTGTGGAAGTTATGGTCATGTCTACGTTCCGGGCATCCTAGGCTTCACTCTAGGGCGTTGCTCGACCAGATCGGATAGCTAGGGCCTTAGAAGTCAACGCCTGAAGTGTAAAATACAATAAAAATACAACAGCCTTACCATCCTATAACAGGAATAATTGCAACCCGTGTGAAAGTGATGGTCATTTCTACGTTCCAGGCAACCTAGGCTTCACCCTAGGGCGTTGTTCCACCAGATGAAATAGTTAGGGCCTAAGAAGTCAACGCCAGAAGCATAAAACACTATATAAATACAACAGTTTTTCCATCATATAAAACGAATAATTGCAACCAGGATGAAAGTTATGGTCATTTCTACTTTCCGGGCAACCTAGGCTTCACCCTAGGGCGTTGCGCCACCAGATCGAATAGTTAGGGCCTTAGAAGTCAACGCCCGAAGCATAAAATACAAAATAAATAAAACTGTTTTTCCATCGTATAAAACGAATAATTGCAACCAGTATGATAGTTAACGTCATTTCTACTTTCCGGGCAACATAGGCTTCACCCTTGGGCGTTGCACCAACAGATTGAATAGTTAGGCCCTTAGAAGTCAACGCCAGAAGCATAAAATACGATATAAATAGAACAGCTTTTCCATCGTATAAAACGAATAATTGCAACCAGTGTGAAGGTAATGGTCATTTCTACGTTCCAGGCAACTTAGGCGTCACCCTAGGGCGTTGCTCCTCCACATCTAATAGCAACGGCCTTAGAAGTCAGCCCCAGATGAATAAAATACATAAAAGATGCAACAGCTTTTCCATCGTATAAAAAGAATAATTGCAACCCGTGTGAAAGTGATGGTCATTTCTACGTTCCAGGCAACCTAGGCTTCACCCTAGGGCGTTGTTCCACCAGATGAAATAGTTAGGGCCTAAGAAGTCAACGCCAGAAGCATAAAACACTATATAAATACAACAGTTTTTCCATCATATAAAACGAATAATTGCAACCAGGATGAAAGTTATGGTCATTTCTACTTTCCGGGCAACATAGGCTTCACCCTTGGGCGTTGCACCAACAGATTGAATAGTTAGGCCCTTAGAAGTCAACGCCAGAAGCATAAAATACGATATAAATACAACAGCTTTTCCATCGTATAAAACGAATAATTGCTACCAGTGTGAAAGTTATGGTCATTTCTACGTTACGCGCAACCTAGGCTTCACCCGAGGGCGTTGATCCACCAGATGGAATAGTTAGGGCCTAAGAGTTCAACGCCAGAATCATAAAATACGATATAAATACAACAGCTTTTCCATCATATAAAACGAATAATTGCAACCAGGATGAAAGTTATGGTCATTTCTACTTTCCGGGCAACCTAGGCTTCACCCTAGGGCGTTGCGCCACCAGATCGAATAGTTAGGGCCTTAGAAGTCAACGCCCGAAGCATAAAATACAAAATAAATAAAACTGTTTTTCCATCGTATAAAACGAATAATTGCAACCAGTATGATAGTTAACGTCATTTCTACTTTCCGGGCAACATAGGCTTCACCCTTGGGCGTTGCACCAACAGATTGAATAGTTAGGCCCTTAGAAGTCAACGCCAGAAGCATAAAATACGATATAAATAGAACAGCTTTTCCATCGTATAAAACGAATAATTGCAACCAGTGTGAAGGTAATGGTCATTTCTACGTTCCAGGCAACTTAGGCGTCACCCTAGGGCGTTGCTCCTCCACATCTAATAGCAACGGCCTTAGAAGTCAGCCCCAGATGAATAAAATACATAAAAGATGCAACAGCTTTTCCATCGTATAAAAAGAATAATTGCAACCCGTGTGAAAGTGATGGTCATTTCTACGTTCCAGGCAACCTAGGCTTCACCCTAGGGCGTTGTTCCACCAGATGAAATAGTTAGGGCCTAAGAAGTCAACGCCAGAAGCATAAAACACTATATAAATACAACAGTTTTTCCATCATATAAAACGAATAATTGCAACCAGGATGAAAGTTATGGTCATTTCTACTTTCCGGGCAACATAGGCTTCACCCTTGGGCGTTGCACCAACAGATTGAATAGTTAGGCCCTTAGAAGTCAACGCCAGAAGCATAAAATACGATATAAATACAACAGCTTTTCCATCGTATAAAACGAATAATTGCTACCAGTGTGAAAGTTATGGTCATTTCTACGTTACGCGCAACCTAGGCTTCACCCGAGGGCGTTGATCCACCAGATGGAATAGTTAGGGCCGAAGAGTTCAACGCCAGAATCATAAAATACGATATAAATACAACAGCTTTTCCATCGTATAAAACTAATAATTGCAACCAGTGTGGAAGTTATGGTCATTTCTACGTTCCGGACAACCTAGGCTTCACTCTAGGGCGTTGTTCCACCAGATGCAATAGTTAGGGCCTAAGAAGTCAACGCCAGAAGCATAAAACACTATATAAATACAACAGTTTTTCCATCATATAAAACGAATAATTGCAACCAGTATGAAAGTTATTGTCATTTCTACTTTCCGGGCAACCTAGGCTTCACCCTAGGGCGTTGCTCCAACAGATTGAGTAGCTAGGGCCTTAGAAGTCAATGCCCGAAGCATAAAATACAATATAAATACAACAGTTTTTCCATCGTATAAAACGAATAATTGAATCCAGTATGAAAGCTAACGTCATTTCTACTTTCCGGGCTACCTAGGCTTCACCCTAGAGCGTTGCACCAACAGATTGAATAGTTAGGGCCTTAGAAGCCAACGCCAGAAGCATAAAGTACAATAAAGATGCAAAAGTTTTTCCATCGTATAACAGGAATAACTGCAAACAGTGTGAAAGTTATGGTCATTTCTACGATCCGGGCAACCTCGGCTTCACTCTAGGGCGTTGCGGCACCAGATCGAATAGTTAGGGCCTTAGAAATCGACGACCGAAGCATAAAATACAAAATAAATAATACAGTTTTTCCATCGTATAAAACGAATAATTGCAACCAGTGTGGAAGTTATGGTCATTTCTACGTTCCGGGCAACCTAGGCTTCACTCTAGGGCGTTGCTCCACCAGATCGAATAGTTAGGGCCTTAGAAGTCTACGCCCGAAGCATAAAATACAAAATAAATGAAACAGTTTTTCCATCGTATAAAAAGAATAATTGCAACCAGTATGAAAGTTAACGTCATTTCTACTTTCGGGGCAACATAGGCTTCACCCTTGGGCGTTGCACCAACAGATTGAATAGTTAGGCCCTTAGAAGTCAACGCCAGAAGCATAAAATACGATATAAATAGAACAGCTTTTCCATAGTATAAAACGAATAATTGCAACCAGTGTGAAGGTAATGGTCATTTCTACGTTCCAGGCAACTTAGGCGTCACTCTAGGGCGTTGCTCCACCACATCTAATAGCAACGGCCTTAGAAGTCAGCCCCAGATGAATAAAATACATAAAAGATGCCACAGCTTTTCCATCGTATAAAACGAATAATTGCAACCAGTGTGAAAGTTATGGTCATTTCTACGTTCCGGAAAACATAGGCTTCACTCTAGGGCGTGGCGCCACCAGACCGAATAGTTAGGGCCTTAGAAGTCAACGCCAGAAGCATAAAATACGATATAAATACAACAGCTTTTCCATCGTATAAAACGAATAAATGCAACCAGTGTGGAAGTTATGGTCATTTCTACGTTCCGGGCAACCTAGGCTTCACTCTAGGGCGTTCTTCCACCAGATGGAATAGTTAGGGCCTAAGAAGTCAACGCCAGAAGCATAAAACACTATATAAATACAACAGTTTTTCCATCATATAAAACGAATGATAGCAACCAGTGTGAAAGTTATGGTCATTTCTACGTTCCGGGCAACATAGGCTTCACTCTAGGGCGTCGCGCCACCAGATCGAATAGTTAGGGCCTTAGAAGTCAACGCCCGAAGCATAAAACACAAAATAAATAAAACAGCTTTTCCATCGCATAAAACGAATAATTGCAACCAGTATGAAAGTTAACGTCATTTCTACCTTCCGGGCAACATAGGGTTCACCTTGGGCGTTGCACCAACAGATTTAATAGTTAGGGCCTTAGAAGACAACGCCCGAAGCATGAAATACAAAAAAATAGAACAGTTTTTCCATCGTATAAAACGAATAATTGCAACCAGTGTGAAGGTAATGGTCATTTCTACGTTCCGGGGAACTTAGGCGTCACCCTAGGGCGTTGCTCCACCACATCTAATAGCAACGGCCTTAGAAGTCAACCCCAGATGAATAAAATACATAAAGGATGCCACAGCTTTTCCATCGTATAAAACTAATAACTGCAACCAGTGTGAAAGTTATGGTCATTTCTACGTTCCGGGCAACCTAGGCTTCACTCTAGGACGTTGCGCCACCAGATCGAATAGTTAGGGCCTTAGAAGTCAACGCCAGAAGCATAAAATACGATATAAATACAACAGTTTTTCCATCGTATAAAACGAATAATTGCTACCAGTGTGAAAGTTATGGTCATTTCTACGTTACGCGCAACCTAGGCTTCACCCGAGGGCGTTGATCCACCAGATGGAATAGTTAGGGCCTAAGAGTTCAACGCCAGAATCATAAAATACGATATAAATACAACAGCTTTTCCATCGTATAAAACGAATAATTGCAACCAGTGTGGAAGTTATGGTCATTTCTACGTTCCGGACAACCTAGGCTTCACTCTAGGGCGTTGTTCCACCAGATGCAATAGTTAGGGCCTAAGAAGTCAACGCCAGAAGCATAAAACACTATATAAATACAACAGTTTTTCCATCATATAAAACGAATAATTGCAACCAGTATGAAAGTTATTGTCATTTCTACTTTCCGGGCAACCTAGGCTTCACCCTAGGGCGTTGCTCCAACAGATTGAGTAGCTAGGGCCTTAGAAGTCAATGCCCGAAGCATAAAATACAATATAAATACAACAGTTTTTCCATCGTATAAAACGAATAATTGAAACCAGTATGGAAGTTAACGTCATTTCTACTTTCCGGGCTACCTAGGCTTCACCCTAGAGCGTTGCACCAACAGATTGAATAGTTCGGGCCTTAGAAGCCAACGCCAGAAGCATAAAGTACAATAAAGGTGCAAAAGTTTTTCCATCGTATAACAGGAATAACTGCAAACAGTGTGAAAGTTATGGTCATTTCTACGTTCCGGGCAACCTCGGCTTCACTCTAGGGCGTTGCGGCACCAGATCGAATAGTTAGGGCCTTAGAAATCGACGACCGAAGCATAAAATACAAAATAAATAATACAGTTTTTCCATCGTATAAAACGAATAATTGCAACCAGTGTGGAAGTTATGGTCATTTCTACGTTCCGGGCAACCTAGGCTTCACTCTAGGGCGTTGCTCCACCAGATCGAATAGTTAGGGCCTTAGAAGTCTACGCCCGAAGCATAAAATACAAAATAAATGAAACAGTTTTTCCATCGTATAAAAAGAATAATTGCAACCAGTATGAAAGTTAACGTCATTTCTACTTTCGGGGCAACATAGGCTTCACCCTTGGGCGTTGCACCAACAGATTGAATAGTTAGGCCCTTAGAAGTCAACGCCAGAAGCATAAAATACGATATAAATAGAACAGCTTTTCCATCGTATAAAACGAATAATTGCAACCAGTGTGGAAGTTATGGTCATGTCTACGTTCCGGGCAACCTAGGCTTCACTCTAGGGCGTTGCTCGACCAGATCGAATAGCTAGGGCCTTAGAAGTCAACGCCTGAAGTATAAAATACAATAAAAATACAACAGCCTTTCCATCCTATAACAGGAATAATTGCAACCCGTGTGAAAGTGATGGTCATTTCTACGTTCCAGGCAACCTAGGCTTCACGATAGGGCGTTGTTCCACCAGACGGAATAGTTAGGACCTAAGAAGTCAACGCCAGAAGCATAAAACACTATATAAATGCAACAGTTTTTCCATCATATAAAACGAATAATTGCAACCAGGATGAAAGTTATGGTCATTTCTACTTTCCGGGCAACCTAGGCTTCACTCTAGGGCGTTGCCCCACCAGATCGAATAGTTAGGGCCTTAGAAGTCAAAGCCCGAAGCATAAAACACAAAATAAATAAAACAGTTTTTCCATCACATAAAACGGATAATTGCAACCAGTATGAAAGTTAACGTCATTTCTACCTTCCGGGCAACATAGGCTTCACCCTTGGGCGTTGCACCAACAGATTGAATAGTTAGGGCCTTAGAAGTCAACGCCCGAAGCATAAAATACAAAATAAATAGAACAGTTTTTCCATTGTATAAAACGAATAATTGCAACCAGTGTGAAGGTAATGGTCATTTCTACGTTCCGGGCAACCTAGGCTTCACTCTAGGGCGTTGCTCCACCAGATCGAATAGTTAGGGCCTTAGAAGTCAACGCCCGAAGCATAGAATACAAAATAAATAAAACACTTTTTCCATCGTATAAAACGAATAATTGCAACCAGTATGAAAGTTAACGTCATTTCTACTTTCGGGGCAACATAGGCTTCACCCTTGGGCGTTGCACCAACAGATTGAATAGTTAGGCCCTTAGAAGTCAACGCCCGAAGCATAAAATACAAAATAAATAGAACAGTTTTTCCATCGTATAAAACGAATAATTGCAACCAGTGTGAAGGTAATGGTTTTTTCTACGTTCCGGGCAACCTAGGCTTCAATCTAGGGCGGTGCTCCACCAGATCGAATAGCTAGGGCCTTAGAAGACAACGCCTGAAGTATAAAATACAATAAAAATGCAACTGTGTTTCCATCCTATAACAGGAATAACTGCAACCCGTGTGAAAGTGATGGTCATTTCTACGTTCCAGGCAACCTAGGATTCACCCTAGGGCGTTGTTCCACCAGATGGAATAGTTGGGGCCTAAGAAGTCAACGCCAGAAGCATAAAACACTATATAAATACAACAGCTTTTCCAACATATAAAACGGATAATTGCAACCAGGATGAAAGTTATGGTCATTTCTACTTTCCGGGCAACCTAGGTTTCACACTGGGGCGTTGCTCCAACAGATTGAATAGTTAGGGCCTTAGAAGTCAATGCCCGAAGCATAAAATACAATATAAATACAACAGTTTTTCCATCGTATAAAACTAATAATTGCAACCAGTAAGAAAGTTAACGTCGTTCCTACTTTCCGGGCAACCTAGGCTTCACCCTAGGGCGTTGCACCAACAGATTGAATAGTTAGGGCCTTAGAAGTCAACGCCCGAAGCATAAAATACAAAATAAACAGAACAGTTTTTCCATCGCATAAAACGAATAATTGGTACCGGTGTGAAAGTTATGGTCATTTCTCCGTTCCGGGCAGCCCAGGCTTCACTGTAGGGAGTTGCTCCACCAGATCGAATAGTTAGGGCCTTAGAAGTCAACGCCAGAAGCATAAAATACAGAATAAATAAAACAGTTTTTCCATCGTACAAAACGAATAATCGCTACCAGTGTGAACGTTATGGTCATTTCTACGTTCCGCGCAACCTAGGCTTCACTCTAGGGCGTTGCTCCACCAGATCGAATGGCTAGGTCCTTAGAAGTCAACGCCAGAAGCATAAAATACGATATAAATACAACAGCTTTTCCATCGTATAAAACGAATAATTGCAACCAGTGTGGAAGTTATGGTCATTTCTACTTTCCGGGCAACCTAGGCTTCACCCTAGGGCGTTGCACCAACAGATTGAATAGTTAGGGCCTTAGAAGTCAACGCCCGAAGCATAAAATACAAGATAAACAGAACAGTTTTTCCATCGTATAAAACGAATAATTGCTACCAGAGTGAAATTTATGGTCACTTCTACGTTCCGCGCAACCTAGGCTTCACCCTAGGACGCTGTTTCACCAGATGGAATAGTTAGGGCCTAAGAAGTCAACGCCAGAAGCATAAAATACGATATATATACAACAGCTTTTCCATCGTATAAAACGAATAATTGCAAGCAGTGTGGAAGTTATGGTCATTTCTACGTTCCGTGCAACCTAGGCTTCACTCTAGGGCGTTGCTCGACCAGATCGAATAGCTAGGGCCTTAGAAGTCAACGCCCGAAGCATAAAATACAAAATAAATAGAACAGTTTTTCCATCGTATGAAACGAATAATTGCTACCAGTGTGAAAGTTATGGTCATTGCTACGTTCCGCGCAACCTAGGCTTCACCCAAGGGCGTTGTTCCACCAGATGGAATAGTTAGGGCCTAAGAAGTCAACGCCAGAAGCATAAAATACGATATAAATACAACAGTTTTTCCATCGTATAAAACGAATGATAGTAACCAGTGTGAAAGTTATGGTCATTTCTACGTTCCGGGCAACCTAGGCTTCACTCTAGGGCGTTGTTCCACCAGATGAAATAGTTAGGGCCTAAGAAGTCAACGCCAGAAGCATAAAACACTATATAAATACAACAGTTTTTCCATCATATAAAACGAATAATTGCAACCAGGATGAAAGTTATGGTCATTTCTACTTTCCGGGCAACATAGGCTTCACCCTTGGGCGTTGCACCAACAGATTGAATAGTTAGGCCCTTAGAAGTCAACGCCAGAAGCATAAAATACGATATAAATACAACAGCTTTTCCATCGTATAAAACGAATAATTGCTACCAGTGTGAAAGTTATGGTCATTTCTACGTTACGCGCAACCTAGGCTTCACCCGAGGGCGTTGATCCACCAGATGGAATAGTTAGGGCCTAAGAGTTCAACGCCAGAATCATAAAATACGATATAAATACAACAGCTTTTCCATCATATAAAACGAATAATTGCAACCAGGATGAAAGTTATGGTCATTTCTACTTTCCGGGCAACCTAGGCTTCACCCTAGGGCGTTGCGCCACCAGATCGAATAGTTAGGGCCTTAGAAGTCAACGCCCGAAGCATAAAATACAAAATAAATAAAACTGTTTTTCCATCGTATAAAACGAATAATTGCAACCAGTATGATAGTTAACGTCATTTCTACTTTCCGGGCAACATAGGCTTCACCCTTGGGCGTTGCACCAACAGATTGAATAGTTAGGCCCTTAGAAGTCAACGCCAGAAGCATAAAATACGATATAAATAGAACAGCTTTTCCATCGTATAAAACGAATAATTGCAACCAGTGTGAAGGTAATGGTCATTTCTACGTTCCAGGCAACTTAGGCGTCACCCTAGGGCGTTGCTCCTCCACATCTAATAGCAACGGCCTTAGAAGTCAGCCCCAGATGAATAAAATACATAAAAGATGCAACAGCTTTTCCATCGTATAAAAAGAATAATTGCAACCCGTGTGAAAGTGATGGTCATTTCTACGTTCCAGGCAACCTAGGCTTCACCCTAGGGCGTTGTTCCACCAGATGAAATAGTTAGGGCCTAAGAAGTCAACGCCAGAAGCATAAAACACTATATAAATACAACAGTTTTTCCATCATATAAAACGAATAATTGCAACCAGGATGAAAGTTATGGTCATTTCTACTTTCCGGGCAACATAGGCTTCACCCTTGGGCGTTGCACCAACAGATTGAATAGTTAGGCCCTTAGAAGTCAACGCCAGAAGCATAAAATACGATATAAATACAACAGCTTTTCCATCGTATAAAACGAATAATTGCTACCAGTGTGAAAGTTATGGTCATTTCTACGTTACGCGCAACCTAGGCTTCACCCGAGGGCGTTGATCCACCAGATGGAATAGTTAGGGCCGAAGAGTTCAACGCCAGAATCATAAAATACGATATAAATACAACAGCTTTTCCATCGTATAAAACTAATAATTGCAACCAGTGTGGAAGTTATGGTCATTTCTACGTTCCGGACAACCTAGGCTTCACTCTAGGGCGTTGTTCCACCAGATGCAATAGTTAGGGCCTAAGAAGTCAACGCCAGAAGCATAAAACACTATATAAATACAACAGTTTTTCCATCATATAAAACGAATAATTGCAACCAGTATGAAAGTTATTGTCATTTCTACTTTCCGGGCAACCTAGGCTTCACCCTAGGGCGTTGCTCCAACAGATTGAGTAGCTAGGGCCTTAGAAGTCAATGCCCGAAGCATAAAATACAATATAAATACAACAGTTTTTCCATCGTATAAAACGAATAATTGAATCCAGTATGAAAGCTAACGTCATTTCTACTTTCCGGGCTACCTAGGCTTCACCCTAGAGCGTTGCACCAACAGATTGAATAGTTAGGGCCTTAGAAGCCAACGCCAGAAGCATAAAGTACAATAAAGATGCAAAAGTTTTTCCATCGTATAACAGGAATAACTGCAAACAGTGTGAAAGTTATGGTCATTTCTACGATCCGGGCAACCTCGGCTTCACTCTAGGGCGTTGCGGCACCAGATCGAATAGTTAGGGCCTTAGAAATCGACGACCGAAGCATAAAATACAAAATAAATAATACAGTTTTTCCATCGTATAAAACGAATAATTGCAACCAGTGTGGAAGTTATGGTCATTTCTACGTTCCGGGCAACCTAGGCTTCACTCTAGGGCGTTGCTCCACCAGATCGAATAGTTAGGGCCTTAGAAGTCAACGCCCGAAGCATAGAATACAAAATAAATAAAACACTTTTTCCATCGTATAAAACGAATAATTGCAACCAGTATGAAAGTTAACGTCATTTCTACTTTCGGGGCAACATAGGCTTCACCCTTGGGCGTTGCTCCAACAGATTGAATAGTTAGGGCCTTAGAAGTCAATGCCCGAAGCATAAAATACAATATAAATACAACAGTTTTTCCATCGTATAAAACTAATAATTGCAACCAGTAAGAAAGTTAACGTCGTTCCTACTTTCCGGGCAACCTAGGCTTCACCCTAGGGCGTTGCACCAACAGATTGAATAGTTAGGGCCTTAGAAGTCAACGCCCGAAGCATAAAATACAAAATAAACAGAACAGTTTTTCCATCGCATAAAACGAATAATTGGTACCGGTGTGAAAGTTATGGTCATTTCTCCGTTCCGGGCAGCCCAGGCTTCACTGTAGGGAGTTGCTCCACCAGATCGAATAGTTAGGGCCTTAGAAGTCAACGCCAGAAGCATAAAATACAGAATAAATAAAACAGTTTTTCCATCGTACAAAACGAATAATCGCTACCAGTGTGAACGTTATGGTCATTTCTACGTTCCGCGCAACCTAGGCTTCACTCTAGGGCGTTGCTCCACCAGATCGAATGGCTAGGTCCTTAGAAGTCAACGCCAGAAGCATAAAATACGATATAAATACAACAGCTTTTCCATCGTATAAAACGAATAATTGCAACCAGTGTGGAAGTTATGGTCATTTCTACTTTCCGGGCAACCTAG
This sequence comes from Calliopsis andreniformis, assembly GCF_051401765.1. Lineage (NCBI taxonomy): Eukaryota > Metazoa > Arthropoda > Insecta > Hymenoptera > Andrenidae > Calliopsis > Calliopsis andreniformis. Next base: position 3,040,897 of record NW_027480474.1, read on the forward strand.
GCTTCACCCTAGGGCGTTGCACCAACAGATTGAATAGTTAGGGCCTTAGAAGTCAACGCCCGAAGCATAAAATACAAAATAAACAGAACAGTTTTTCCATCGTATAAAACGAATAATTGCTACCAGAGTGAAATTTATGGTCACTTCTACGTTCCGCGCAACCTAGGCTTCACCCTAGGACGCTGTGTCACCAGATGGAATAGTTAGGGCCTAAGAAGTCAACGCCAGAAGCATAAAATACGATATATATACAACAGCTTTTCCATCGTATAAAACGAATAATTGCAAGCAGTGTGGAAGTTATGGTCATTTCTACGTTCCGTGCAACCTAGGCTTCACTCTAGGGCGTTGCTCGACCAGATCGAATAGCTAGGGCCTTAGAAGTCAACGCCCGAAGCATAAAATACAAAATAAATAGAACAGTTTTTCCATCGTATGAAACGAATAATTGCTACCAGTGTGAAAGTTATGGTCATTGCTACGTTCCGCGCAACCTAGGCTTCACCCAAGGGCGTTGTTCCACCAGATGGAATAGTTAGGGCCTAAGAAGTCAACGCCAGAAGCATAAAATACGATATAAATACAACAGTTTTTCCATCGTATAAAACGAATGATAGTAACCAGTGTGAAAGTTATGGTCATTTCTACGTTCCGGGCAACCTAGGCTTCACTCTAGGGCGTTGTTCCACCAGATGCAATAGTTAGGGCCTAAGAAGTCAACGCCAGAAGCATAAAACACTATATAAATACAACAGTTTTTCCATCATATAAAACGTATAATTGCAACCAGGATGAAAGTTATTCTCATTTCTACTTTCCGGGCAACCTAGGCTTCAGCCTAGGGCGTTGCTCCAACAGATCGAATAGTTAGGGCCTTAGAAATCAACGCCCCAAGCATAAAATACAAAATACATAAAACAGCTTTTCCATCGTATAAAACGAATAATTGCAACCAGTATGAAAGTTAACGTCAGTTCTACTTTCCGGGCAACATAGGCTTCTCCCTTGGGCGTTGCACCAACAGATTGAATAGTTAGGGCCTTAGCAATCAACGCCCGAAGCATAAAATACAAAATAAATAGAACAGTTTTTCCATCGCATAAAACGAATAATTGCAACCAGTATGAAAGTTAACGTCATTTCTACCTTCCGGGCAACATAGGCTTCACCTTGAGCGTTGCACCAACAGATTTAAAAGTTAGGGCCTTAGAAGTCAACGCCCGAAGCATGAAATACAAAATAAATAGAACAGTTTTTCCATCGTATAAAACGAATAATTGCAACCAGTGTGAAGGTAATGGTCATTTCTACGTTCCGGGGAACTTAGGCGTCACCCTAGGGCGTTGCTCCACCACATCTAATAGCAACGGCCTTAGAAGTCAACCCCAGATGAATAAAATACATAAAAGATGCCACAGCTTTTCCATCGTATAAAACTAATAATTGCAACCACTGTGAAAGTTATGGTCATTTCTACGTTCCGGGCAACCTAGGCTTCACTCTAGGGCGTTGCGCCACCAGATCGAATAGTTAGGGCCTTAGAAGTCAACGCCAGAAACATAAAATACGATATAAATACAACAGTTTTTCCATCGTATAAAGCGAATAATTGCTACCAGTGTGAAAGTTATGGTCATTTCTACGTTCCGCGCAACCTAGGCTTCACCCAAGGGCGTTGTTCCACCAGATGGAATAGTTAGGGCATAAGAAGTCAACGCCAGAAGCATAAAATACGATATAAATACAACAGTTTTTCCATCGTATAAAACGAATGATAGTAACCAGTGTGAAGGTTATGGTCATTTCTACGTTCCGGGCAACCTAGGCTTCACTCTAGGGCGTTGCACCAACAGATTGAATAGTTAGGGCCTTAGAAGTCAACGCCCAAAGCATAAAATACAAAATAAATGGAACAGCTTTTCCATCGTATAAAACGAATAATTGAAACCAGTATGAAAGTTAACGTCATTTCTACTTTCCGGGCTACCTAGGCTTCACCCTAGAGCGTTGCACCAACAGATTGAATAGTTAGGGCCTTAGAAGCCAATGCCAGGAGCATAAAGTACAATAAAGATGCAAAAGTTTTTCCATCGTATAACAGGAATAACTGCAAACAGTGTGAAGGTTATGGTCATTTCTACGTTCCGGGCAACCTCGGCTTCACTCTAGGGCGTTGCGGCACCAGATCGAATAGTTAGAGCCTTAGAAATCAACGCCCGAAGCATAAAATACAAAATAAATAATACAGTTTTTCCATCGTATAAAACGAATAATTGCAACCAGTGTGGAAGTTATTGTCATTTCTACGTTCCGGGCAACCTAGGCTTCACTCTAGGGCGTTCCTCCACCAGATCGAATAGTTAGGGCCTTAGAAGTCTACGCCCGAAGCATAAAATACAAAATAAATAAAACAGTTTTTCCATCGTATAAAAAGAATAATTGCAACCAGTATGAAAGTTAACGTCATTTCTACTTTCGGGGCAACATAGGCTTCACCCTTGGGCGTTGCACCAACAGATTGAATAGTTAGGCCCTTAGAAGTCAACGCCAGAAGCATAAAATACGATATAAATAGAACAGCTTTTCCATCGTATAAAACGAATAATTGCAACCAGTGTGGAAGTTATGGTCATGTCTACGTTCCGGGCAACCTAGGCTTCACTCTAGGGCGTTGCTCGACCAGATCGGATAGCTAGGGCCTTAGAAGTCAACGCCTGAAGTGTAAAATACAATAAAAATACAACAGCCTTTCCATCCTATAACAGGAATAATTGCAACCCGTGTGAAAGTGATGGTCATTTCTACGTTCCAGGCAACCTAGGCTTCACCCTAGGGCGTTGTTCCACCAGATGAAATAGTTAGGGCCTAAGAAGTCAACGCCAGAAGCATAAAACACTATATAAATACAACAGTTTTTCCATCATATAAAACGAATAATTGCAACCAGGATGAAAGTTATGGTCATTTCTACTTTACGGGCAACCTAGGCTTCACCCTAGGGCGTTGCGCCACCAGATCGAATAGTTAGGGCCTTAGAAGTCAACGCCCGAAGCATAAAATACAAAATAAATAAAACTGTTTTTCCATCGTATAAAACGAATAATTGCAACCAGTATGATAGTTAACGTCATTTCTACTTTCCGGGCAACATAGGCTTCACCCTTGGGCGTTGCACCAACAGATTGAATAGTTAGGCCCTTAGAAGTCAACGCCAGAAGCATAAAATACGATATAAATAGAACAGCTTTTCCATCGTATAAAACGAATAATTGCAACCAGTGTGAAGGTAATGGTCATTTCTACGTTCCAGGCAACTTAGGCGTCACCCTAGGGCGTTGCTCCTCCACATCTAATAGCAACGGCCTTAGAAGTCAGCCCCAGATGAATAAAATACATAAAAGATGCAACAGCTTTTCCATCGTATAAAAAGAATAATTGCAACCCGTGTGAAAGTGATGGTCATTTCTACGTTCCAGGCAACCTAGGCTTCACCCTAGGGCGTTGTTCCACCAGATGAAATAGTTAGGGCCTAAGAAGTCAACGCCAGAAGCATAAAACACTATATAAATACAACAGTTTTTCCATCATATAAAACGAATAATTGCAACCAGGATGAAAGTTATGGTCATTTCTACTTTCCGGGCAACATAGGCTTCACCCTTGGGCGTTGCACCAACAGATTGAATAGTTAGGCCCTTAGAAGTCAACGCCAGAAGCATAAAATACGATATAAATACAACAGCTTTTCCATCGTATAAAACGAATAATTGCTACCAGTGTGAAAGTTATGGTCATTTCTACGTTACGCGCAACCTAGGCTTCACCCGAGGGCGTTGATCCACCAGATGGAATAGTTAGGGCCGAAGAGTTCAACGCCAGAATCATAAAATACGATATAAATACAACAGCTTTTCCATCGTATAAAACGAATAATTGCAACCAGTGTGGAAGTTATGGTCATTTCTACGTTCCGGACAACCTAGGCTTCACTCTAGGGCGTTGTTCCACCAGATGCAATAGTTAGGGCCTAAGAAGTCAACGCCAGAAGCATAAAACACTATATAAATACAACAGTTTTTCCATCATATAAAACGAATAATTGCAACCAGTATGAAAGTTATTGTCATTTCTACTTTCCGGGCAACCTAGGCTTCACCCTAGGGCGTTGCTCCAACAGATTGAGTAGCTAGGGCCTTAGAAGTCAATGCCCGAAGCATAAAATACAATATAAATACAACAGTTTTTCCATCGTATAAAACGAATAATTGAATCCAGTATGAAAGTTAACGTCATTTCTACTTTCCGGGCTACCTAGGCTTCACCCTAGAGCGTTGCACCAACAGATTGAATAGTTAGGGCCTTAGAAGCCAACGCCAGAAGCATAAAGTACAATAAAGATGCAAAAGTTTTTCCATCGTATAACAGGAATAACTGCAAACAGTGTGAAAGTTATGGTCATTTCTACGATCCGGGCAACCTCGGCTTCACTCTAGGGCGTTGCGGCACCAGATCGAATAGTTAGGGCCTTAGAAATCGACGACCGAAGCATAAAATACAAAATAAATAATACAGTTTTTCCATCGTATAAAACGAATAATTGCAACCAGTGTGGAAGTTATGGTCATTTCTACGTTCCGGGCAACCTAGGCTTCACTCTAGGGCGTTGCTCCACCAGATCGAATAGTTAGGGCCTTAGAAGTCTACGCCCGAAGCATAAAATACAAAATAAATGAAACAGTTTTTCCATCGTATAAAAAGAATAATTGCAACCAGTATGAAAGTTAACGTCATTTCTACTTTCGGGGCAACATAGGCTTCACCCTTGGGCGTTGCACCAACAGATTGAATAGTTAGGCCCTTAGAAGTCAACGCCAGAAGCATAAAATACGATATAAATAGAACAGCTTTTCCATAGTATAAAACGAATAATTGCAACCAGTGTGAAGGTAATGGTCATTTCTACGTTCCAGGCAACTTAGGCGTCACCCTAGGGCGTTGCTCCACCACATCTAATAGCAACGGCCTTAGAAGTCAGCCCCAGATGAATAAAATACATAAAAGATGCCACAGCTTTTCCATCGTATAAAACGAATAATTGCAACCAGTGTGAAAGTTATGGTCACTTCTACGTTCCGGAAAACATAGGCTTCACTCTAGGGCGTGGCGCCACCAGACCGAATAGTTAGGGCCTTAGAAGTCAACGCCAGAAGCATAAAATACGATATAAATACAACAGCTTTTCCATCGTATAAAACGAATAAATGCATCCAGTGTGGAAGTTATGGTCATTTCTACGTTCCGGCCAACCTAGGCTTCACTCTAGGGCGTTCTTCCACCAGATGGAATAGTTAGGGCCTAAGAAGTCAACGCCAGAAGCATAAAACACTATATAAATACAACAGTTTTTCCATCATATAAAACGAATGATAGCAACCAGTGTGAAAGTTATGGTCATTTCTACGTTCCGGGCAACATAGGCTTCACTCTAGGGCGTCGCGCCACCAGATCGAATAGTTAGGGCCTTAGAAGTCAACGCCCGAAGCATAAAACACAAAATAAATAAAACAGCTTTTCCATCGCATAAAACGAATAATTGCAACCAGTATGAAAGTTAACGTCATTTCTACCTTCCGGGCAACATAGGCTTCACCTTGGGCGTTGCACCAACAGATTTAATAGTTAGGGCCTTAGAAGTCAACGCCCGAAGCATGAAATACAAAAAAATAGAACAGTTTTTCCATCGTATAAAACGAATAATTGCAACCAGTGTGAAGGTAATGGTCATTTCTACGTTCCGGGGAACTTAGGCGTCACCCTAGGGCGTTGCTCCACCACATCTAATAGCAACGGCCTTAGAAGTCAACCCCAGATGAATAAAATACATAAAGGATGCCACAGCTTTTCCATCGTATAAAACTAATAACTGCAACCAGTGTGAAAGTTATGGTCATTTCTACGTTCCGGGCAACCTAGGCTTCACTCTAGGGCGTTGCGCCACCAGATCGAATAGTTAGGGCCTTAGAAGTCAACGCCAGAAGCATAAAATACGATATAAATACAACAGTTTTTCCATCGTATAAAACGAATAATTGCTACCAGTGTGAAAGTTATGGTCATTTCTACGTTACGCGCAACCTAGGCTTCACCCGAGGGCGTTGATCCACCAGATGGAATAGTTAGGGCCTAAGAGTTCAACGCCAGAATCATAAAATACGATATAAATACAACAGCTTTTCCATCGTATAAAACGAATAATTGCAACCAGTGTGGAAGTTATGGTCATTTCTACGTTCCGGACAACCTAGGCTTCACTCTAGGGCGTTGTTCCACCAGATGCAATAGTTAGGGCCTAAGAAGTCAACGCCAGAAGCATAAAACACTATATAAATACAACAGTTTTTCCATCATATAAAACGAATAATTGCAACCAGTATGAAAGTTATTGTCATTTCTACTTTCCGGGCAACCTAGGCTTCACCCTAGGGCGTTGCTCCAACAGATTGAGTAGCTAGGGCCTTAGAAGTCAATGCCCGAAGCATAAAATACAATATAAATACAACAGTTTTTCCATCGTATAAAACGAATAATTGAAACCAGTATGAAAGTTAACGTCATTTCTACTTTCCGGGCTACCTAGGCTTCACCCTAGAGCGTTGCACCAACAGATTGAATAGTTCGGGCCTTAGAAGCCAACGCCAGAAGCATAAAGTACAATAAAGATGCAAAAGTTTTTCCATCGTATAACAGGAATAACTGCAAACAGTGTGAAAGTTATGGTCATTTCTACGTTCCGGGCAACCTCGGCTTCACTCTAGGGCGTTGCGGCACCAGATCGAATAGTTAGGGCCTTAGAAATCGACGACCGAAGCATAAAATACAAAATAAATAATACAGTTTTTCCATCGCATAAAACGAATAATTGCAACCAGTGTGGAAGTTATGGTCATTTCTACGTTCCGGGCAACCTAGGCTTCACTCTAGGGCGTTGCTCCACCAGATCGAATAGTTAGGGCCTTAGAAGTCTACGCCCGAAGCATAAAATACAAAATAAATGAAACAGTTTTTCCATCGTATAAAAAGAATAATTGCAACCAGTATGAAAGTTAACGTCATTTCTACTTTCGGGGCAACATAGGCTTCACCCTTGGGCGTTGCACCAACAGATTGAATAGTTAGGCCCTTAGAAGTCAACGCCAGAAGCATAAAATACGATATAAATAGAACAGCTTTTCCATCGTATAAAACGAATAATTGCAACCAGTGTGGAAGTTATGGTCATGTCTACGTTCCGGGCAACCTAGGCTTCACTCTAGGGCGTTGCTCGACCAGATCGAATAGCTAGGGCCTTAGAAGTCAACGCCTGAAGTATAAAATACAATAAAAATACAACAGCCTTTCCATCCTATAACAGGAATAATTGCAACCCGTGTGAAAGTGATGGTCATTTCTACGTTCCAGGCAACCTAGGCTTCACGATAGGGCGTTGTTCCACCAGACGGAATAGTTAGGACCTAAGAAGTCAACGCCAGAAGCATAAAACACTATATAAATGCAACAGTTTTTCCATCATATAAAACGAATAATTGCAACCAGGATGAAAGTTATGGTCATTTCTACTTTCCGGGCAACCTAGGCTTCACTCTAGGGCGTTGCCCCACCAGATCGAATAGTTAGGGCCTTAGAAGTCAAAGCCCGAAGCATAAAACACAAAATAAATAAAACAGTTTTTCCATCACATAAAACGGATAATTGCAACCAGTATGAAAGTTAACGTCATTTCTACCTTCCGGGCAACATAGGCTTCACCCTTGGGCGTTGCACCAACAGATTGAATAGTTAGGGCCTTAGAAGTCAACGCCCGAAGCATAAAATACAAAATAAATAGAACAGTTTTTCCATCGTATAAAACGAATAATTGCAACCAGTGTGAAGGTAATGGTCATTTCTACGTTCCGGGCAACTTAGGCGTCACCCTAGGGCGTTGTTCCACCAGATGCAATAGTTAGGGCCTAAGAAGTCAACGCCAGAAGCATAAAACACTATATAAATACAACAGTTTTTCCATCATATAAAACGAATAATTGCAACCAGGATGAAAGTTATTGTCATTTCTACTTTCCGGGCAACCTAGGCTTCACCCTAGGGCGTTGCTCCAACAGATTGAATAGCTAGGGCCTTAGAAGTCAATGCCCGAAGCATAAAATACAATAAAGATGCAAAAGTTTTTCCATCGTATAACAGGAATAACTGCAAACAGTGTGAAAGTTATGGTCATTTCTACGTTCCGGGCTACCTAGGCTTCACTCTATGGCGTTCTTCCACCACATCGAATAGCAACGGCCTCAGAAGTCAACGCCCGAAGCATAAAATACAAAATAAATAGAACAGTTTTTCCACCGTATAATACGAATAATTGCAACCAGTGTGGAAGTTATGGTCATTTCTACGTTCCGGGCAACCTAGGCTTCACTCTAGGGCGTTGCTCCACCAGATCGAATAGTTAGGGCCTTAGAAGTCAACCCCCGAAGCATAAAATACAAAATAAATAAAACACTTTTTCCATCGTATAAAACGAATAATTGAAACCAGTATGAAAGTTAACGTCATTTCTACTTTCCGGGCTACCTAGGCTTGACCATAGGGCGTTGCACCAACAGATTGAATAGTTAGGGCCTTAGAAGTCAACGCCAGAAGCATAAAGTACAATAAAGATGCAAAAGTTTTTCCATCGAATAACAGGAATAACTGCAAACAGTGTGAAAGTCATGGTCATTTCTACGTTCCGGGCAACCTCGGCTTCACTCTAGGGCGTTGCGGCACCAGATCGAACAGTTAGGGCATTAGAAATCAACCCCCGAAGGATAAAATACAAAATAAATAATTCAGTTTTTCCATCGTATAAAACGAATAATTGCAACCAGTGTGGAAGTTATGGTCATTTCTACGTTCCGGGCTACCTAGGCTTCACTCTAGGGCGTTGCACCAACAGATCGAATAGTTAGGGCCTAAGAAGTCAACGCCAGAAGCATAGAACACTATATAAATACAACAGTTTTTCCATCATATAAAACGAATAATTACAACCAGGATGAAAGTTATGGTCATTTCTACTTTCCGGGCAACCTAGGCTTCACTCTAGGGCGTTGCCCCACCAGGTCGAATAGTTAGGGCCTTAGAAGTCAACGCCCGAAGCATAAAACACAAAATAAATAAAACAGCTTTTCCATCGCATAAAACCAATAATTGCAACCAGTGTGAAGGTAATGGTCATTTCTACGTTCCGGGCAACCTAGGCTTCACTCTAGGGCGTTGCTCGACCAGATCGGATAGCTAGGGCCTTAGAAGTCAACGCCTGAAGTATAAAATACAATAAAAATACAACAGCCTTTCCATCCTATAACAGGAATAATTGCAACCCGTGTGAAAGTGATGGTCATTTCTACGTTCCAGGCAACCTAGGCTTCACCCTAGGGCGTTGTTCCACCAGATGGAATAGTTAGGGCCTAAGAAGTCAACGCCAGAAGCATAAAACACTATATAAATACAACAGTTTTTCCATCATATAAAACGAATAATTGCAACCAGGATGAAAGTTATGGTCATTTCTACTTTCCGGGCAACCTAGGCTTCACCCTAGGGCGTTGCGCCACCAGATCGAATAGCTAGGGCCTTAGAAGTCAACGCCCGGAGCATAAAATACAAAATAAATAAAACTGTTTTTCCATCGTATAAAACGAATAATTGCAACCAGTATGATAATTAACGTCATTTCTACTTTCCGGGCAACATAGGCTTCACCCTTGGGCGTTGCACCAACAGATTGAATAGTTAGGCCCTTAGAAGTCAACGCCAGAAGCATAAAATACGATATAAATAGAACAGCTTTTCCATCGTATAAAACGGATAATTGCAACCAGTGTGAAGGTAATGGTCATTTCTACGTTCCAGGCAACTTAGGCGTCACCCTAGGGCGTTGCTCCACCACATCTAATAGCAACGGCCTTAGAAGTCAGCCCCAGATGAATAAAATACATAAAAGATGCCACAGCTTTTCCATCGTATAAAACGAATAATTGCAACCAGTGTGGAAGTTATGGTCATTTCTACGTTCCGGGCAACCTAGGCTTCACTCTAGGGCGTTGTTCCACCAGATGGAATAGTTAGCGCCTAAGAAGTCAACGCCAGAAGCATAAAACACTATATAAATACAACAGTTTTTCCATCGTATAAAACGAATAATCGCAACCAGTGTGGAAGTTATGGTCATTTCTACGTTCCGGGCAACCTAGGCTTCTCTCTAGGGCGTTGCTCGACCAGATCGAATAGCTAGGGCCTTAGAAGTCAACGCCTGAAGTATGAAATACAATAAAAATGCAACAGTCTTTCCATCCTATAACAGGAATAACTGCAACCCGTGTGAAAGTGATGGTCATTTCTACGTTCCAGGCAACCTAGGATTCACCCTAGGGCGTCCTTCCACCAGATGGAATAGTTAGGGCCTAAGAAGTCAACGCCAGAAGCATAGAATACGATATAAATACAACAGCTTTTCCATCGTATAAGACGAATAATTGCAACCAGTGTGAATTTAATGGTCATTTCGACGTTCAGGGCAACCTAGGCTTCACTCTCGGGCGTTGCTCCACCAAATCGAATAGCTAGGGCCTTAGAAGTCAACGCCAGAAGCATAAAATACAATAAAGATGCAAAAGTATTTCCATCGTATAACAGGAATAACTGCAAACAGTGTGAAAGTAATGGTCATTTCCATGTTCCGGGCAACCAAGTCTTCACTCTAGGGCGTTGTTCCACCAGATCGAATAGTTAGGGCCTAAGAAGATAACGCCAGAAGAATAAAATACAATATAAGTACAAAAGCTTTTCCATCGTATAAAATGAATAATTGCAAACATTGTGAAAGTAATGGTCATTTCTGCGTTCCGGCCAACCTAGGCGTCACTCTAGGGCGTTGCTCCACCACATCTAATAGCTACGGCCTTAGAAGTCAACCGCAGATGAATAAAATACAATAAAGGTGCCACAGCTTTTCCATCGTATAAAACGAATAATTGCAACCAGTGTGAAAGTTGTGGTCATTTCTACTTTCCAGGCATCCTAGGCTTCACCCTAGGGCGTTGTTACACCAGATCGAACAGTTAGGGCCTAAGAAGTCAACGCCAGAGGCATAAAATACAATATAAGTATAACAGTTTTTCCATCGTATAAAACGAATGATAGCAACCAGTGTGAAAGTTATGGTCATTTCTACGTTCCGGGCAACCTAGGCTTCACTCTAGGGCGTTATGCCACCAGATCGAATAGTTAGGGCCTTAGTAGTCAACGCCCGAAGCATAAAATACAAAATAAATAAAACAGTTTTTCCATCGTATAAAACGAATAATTACAACCAGTATAAAAGTTAACGTCATTTCTACTTTCCGGGCAACATAGGCTTCACCCTTGGGCATTGCACCAACAGATTGAATAGCTAGGGCCTTAGAAGTCAACGCCCGAAGCATAAAATACAAAATAAATAGAACAGTTTTTCCATCGTATAAAACGAATAATTGATACCGGTGTGAAAGTTATGGTCACTTCTCCGTTCCGGGCAACCTAGGCTTCACACTAGGGTGTTGCTCCACCAGATCGAATAGTTAGGGCCTTAGAAGTCAACGCCAGAAGCATAAAATACAAAATAAATAAAACAGTTTTTCCATCGTATAAAACGAATAATTGCTACCAGTGTGAAATTTATGGTCATTTCGACGTTCCGCGCAGCCTAGGCTTCACTCTAGGGCGTTGCTCCACCAGATCGAACAGTTAGGTCCTTAGAAGTCAACGCCAGAAGCATAAAATACGATATAGATACAACAGCTTTTCCATCGTATAAAACGAATAATTGCAACCAGTGTGGAAGTTATGGTCATTTCTACGTTCCGGGCAACCTAGGCTTCACTCTAGGGCGTTGCTCGACCAGATCGAATAGCTAGGGCCTTAGAAGTCAACGCCTGAAGTATAAAATACAATAAAATTGCAACAGTCTTTCCATCCTATAACAGGAATAACTGCAACCCGTGTGAAGGTGATGGTCATTTCTACGTTCCGGGCATCCTAGTCTTCACCCTAGGGCGTTGTTCCACCAGATCGAACAGTTAGGGCCTAAGAAGTCAACGCCAGAAGCATAAAATACGACATAAATACAACAGCTGTTCCATCGTATAAAAGGAATAATTGCAAACAGTGTGAAAGTAATGGTCATTTCTACGTTCCGGGCAACCTAGGCTTCACTCTACGGCGTTGTTCCACGAGATCGAATAGTTAGGGCCTATGAAGTCAACACCAGAAGAATAAAATACAATAAAAATACAACATTCTTTCCATCCTATAACAGGAATAATTGCAACCCGTGTGAAAGTGATGGTCATTTCTACGTTCCAGGCAACCTAGGCTTCACTCTAGGGCGTTGTTCCACAAGATCGAATAGTTAGGGCCTAAGAAGTCAACGCCAGAAGCATAAAATACAATATAAATAGTACAGTTTTTCCATTGTATAAAACGAATAATTGCTACCAGTGTGAAAGTTATGGTCATTTCTACGTTCCGCGCAACCTGGGCTGTACTCTAGTGCGTTGTTCCACCAGATGGAATAGTTAGGGCCTAAGAAGTGAACGTCAGAAGCATAAAATGCAATAAAAATACAACAGTTTTTCCATCGTATAGCAGGAATAATTTGCAACCAGTGTGATAGTAGTGGTCATTTCTACGTTCCGGGCAACCCAGGTTTCACTCCAGTGCGTTGCTCCACCAGATCGAATAGTTACGGCCTAAGAAGTCAACGCCAGAAGCATAAAATACGATAAAGATGCAACAGTTTTTCCATCGTATAAAACGAATAATTGCAATCAGTGTGAAAGTTATGGTCATTTCTACATTCCGAGCAACCTAGGCTTCACTCTAGGGCGTTGCTCCACCAGATCGAATAGTTAGGTCCTTAGAAGTCAACGCCAGAAATATAAAATACGATAAAGATGCAACAGATTTTCCATCGTATAAAACGAATAATTGCAATCAGTGTGAAAGTTATGGTCATTTCTACATTCCGAGCAACCTAGGCTCCACTCTGGGGCGTTGCTCCACCAGATCGAATAGTTAGGTCCTTAGAAGTCAACGCCAGGAGCATAAAATACGATATAAATACAACAGCTTTTCAATCGTATAAAAGTAATAATTGCAAACAGTGTGAAAGTAATGGTCATTTCTACGTTCCGGGCAACCAAGGCTTCACTCTACGGCGTTGTTCCACCAGATCGAATAGTTAGGGCCTAAGAAGTCAACACCAGAAGAATAAAATACAAAATAAATACAACAGCCTTTACACCGTATAAAAGGAATAACTGCAACCTGTGTGAAGGTTATGGTCATATCTACGTTCCGGGCAACCTAGGCTTCACTGTCGGGCGTTGCTCCACCAGATCGAAATGTTAGGGCCTAAGAAGTCAACGACCGAAGCATAAAATACGATATAAATACAACAGCGTTTCCATCGTATTAAATGAATAATTGCAAACAGTGTGAAAGTAGTGGTCATTTCTACGTTCCGGGCAACCTAGGCTTCACTGTATGGCGTTCTTCCACCACATCGAATAGCTACGGCCTCAGAAGTCCACGCCTGAAGCATAAAATACAATAAAAATACAACAGTCTTTTCATCGTATAACAGGAATAATTGCAACAAGCGTGAAAGTAATGATCATTTCGGCGTTTCGGGCATCCTAGACTTAACTCTGAGGCATTGCTCCACCAAATCGAATAATTAGTGCCTTAGAAGTCAACGCCAGAAGCATAAAATACAATATAAATACAAGAGTTTTTCCATCGTATAAAACGAATAATTGCAACCAGTATGAAACTTATGGTCATTTCCACGTTCCGGGCAACCGAGGCTTCACTGTATGGCGTCTTCCACCACATCGAATAGCTACGGCCTCAGAAGTCAACGCCTGAAGTACTTAATACAATAAAAATACTACAGTCTTTCCATTCTACAACAGGAATAATTGCAACCCGTGTAAAAGTGATGGTCATTTCTACGTTCGAGGCAACCTAGGCTTCACTCTAGGGCGTTGTTCCACAAGATCGAATAGTTAGGGCCTAAGAAGTCAACGCCCGGAGCATTAAATACAAAATAAATAGAACAGTTTTTCCATTGTGTAAAACGAATAATTGCTACCAGTGTAAAAGTTATGGTCATTTCTACGTTCAGGGCAACGTAGGCTTCACCCTAGGCCGTTGTTCAACCAGATCGAATAGTTAGGGCCTAAGAAGTGAACGCCAGAAGCATAAAATACGATAAAGATGCAACAGTTTTTCCATCGTATAAAACGAATAATTGCAACCAGTGTGAAAGTTATGGTCATTTCTACGTTCCGGGCAACCTAGGCTTCACCCTAGGCCGTTGTTCCACCAGATCGAATAGTTCGGGCCTAAGAAGTGAACGCCAGAAGCATAAAATGCAATAAAAATACAACAGTTTTTCCATCGTATAGCAGGAATAATTTGCAACCAGTGTGATAGTAGTGGTCATTTCTAAGTTCCGGGCAACCTAGGTTTCACTCCAGGGCGTTGCTCCACCAGATCGAATAGTTACGGCCTAAGAAGTCAACGCCAGAAGCATAAAATACGATAAAGATGCAACAGTTTTTCCATCGTATAAAACGAATAATTGCAGCCAGTGTGAAGGTGATGGTCATTTCTACATTCCGAGCAACCTAGGCTTCACTCTAGGGCGTTGTTCCGCCAGATCGAATAGTTAGGGCCTAAGAAGTGAACGCCAGAAGCATAAAATACAATATAAATACAACAGTTTTTCCATCATATAAAACGAATGATAGCAACCTGTGTGAAAGTTATGGTCATTTCTACGTTCCGGGCAACCTAGGCTTCACTCTAGGGTGTTGCTCCACCAGATGGAATAGCTAGGGAGTTAGAATTCAATGCCAGAAGCATAAAATGCAATATAAATATAACAGCTTTTCCATCGTATAAAACGAATAATAGCAACCAGTGTGAATGTTATGGTCATTTCTACTTTCCGGGCAACCTAGGCTTCACTCTAGGGCGTTGCTCCACCAGATCGAATAGTTAGGGCTTTAGAAGTCAGCGCCCGAAGCATAAAATGCAATATAAACAGAACAGTTTTTCCATCGTATAAAACGAATAATTGCTGCCGGTGTGAAAGTTATGGTGATTTCTCCGCTCCGGGCAGCCTAGGCTTCACTCTAGGGCGTTGCTCCACCAGATCGAATAGTTCGGGCCTTAGAAGTCAACGCCAGAAGCATAAAATACAAAATAAATAGAACAGTTTTTCCATCGTGTAACAGGAATAACTGCAACCAGTGTGAAAGTTATGGTCATTTCTACTTCCCGGGCAACCTAGGCTTCACTCTAGGGCGTTGCTCCACCAGATCGAATAGTTAGGGCCTTAGAAGTCAGTGCCCGAAGCATAAAATTCAAGATAAATAGAACAGCTTTTCCATTGTATAAAACGAACAACTGCAACCAGTGTGAAAGTACTGGTCATTTCTACGTTCCGGGCAACCTAGGCTTCACTCTAGGGCGTTGCTCCACCAGATCGAATAGTTAGGGCCTTAGAAGTCAACGTCCGAAGCATAAAATGGAAAATAAATAGAACAGTTTTTCCACTGCATAAAACGAATAACGGTAACCAGTGTGAAAGTACTGGTCATTTCTACGTTCCGGGTAACCTAGGTTTCACCCTAGGTCGATGCTCCACCAGATCGAATAGCTTGGGACTTAGAATTCAACGCCAGAAGGATAAAATACAATATAAGTACAACGGTTTTTCCATCGTATAAAATGAATAATTGCAGACATTGTGAAAGTAATGGTCATTTCTACGTTCCGGTCAACCTAGGCGTCACTCTAGGGCGTTGCTCGACCACATCTAATAGGTACGGCCTTAGAAGTCAACGCCAGGAGCATAAAATACAATATAAATACAACAGCTTTTCCATCGTATAAAATGAATAATTGCAGACATTGTGAAAGTAATGGTCATTTCTACGTTCCGGTCAACCTAGGCGTCACTCTAGGGCGTTGCTCGACCACATCTAATAGCTACGGCCTTAGAAGTCAACGCCAGGAGCATAAAATACAATATAAATACAACAGCTTTTCCATCGTATAAAATGAAAAATTGCAGACATTGTGAAAGTAATGGTCATTTCTACATTCCGAGCAACCTAGGCTTCACTCTAGGGCGTTGCTCCACCAGATCGAACAGTTAGGTCCTTAGAAGTCAACGCCAGAAGCATAAAATGCAATATAAATACAACAGTTTTTCCATCGTATAAAACGAATAATTGCAACCAGTATGAAACTTATGGTGATTTCTACTTTCCGAGCAACGTAGGCTTCACCCTAGGGCGTTGCTCCAACAGATTGAATAGTTAGGGCCTTAGAAGTTAACGCCCAAAGCATAAAATACAAAATAAATAGAACGGTTTTTCCATTGTGTAAAACGAATAATTGCTACCAGTGTGGAAGTTATGGTCATTTCTACGTTCCGGGCAATCTAGGCTTCACTCTAGGGCGGTGCTCCACCAAATCGAATAGCTAGGGCCTTAGAAGTCAATGCCCGAAGCATAAAATACAAAATAAATAGAACAGTTTTTCCACCGTATGAAACGAATAATTGCTACCAGTGTGAAAGTTATGGTCATTTCTACGTACCGGGCAACCTAGGCTTCACTCTAGGGCGTTGCTCTACCAGATGGAATAGTTAGGGCCTATGAAGTGAACGCCAGAAGCATAAAATGCAATAAAAATACAACAGTTTTTCCATCGTGTAGCAGGAATAATATGCAACCAGTGTCATAGTAGTGGTCATTTCTACGTTCCGGGCAATCTAGGCTTCACTCTAGGGCGGTGCTCCACCAAATCGAATAGCTAGGGCCTTAGAAGTCAATGCCCGAAGCATAAAATACAAAATAAATAGAACAGTGTTTCCACAGTATGAAACGAATAATTGCTACCAGTGTGAAAGTTATGGTCATTTCTACGTACCGGGCAACCTAGGCTTCACTCCAGGGCGTTGCTCCACCAGATCGAATAGTTACGGCCTAAGAAGTCAACGCCAGAAGCATAAAATACGATAAAGATGCAACAGTTTTTCCATCGTATAAAACGAATAATAGCAACCAGTGTGAAAGTTATGGTCATCTCTACATTCCGAGCAACCTAGGCTTCACTCTAGGGCGCTGTTCCACCAGATCGAATAGTTAGGGCCTAAGAAGTGAACGCCAGAAGCATAAAATACGATATAAATACAACAGCTTTTCCATCGTATAAAAGGAATAACTGACATCAGTACGGAACTTATGGTCATTTCTACGTTCCGGGCAACCTAGGCTTCAATCTAGGGCGGTGCTCCACCAGATCGAATAGTTAGGGCCCAAGAAGTCAACGACCGAAGCATAAAATACGCTATAAATACAACAGCATTTCCATCGTATTAAATGAATAATTGCAAACAGTGTGAAAGTAGTGGTCATTTCTACGTTCCCGGCAACCTAGGCTTCACTGTATGGCGTTCTTCCACCACATCGAATAGCTACGGCCTCAGAAGTCCACGTCTGAAGCATAAAATACAATAAAAAAGCAACAGTCTCTTCATCGTATAACAGGAATAATTGCAACAAGCGTGAAGGTAATGATCATTTCGGCGTTTCGGGCATCCTAGACTTAACTCTGAGGCATTGCTCCACCAGATCGAATAGTTAGGGCCTAAGAAGTCAACGCCAGAAGCATAAAATACAATATAAATACAACAGTTTTTCCATCGTATAAAACTAATAATTGCAACCAGTGTGGAAGTTATGGTCATTTCTACGTTCCGGGCAACCTAGGCTTCAATCTAGGGCGGTGCTCCACCAGATCGAATAGTTAGGGCCTAAGAAGTCAACGCCAGAAGCATAAGAAACGATATAAATACAACAGCTTTTCCATCGTATAAAACGAATAATTGAAACCAGTGTGGAAGTTATGGTCATTTCTACGTTCCGGGCAACCTAGGCTTCACTCTAGGGCGGTGCTCCACCAAATCGAATAGCTAGGGCCTTAGAAGTCAATGCCCGAAGCATAAAATACAAAATAAATAGAACAGTTTTTCCATCGTATGAAACGAATAATTGCTACCAGTGTGAAAGTTATGGTCATTTCTACGTTCCGAGCAATCTAGGTTTCACTCCAGGGCGTTGCTCCACCAGATCGAATAGTTAGGGCCTAAGAAGTGAACGCCAGAAGCATAAAATGCAATAAAAATACAACAGTTTTTCCATCGTATAGCAGGAATAATTTGCAACCAGTGTGATAGTAGTGGTCATTTCTACGTTCCGGGCAACCCAGGTTTCACTCCAGGGCGTTGCTCCACCGGATCGAATAGTTACGGCCGAAGAAGTCAACGCCAGAAGCATAAAATACGATAAAGATGCAAAAGTTTTTCCATCGTATAAAACGAATAATTGCAATCAGTGTGAAAGTTATGGTCATTTCTACATTCCGAGCAACCTAGGCTTCACTCTACGGCGTTGTTCCACCAGATCGGATAGTTAGGGCCTAAGAAGTCAACACCAGAAGAATAAAATACAAAATAAATGCAACAGCCTTTACACCGTATAAAACGAATAATTGCAACCTGTGTGAAGGTTATGGTCATATCTACGTTCCGGGCAACCTAGGCTTCACTGACGGGCGTTGCTCCACCAGATCGAAATGTTAGGGCCCAAGAAGTCAACGACCGAAGCATAAAATACGATATAAATACAACAGCATTTCCATCGTATTAAATGAATAATTGCAAACAGTGTGAAAGTAGTGGTCATTTCTACGTTCCCGGCAACCTAGGCTTCACTGTATGGCGTTCTTCCACCACATCGAATAGCTACGGCCTCAGAAGTCCACGTCTGAAGCATAAAATACAATAAAAAAACAACAGTCTTTTCATCGTATAAAATGAATAATTGCAGACATTGTGAAAGTAATGGTCATTTCTACGTTCCGGTCAACCTAGGCGTCACTCTAGGGCGTTGCTCGACCACATCTAATAGCTACGGCCTTAGAAGTCAACGCCAGGAGCATAAAATACAATATAAATACAACAGCTTTTCCATCGTATAAAATGAAAAATTGCAGACATTGTGAAAGTAATGGTCATTTCTACATTCCGAGCAACCTAGGCTTCACTCTAGGGCGTTGCTCCACCAGATCGAACAGTTAGGTCCTTAGAAGTCAACGCCAGAAGCATAAAATGCAATATAAATACAACAGTTTTTCCATCGTATAAAACGAATAATTGCAACCAGTATGAAACTTATGGTGATTTCTACTTTCCGAGCAACGTAGGCTTCACCCTAATGCGTTGCTCCAACAGATTGAATAGTTAGGGCCTTAGAAGTTAACGCCCAAAGCATAAAATACAAAATAAATAGAACGGTTTTTCCATTGTGTAAAACGAATAATTGCTACCAGTGTGGAAGTTATGGTCATTTCTACGTACCGGGCAACCTAGGCTTCACTCTAGGGCGTTGCTCTACCAGATGGAATAGTTAGGGCCTATGAAGTGAACGCCAGAAGCATAAAATGCAATAAAAATACAACAGTTTTTCCAACGTGTAGCAGGAATAATATGCAACCAGTGTGATAGTAGTGGTCATTTCTACGTTCCGGGCAACCTAGGCTTCACTCTAGGGCGTTGTTCCACCAGATCGAATAGCTAGGGCCTTAGAAGTCAACGCCAGAAGCATAAAATACGATATAAATACAACAGCTTTTCCATCGTATAAAAGGAATAATTGCAAACAGTGTGAAAGTTATGGCCACTTCTACGTTCCGGGCAACCTAGGCTTCACTGTGTGGCGTTCTTCCACCACATCGAATAGCTGCGGCCTCAGAAGTCAACGCCTGAAGTATAAAATACAATAAAAATACAACAGCCTTTCCATCCTATAACAGGAATAATTGCAACCCGTGTGAAAGTGATGGTCATTTCTACGTTCCAGGCAACCTAGGCTTCACCCTAGGGCGTTGTTCCACCAGATCGAATAGTTAGGGCCTAAGAAGTGAAAGCCAGAAGCATAAAATGCAATAAAAATACAACAGTTTTTCCATCGTATACCAGGAATAATTTGCAACCAGTGTGATAGTACTGGTCATTTCTACGTTCCGGGCAACGCAGGTTTCACTCCAGGGCGTTGCTCCACCAGATCGAATAGTTACGGCCTAAGAAGTCAACGCCTGAAGCATAAAATACGATAAAGATGCAACAGTTTTTCCATCGTATAAAACGAATAATTGCAACCAGTGTGAAAGTTATGGTCATTTCTACATTCCGAGCAACCTAGGCTTCACTCTAGGGCGTTGTTCCACCAGATCGAATAGTTAGGGCCTAAGAAGCGAACGCCAGAAGCATAAAATACGATATAAATACAACAGCTTTTCCATCGTATAAAAGGAATAATTGACATCAGTACGAAGCTTATGGTCATTTCTACGTTCCGGGCAACCTAGGCTTCACTGTATGGCGTTCTTCCACCACATCGAATAGCTACGGCCTCAGAAGTCAACGCCTGAAGCATAAAATACAATAAAAATGCAACAGTCTTTCCATCCTATAACAGCAATAATTGCAACCCGTGTGAAAGTGATGGTCATTTCTACGTTCCGGGCAACCTAGGCTTCACCATAGGGCGTTGTTCCACCAGATCGAATAGTTAGCGCCTAACAAGTGAACGACGGAAGCATAAAAAACGATATAAATACAACAGCTTTTCCATCGTATAAAACGAATAATTGCAACCAGTGTGGAAGTTATGGTCATTTCTACGTACCGGGCAACCTAGGCTTCACACTAGGGCGTTGCTCTACCAGATCGAATAGTTAGGGCCTATGAAGTGAGCGCCAGAAGCATAAAATGCAATAAAAATACAACAGTTTTTCCATCGTGTAGCAGGAATAATATGCAACCAGTGTGATAGTAGTGGTCATTTCTACGTTCCGGGCAACCTAGGCTTCACTCTAGGGCGTTGTTCCACCAGATCGAATAGTTAGGGCCTAAGAAGTGAACGCCAGAAGCATAAAATACGATCTAAATACAACAGCTTTTCCATCGTATAAAAGGAATAATTGCAAACAGTGTGAAAGTTATGGTCACTCCTACGTTCCGGGCAACCTAGGCTTCACTGTGTGGCGTTCTTCCACCACATCGAATAGCTGCGGCCTCAGAAGTCAACGCCTGAAGTATAAAATACAATAAAAATACAACAGACTTTCCATCCTATAACAGGAATAATTGCAACCCGTGTGAAAGTGATGGTCATTTCTACGTTCCAGGCAACCTAGGCTTCACCCTAGGGCGTTGTTCCACCAGATCGAATAGTTAGGGCCTAAGAAGTGAACGCCAGAAGCATAAAATGCAATAAAAATACAACAGTTTTTCCATCGTATAGCAGGAATAATTTGCAACCAGTGTGATAGTAGTGGTCATTTCTACGTTCCGGGCAACCCAGGTTTCACTCCAGGGCGTTGCTCCACCAGATCGAATAGTTACGGCCTAAGAAGTCAACGCCAGAAGCATAAAATACGATAAATGTGCAAAAGTTTTTCCATCGTATAGAACGAATAATTGCAATCAGTTTGAAAGTTATGGTCATTTCTACATTCCGAGCAACCTAGGCTTCACTCTACGGCGTTGTTCCACCAGATCGGATAGTTAGGGCCTAAGAAGTCATCACCAGAAGAATAAAATACAAAATAAATGCAACAGCCTTTACACGGTACAAAACGAATAATTGCAACCTGTGTGAAGGTTATGGTCATATCTACGTTCCGGGCAACCTAGGCTTCACTGTCGGGCGTGGCTCCACCAGATCGAAATGTTAGGGCCCAAGAAGTCAACGACCGAAGCATAAAATACGATATAAATACAACAGCATTTCCATCGTATTAAAAGAATAATTGCAAACAGTGTGAAAGTAGTGGTCATTTCTACGTTCCGGGCAACCTAGGCTTCACTGTATGGCGTTCTTCCACCACATCGAATAGCTACGGCCTCAGAAGTCCACGCCTGAAGCATAAAATACAATAAAAATACAACAGTCTTTTCATCGTATAACAGGAATAATTGCAACAAGCGTGAAAGTAATGATCATTTCGGCGTCTCGGGCATCCTAGACTTAACTCTGAGGCATTGCTCCCCAGATCGAATAGTTAGGGCCTAAGAAGTCAATGCCAGAAGCATAAAATACAATATAAATACAGCAGTTTTTCCATCGTATAAGACGAATAATTGGAACCAGTATGAAACTTATGGTCATTTCTACTTTCCGAGCAACCTAGGCTTCACCCTAGGGCGTTGCTCCAACAGATTGAATAGTTACGGCCTTAGAAGTCAACGCCCGAAGCATAAAATACAAAATAAATAGAACGGTTTTTCCATTGTATAAAACGAATAATTGCTACCAGTGTAAAAGCTATGGTCATTTCTACGTTCCGGGCAACCTAGGTTTCACTCTAGGGCGGTGCTCCACCAAATCGAATAGCTAGGGCCTTAGAAGTCAGTGCCCGAAGCATAAAATACAAAATAAATAGAACAGTTTTTCCACCGTATGGAACGAATAATTGCTACCAGTGTGAAAGTTATGGTCATTTCTACGTAGCTGGCAACCTAGGCTTCACTCTAGGGCGTTGCTCTACCAGATCGAATAGCTAGGGCCTATGAAGTGAACGCCAGAAGCATAAAATGCAATAAAAATACAACAGTTTTTCCATCGTGTTGCAGGAATAATATGCAACCAGTGTGATAGTAGTGGTCATTTCTACGTTCCGGGCAATCTAGGTTTCACTCCAGGGCGTTGCTGCACCAGATCGAATAGTTACGGCCTAAGAAGTCAACGCCAGCAGCATAAAATACGATAAAGATGCAACAGTTTTTCCATCGTATAAAACGAATAATTGCAACCAGTGTGAAAGTTATGGTCATTTCTACATTCCGAGCAACCTAGGCTTCACTCTAGGGCGTTGCTCCACCAGATTGAACAGTTAGGTCCTTAGAAGTCAACGCCAGGAGCATAGAATACGATATAAATACAACAGCTTTTCCATCGTATAAAAGGAATAATTGCAAACAGTGTGAAAGTAATGGTCATTTCTACGTTCCGGGCAAGCTAGGCTTCACTGTGTGGCGTTCTTCCACCACATCGAATAGCTGCGGCCTCAGAAGTGATCGCCTGAAGTATAAAATACAATAAAAAAACAACAGCCTTTCCATCCTATAACAGGAATAATTGCAACCCGTGTGAAAGTGATGGTCATTTCTACGTTCCAGGCAACCTAGGCTTCACCCTAGGGCGTTGTTCCACCAGATCGAATAGTTAGGGCCTAAGAAGTGAACGACAGAAGCATAAAATGCAATAAAAATACAACAGTTTTTCCATCGTATAGCAGGAATAATTTGCAACCAGTGTGATAGTAGTGGTCATTTCTACGTTCCGGGCAACCCAGGTTTCACTCCAGGGCGTTGCTCCACCAGATCGAATAGTTACGGCCTAAGAAGTCAACGCCAGAAGCATAAAATACGATAAATGTGCAAAAGTTTTTCCATCGTATAGAACGAATAATTGCAATCAGTTTGAATGTTATGGTCATTTCTACATTCCGAGCAACCTAGGCTTCACTCTACGGCGTTGTTTCACCAGATCGGATAGTTAGGGCCTAAGAAGTCATCACCAGAAGGATAAAATACAAAATAAATGCAACAGCCTTTACACGGTACAAAACGAATAATTGCAACCTGTGTGAAGGTTATGGTCATATCTACGTTCCGGGCAGCCTAGGCTTCACTGTCGGGCGTGGCTCCACCAGATCGAAATGTTAGGGCCCAAGAAGTCAACGACCGAAGCATAAAATACGATATAAATACAACAGCATTTCCATCGTATTAAATGAATAATTGCAAACAGTGTGAAAGTAGTGGTCATTTCTACGTTCCGGGCAACCTAGGCTTCACTGTATGGCGTTCTTCCACCACATCGAATAGCTACGGCCTCAGAAGTCCACGCCTGAAGCATAAAATACAATAAAAATACAACAGTCTTTTCATCGTATAACAGGAATAATTGCAACAAGCGTGAAAGTAATGATCATTTCGGCGTTTCGGGCATCCTAGACTTAACTCTGAGGCATTGCTCCCCAGATCGAATAGTTAGGGCCTAAGAAGTCAATGCCAGAAGCATAAAATACAATGTAAATACAGCAGTTTTTCCATCGTATAAGACGAATAATTGGAACCAGTATGAAACTTATGGTCATTTCTACTTTCCGAGCAACCTAGGCTTCACCCTAGGGCGTTGCTCCAACAGATTGAATAGTTACGGCCTTAGAAGTCAACGCCCGAAGCATAAAATACAAAATAAATAGAACGGTTTTTCCATTGTATAAAACGAATAATTGCTACCAGTGTAAAAGCTATGGTCATTTCTACGTTCCGGGCAACCTAGGTTTCACTCTAGGGCGGTGCTCCACCAAATCGAATAGCTAGGGCCTTAGAAGTCAGTGCCCGAAGCATAAAATACAAAATAAATAGAACAGTTTTTCCACCGTATGGAACGAATAATTGCTACCAGTGTGAAAGTTATGGTCATTTCTACGTAGCGGGCAACCTAGGCTTCACTCTAGGGCGTTGCTCTACCAGATCGAATAGCTAGGGCCTATGAAGTGAACGCCAGAAGCATAAAATGCAATAAAAATACAACAGTTTTTCCATCGTGTTGCAGGAATAATATGCAACCAGTGTGATAGTAGTGGTCATTTCTACGTTCCGGGCAATCTAGGTTTCACTCCAGGGCGTTGTTCCACCAGATCGAATAGTTGCGGCCTAAGAAGTCAACGCCAGCAGCATAAAATACGATAAAGATGCAACAGTTTTTCCATCGTATAAAACGAATAATTGCAACCAGTGTGAAAGTTATGGTCATTTCTACATTCCGAGCAACCTAGGCTTCACTCTAGGGCGTTGCTCCACCAGATTGAACAGTTAGGTCCTTAGAAGTCAACGCCAGGAGCATAGAATACGATATAAATACAACAGCTTTTCCATCGTATAAAAGGAATAATTGCAAACAGTGTGAAAGTAATGGTCATTTCTACGTTCCGGGCAACCTAGGCTTCACTGTGTGGCGTTCTTCCACCACATCGAATAGCTGCGGCCTCAGAAGTGCTCGCCTGAAGTATAAAATACAATAAAAAAACAACAGCCTTTCCATCCTATAACAGGAATAATTGCAACCCGTGTGAAAGTGATGGTGATTTCTACGTTCCAGGCAACCTAGGCTTCACTGTCGGGCGTTGCTCCACGAGATCGAAATGTTAGGGCCCAAGAAGTCAACGACCGAAGCATAAAATACGGTATAAATACAACAGCATTTCCATCGTATTAAATGAATAATTGCAAACAGTGTGAAAGTAGTGGTCATTTCTACGTTCCGGGCAACCTAGGCTTCACTGTATGGCGTTCTTCCACTACATCGAATAGCTACGGCCTGAGAAGCCTACGCCTGAAGCATAAGATACAATAAAAATACAACGGTCTTTTCATCGTATAACAGGAATAATTGCAACAAGCGTGAAAGTAATGATCATTTCGGCGTTTCGGGCATCCTAGACTTAACTCTGAGGCATTGCTCCACCAGATCGAATAGTTACGGCCTAAGAAGTCAACGCCAGAAGCATAAAATACAATATAAATATAACAGTTTTTCCATCGTATAAGACAAATAATTGCAACCAGTATGAAACTTATGGTCATTTCTACTTTCCGAGCAACCTAGGATTCACCCTAGGGCGTTGCTCCAACAGATTGAATAGTTACGGCCTTAGAAGTCAACGCCCGAAGCATAAAATACAAAATAAATAGAACGGTTTTTCCATTGTATAAAACGAATAATTGCTACCACTGTAAAAGCTATGGTCATTTCTACGTTCCGGGCAACCTAGGCTGCACCCTAGGGCGTTGTTCCACCAGATCGAATAGTTAGGGCCTAAGAAGTGAACGCAAGAAGCATAAAATACAGCATAAATACAACAGTTTTTCCATCGTATAAACCGAATAATTGCAACCAGTATGAAACTTATTGTCATTTCTACGTGCCGGGCAACCTAGGCTTCACTGTATGGCGTTCTTCCACCACATCGAATAGCTACGGCCACAGAAGTCAACGCCTGAAGTATAAAATACAATAAAAATACTACAGTATTTCCATTCTATAACAGGAATAATTGCAACCCGTGTGAAAGTGATGGTCATTTCTACGTTCGAGGCAACCTAGGCTTCACTCTAGGGCATTGTTCCACACGATCGAATAGTTAGGGCCTAAGAAGTCAACGCCAGAAGCATAAAATCCAATATAAATACAACAGTTTTTCCATCGTATAAAACGAATAATTGCAACCAGTATGAAACTTATGGTCATTTCTACTTTCCGAGCAACCTAGGCTTCACCCTAGGGCGTTGCTCCAACAGATTGAATAGTTAGGGCCTTAGAAGGTAACGCCCAAAGAATAAAATACAAAATAAATAAAACGGTTTTTCCATTGTATAAAACGAATAATTGCTACCAGTGTGGAAGTTATGGTCATTTCTACGTTCCGGGCAATCTAGGCTTCACTCTAGGGCGGTGCTCCACCAAATCGAATAGCTAGGGCCTTCGAAGTCAATGCCCGAAGCATAAAATACAAAATAAATAGAACAGTGTTTCCACAGTATGAAACGAATAATTGCTACCAGTGTGAAAGTTATGGTCATTTCTACGTACCGGGCAACCTAGGCTTCACTCCAGGGAGTTGCTCCACCAGATCGAATAGTTACGGCCTAAGAAGTCAACGCCAGAAGCATAAAATACGATAAAGATGCAACAGTTTTTCCATCGTATAAAACGAATAATTGCAACCAGTGTGAAGGTTATGGTCAGCTCTACATTCCGAGCAACCTAGGCTTCACTCTAGGGCGCTGTTCCACCAGATCGAATAGTTAGGGCCTAAGAAGTGAACGCCAGAAGCATAAAATACGATATAAATACAACAGCTTTTCCATCGTATAAAAGGAATAACTGACATCAGTACGAAACTTATGGTCATTTCTACGTTCCGGGCAACCTAGGCTTCACTGTATGGCGTTCTTCCACCACATCGAATAGCTACGGCCTCAGAAGTCAACGCCTGAAGTATAAAATACAATAAAAATACAACAGTCTTTCCATCCTATAACAGGAATGATTGCAACCCGTGAGAAAGTGATGGTCATTTCTACGTTTCAGGCAACCTAGGCTTCACTCCAGGGCGTTGTTCCACAAGATCGACTAGCTACGGCCTCAGAAGTCAACGCCTGAAGTATAAAATACAATAAAAATACAACAGTCTTTTCATCGTATAACAGGAATAATTGCAACAAGCGTGAATGTAATGCTCATTTCGGCGTTTCGGGCATCCTAGACTTAACTCTGAGGCATTGCTCCACCAGATCGAATAGTTAGGGCCTAAGAAGTCAACGCCAGAAGCATAAAATACGATATAAATACAACTGCTTTTCCATCGTATAAAAGGAATAATTGACACCAGTATGAAACTTATGGTCATTTCTACGTTCCGGGCAACCTAGGCTTCACTGTATGGCGCTCTTCCGTCACATCGAATAGCTACGGCCTCAGAAGTCAACACCAGAAGCTTAAAATACAATGTAAATATAACAGTTTTTCCATCGTATAAAACGAATAATTGCCACCAGTGTTAAAGTTATGGTGATTTCTACGTTCCGGGCAACCTAGGCTTCACCCTAGGCCGTTGTTCCACCAGATCGAATAGTTAGGGTCTAAGAAGTCAACGCCAGAAGCATAAAAAACGATATAAATACAACAGCTTTTCCATCGTATAAAACGAATAATTGCAACCAGTGTGGAAGTTATGGTCATTTCTACGTTCCGGGCAACCTAGGCTTCACTCTAGGGCGGTGCTCCACCAAATCGAATAGCTAGGGCCTTAGAAGTCAACGCCAGAAGCATAAAATACAATAAAGATGCAAAAGTTTTTCCATCGTATAACAGGAATAACTGCAAACAGTATGAAAGTACTGGTCATTTCTATGTTCCGGGTAACCTAGGTTTCACTCTAGGCCGTTGCTCCACCAGATCGAATAGTTAGGGCCTAAGAAGTGAACGCCAGAAGCATAAAATGCAATAAAAATACAACAGTTTTTCCATCGTATAGCAGGAATAATTTGCAAACTGTGTGAAAGATATGGACATTTCTACGTTCCGGGCTACCTAGGCTTCACTCTATGGCGTTCTTCCACCACATCGAATAGCAACGGCCTCAGAAGTCAACGCCAGAAGCATAAAATACAATATAAATATAACAGTTTTTCCATCGTATAAAACGAATAATAGCAACGAGTGTGAAAGTTATGGTCATTTCTACGTTCCGGGCAACCTAGGCTTCACTCTACGGCGTTGCTCCACCAGATCAAACAGTTTGGGCCTTAGAAGTCAACGCCCGAAGCATAAAATACAAAATAAACAGAACGGCTTTTCCTTTGTATAAAACGAATAATTGCAACCAGTGTGGAAGTTATGGTCATTTCTACGTTCCGGGCAACCTAGGCTTCACTCTAGGGCGTTGTTCCACCAGATCGAATAGTTAGGGCCTAAGAAGTCAACGTCAGAAGCATAAAATACGATAAAGATGCAACAGTTTTTCCATCGTATAAAACGAATAATTGCAACCAGTGTGAAAGTTATGGTCATTTCTACATTCCGAGCAACCTAGGCTTCACTGTAGGGCGTTGTTGCACCAGATCGAATGGTTAGGGCCTAAGAAGTGAACGTCAGGAGCATAAAATACGATATAAATGCAAAAGCTTTTCCATCGTATAAAAGGAATAATTGACATCAGTACGAAACTTATGGTCATTTCTACGTTCCGCGCAACCTCGGCTTTACTCTAGGGCGTTGTTCCACCAGATGGAATAGTTAGGGCCTAAGAAGTCAACGCCAGAAGCATAAAATACGATATAAATACAACAGCTATTCCATCGTATAAAACAAGTAATTGCAACCAGTGGCGAAGTTATGGTCATTTCTAAGTTCCGGGCAACCTAGGCTTCCCTCTAGGGTGTTACTCCACCAGATCAAACAGTTAGGGCCTTAGAAGTCAACGCCCGAAGCATTAAATACAAAATAAATAGACCAGTTTTTCCATTGTATAAAACGAATAATTGCTACCAGTGTAAAAGTTATGGTCATTTCTACGTTCCGGGCAACCTAGGCTTCACTGTATGGCGCTCTTCCGTCACATCGAGTAGCTACGGCCTCAGAAGTCAACACCAGAAGCTTAAAATACAATGTAAATATAACAGTTTTGCCATCGTATAAAACGAATAATTGCCACCAGTGTAAAAGTTATGGTCATTTCTACGTTCCGGGCAACCTAGGCTTCACCCTAGGCCGTTGTTCCACCAGATCGAATAGTTAGGGCCTAAGAAGTGAACGCCAGAAGCATAAAATACGATATAAATACAAAAGCTTTTCCATCGTATAAAAGGAATAATTGACATCAGTACGAAACTTATGGTCATTTCTACGTTCCGGGCTACCTAGGCTTCACTGTATGGCGTTCTTCCACCACATCGAATAGCTACGGCCTCAGAAGTCAACGCCTGAAGTATAAAATACAATAAAAATACAACAGTCTTTCCATACTATAACAGGAATGATTGCAACCCGTGTGAAAGTGATGGTCATTTCTACGTTTCAGGCAACCTAGGCTTCACTCCAGGGCGTTGTTCCACAAGGTCGAATAGCTACGGCCTCAGAAGTCAACGCCTGAAGTATAAAATACAATAAAAATACAACAGTCTTTTCATCGTATAAAACGAATAATAGCAACGAGTGTGAAAGTTATGGTCATTTCTACGTTCCGGGCAACCTAGGCTTCACTCTACGGCGTTGCTCCACCAGATCAAACAGTTTGGGCCTTAGAAGTCAACGCCCGAAGCATAAAATACAAAATAAACAGAACGGCTTTTCCTTTGTATAAAACGAATAATTGCAACCAGTGTGGAAGTTATGGTCATTTCTACGTTCCGGGCAACCTAGGCTTCACTCTAGGGCGTTGTTCCACCAGATCGAATAGTTAGGGCCTAAGAAGTCAACGTCAGAAGCATAAAATACGATAAAGATGCAACAGTTTTTCCATCGTATAAAACGAATAATTGCAACCAGTGTGAAAGTTATGGTCATTTCTACATTCCGAGCAACCTAGGCTTCACTGTAGGGCGTTGTTGCACCAGATCGAATGGTTAGGGCCTAAGAAGTGAACGTCAGGAGCATAAAATACGATATAAATGCAAAAGCTTTTCCATCGTATAAAAGGAATAATTGACATCAGTACGAAACTTATGGTCATTTCTACGTTCCGCGCAACCTCGGCTTTACTCTAGGGCGTTGTTCCACCAGATGGAATAGTTAGGGCCTAAGAAGTCAACGCCAGAAGCATAAAATACGATATAAATACAACAGCTATTCCATCGTATAAAACAAGTAATTGCAACCAGTGGCGA
This sequence comes from Calliopsis andreniformis, assembly GCF_051401765.1. Lineage (NCBI taxonomy): Eukaryota > Metazoa > Arthropoda > Insecta > Hymenoptera > Andrenidae > Calliopsis > Calliopsis andreniformis. Next base: position 3,071,579 of record NW_027480474.1, read on the forward strand.
AGTTATGGTCATTTCTAAGTTCCGGGCAACCTAGGCTTCCCTCTAGGGTGTTACTCCACCAGATCAAACAGTTAGGGCCTTAGAAGTCAACGCCCGAAGCATTAAATACAAAATAAATAGACCAGTTTTTCCATTGTATAAAACGAATAATTGCTACCAGTGTAAAAGTTATGGTCATTTCTACGTTCCGGGCAACCTAGGCTTCACTGTATGGCGCTCTTCCGTCACATCGAGTAGCTACGGCCTCAGAAGTCAACACCAGAAGCTTAAAATACAATGTAAATATAACAGTTTTTCCATCGTATAAAACGAATAATTGCCACCAGTGTAAAAGTTATGGTCATTTCTACGTTCCGGGCAACCTAGGCTTCACCCTAGGCCGTTGCTCCACCAGATCGAATAGTTAGGGCCTAAGAAGTGAACGCCAGAAGCATAAAATACGATATAAATACAAAAGCTTTTCCATCGTATAAAAGGAATAATTGACATCAGTACGAAACTTATGGTCATTTCTACGTTCCGGGCTACCTAGGCTTCACTGTATGGCGTTCTTCCACCACATCGAATAGCTACGGCCTCAGAAGTCAACGCCTGAAGTATAAAATACAATAAAAATACAACAGTCTTTCCATACTATAACAGGAATGATTGCAACCCGTGTGAAAGTGATGGTCATTTCTACGTTTCAGGCAACCTAGGCTTCACTCCAGGGCGTTGTTCCACAAGGTCGAATAGCTACGGCCTCAGAAGTCAACGCCTGAAGTATAAAATACAATAAAAATACAACAGTCTTTTCATCGTATGACAGGAATAATTGCAACAAGCGTGAAAGTAATGATCATTTCGGCGTTTTGGGCATCCTAGACTTAACTCTGAGGCATTGCTCCACCAGATCGAATAGTTAGGGCCAAAGAACTCAACGCCAGAAGCATAAAATACAATATAAATACAACAGCTTTGCCATCGTATAAAATGAATAATTGCAAACAGTGTGACAGATATGGACATTTCTACGTTCCGGGCTACCTAGGCTTCACTCTATGGCGTTCTGCCACAACATCGAATAGCAACGGCCTCAGAAGTCAACGCCAGAAGCATAAAATACAAAATAAACAGAACGGTTTTTCCATTGTATAAAACGAATAATTGCTACCAGTGTGAAAGTTATGGTCATTTCTACGTTCCGCGCAACCTGGGCTTTACTCTAGGGCGTTGTTCCACCAGATGGAATAGTTATGGCCTAAGAAGTCAACGCCAGAAGCATAAAATACGATATAAATACAACAGCTATTTCATCGTATAAAACATGTAATTGCAACCAGTGGCGAAGTTATGGTCATTTCTACGTTCTGGGCAACCTAGGCTTCCCTCTAGGGCGTTGCTCCACCAGATCAAACAGTTAGGGCCTTAGAAGTCAACGCCCGAAGCATTAAATACAAAATAAATAGAGCAGTTTTTCCATTGTATAAAACGAATAATTGCTACCAGTGTAAAAGTTATGGGCATTTCTACGTTCCGGGCAACCTAGGCTTCACTATAGGCCGTTGTTCCACCAGATCGAATGGTTAGGACCTAAGAGGTGAAAGCCAGAAGCATAAAATGCAATAAAAATACAACAGTTTTTCCATCGAATAGCAGGAATAATTTGCAACCAGTGTGATAGTAGTGTTCATTTCTACGTTCCGGGCAACCTGGGTTTCACTCCAGGTCGTTGCTCCACCAGGTCGAATAGTTACGGCCTTAGAAGTCAACGCCAGAAGCATAAAATACGATAAAGATGCAACAGTTTTTCCATCGTATAAAACGGATAATTGCAACCAGTGTGAAAGTGATGGTCATTTCTACATTTCGAGCAACCTAGGCTTCACGCTAGGGCGTTGTTCCACCAGATCGAATAGTTAGCGCCTAAGAAGTGAACGCCAGAAGCATAAAATACGATATAAATACAACTGCTTTTCCATCGTATAAAAGGAATAATTGACACCAGTATGAAACTTATGGTCATTTCTACGTTCCGGGCAACCTAGGCTTCACTGTATGGCGCTCTTCCGTCACATCGAATAGCTACGGCCTCAGAAGTCAACACCAGAAGCTTAAAATACAATGTAAATATAACAGTTTTTCCATCGTATAAAACGAATAATTGCCACCAGTGTAAAAGTTATGGTCATTTCTACGTTCCGGGCAACCTAGGCTTCACCCTAGGCCGTTGTTCCACCAGATCGAATAGTTAGGGCCTAAGAAGTGAACGCCAGAAACATAAAATACAGTATAAATACAACAGTTTTTCCATCATATAAAACGAATGATAGCAACCAGTGTGAAAGTTATGGTCATTTCTACGTTCCGGTCAACCTAGGCTTCACTCTAGGGCGTTGCTCCACCAGATCGAATAGTTAGGGCCTTAGAATTCAACGCCCGAAGCTTAAAATACAAAATAAATAAAACAGTTTTTCCGTCGTATAAAACGAAAAATTGCTACCAGTGTGAAAGTAATGGTCATTTCTACGTTCCGCGCAATCTGGGCTTTACCCTAGGGCGTTGTTCCACCAGATGGAATAGTTAGGGTCTAAGAAGTCAACGCCAGAAGCATAAAAAACGATATAAATACAACAGCTTTTCCATCGTATAAAACGAATAATTGCAACCAGTGTGGAAGTTATGGTCATTTCTACGTTCCGGGCAACCTAGGCTTCACTCTAGGGCGGTGCTCCACCAAATCGAATAGCTAGGGCCTTAGAAGTCAACGCCAGAAGCATAAAATACAATAAAGATGCAAAAGTTTTTCCATCGTATAACAGGAATAACTGCAAACAGTATGAAAGTACTGGTCATTTCTATGTTCCGGGTAACCTAGGTTTCACTCTAGGCCGTTGCTCCACCAGATCGAATAGTTAGGGCCTAAGAAGTGAACGCCAGAAGCATAAAATGCAATAAAAATACAACAGTTTTTCCATCGTATAGCAGGAATAATTTGCAAACTGTGTGAAAGATATGGACATTTCTACGTTCCGGGCTACCTAGGCTTCACTCTATGGCGTTCTTCCACCACATCGAATAGCAACGGCCTCAGAAGTCAACGCCAGAAGCATAAAATACAATATAAATATAACAGTTTTTCCATCGTATAAAACGAATAATAGCAACCAGTGTGAAAGTTATGGTCATTTCTACGTTCCGGGCAACCTAGGCTTCACTCTACGGCGTTGCTCCACCAGATCAAACAGTTTGGGCCTTAGAAGTCAACGCCCGAAGCATAAAAAACAAAATAAACAGAACGGCTTTTCCTTTGTATAAAACGAATAATTGCAACCAGTGTGGAAGTTATGGTCATTTCTACGTTCCGGGCAACCTAGGCTTCACTCTAGGGCGGTGCTCCACCAAATCGAATAGCTAGGGCCTTAGAAGTCAATGCCCGAAGCATAAAATACAAAATAAATAGAACAGTTTTTCCATCGTATGAAACGAATAATATGCAACCAGTGTGACAGTAGTGGTCATTTCTACGTTCCGGGCGATCTAGGTTTCACTCCAGGTCGTTGCTCCACCAGGTCGAATAGTTACGGCCTTAGAAGTCAACGCCAGAAGCATAAAATACGATAAAGATGCAACAGTTTTTCCATCGTATAAAACGGATAATTGCAACCAGTGTGAAAGTGATGGTCATTTCTACATTTCGAGCAACCTAGGCTTCACGCTAGGGCGTTGTTCCACCAGATCGAATAGTTAGCGCCTAAGAAGTGAACGCCAGAAGCATAAAATACGATATAAATACAACTGCTTTTCCATCGTATAAAAGGAATAATTGACACCAGTATGAAACTTATGGTCATTTCTACGTTCCGGGCAACCTAGGCTTCACTGTATGGCGCTCTTCCGTCACATCGAATAGCTACGGCCTCAGAAGTCAACACCAGAAGCTTAAAATACAATGTAAATATAACAGTTTTTCCATCGTATAAAACGAATAATTGCCACCAGTGTAAAAGTTATGGTCATTTCTACGTTCCGGGCAACCTAGGCTTCACCCTAGGCCGTTGTTCCACCAGATCGAATAGTTAGGGCCTAAGAAGTGAACGCCAGAAACATAAAATACAGTATAAATACAACAGTTTTTCCATCATATAAAACGAATGATAGCATCCAGTGTGAAAGTTATGGTCATTTCTACGTTCCGGTCAACCTAGGCTTCACTCTAGGGCGTTGCTCCACCAGATCGAATAGTTAGGGCCTTAGAATTCAACGCCCGAAGCTTAAAATACAAAATAAATAAAACAGTTTTTCCATCGTATAAAACGAAAAATTGCTACCAGTGTGAAAGTTATGGTCATTTCTACGTTCCGCGCAATCTGGGCTTTACCCTAGGGCGTTGTTCCACCAGATGGAATAGTTAGGGTCTAAGAAGTCAACGCCAGAAGCATAAAAAACGATATAAATACAACAGCTTTTCCATCGTATAAAACGAATAATTGCAACCAGTGTGGAAGTTATGGTCATTTCTACGTTCCGGGCAACCTAGGCTTCACTCTAGGGCGGTGCTCCACCAAATCGAATAGCTAGGGCCTTAGAAGTCAACGCCAGAAGCATAAAATACAATAAAGATGCAAAAGTTTTTCCATCGTATAACAGGAATAACTGCAAACAGTATGAAAGTACTGGTCATTTCTATGTTCCGGGTAACCTAGGTTTCACTCTAGGCCGTTGCTCCACCAGATCGAATAGTTAGGGCCTAAGAAGTGAACGCCAGAAGCATAAAATGCAATAAAAATACAACAGTTTTTCCATCGTATAGCAGGAATAATTTGCAAACTGTGTGAAAGATATGGACATTTCTACGTTCCGGGCTACCTAGGCTTCACTCTATGGCGTTCTTCCACCACATCGAATAGCAACGGCCTCAGAAGTCAACGCCAGAAGCATAAAATACAATATAAATATAACAGTTTTTCCATCGTATAAAACGAATAATAGCAACCAGTGTGAAAGTTATGGTCATTTCTACGTTCCGGGCAACCTAGGCTTCACTCTACGGCGTTGCTCCACCAGATCAAACAGTTTGGGCCTTAGAAGTCAACGCCCGAAGCATAAAAAACAAAATAAACAGAACGGCTTTTCCTTTGTATAAAACGAATAATTGCAACCAGTGTGGAAGTTATGGTCATTTCTACGTTCCGGGCAACCTAGGCTTCACTCTAGGGCGGTGCTCCACCAAATCGAATAGCTAGGGCCTTAGAAGTCAATGCCCGAAGCATAAAATACAAAATAAATAGAACAGTTTTTCCATCGTATGAAACGAATAATATGCAACCAGTGTGACAGTAGTGGTCATTTCTACGTTCCGGGCGATCTAGGTTTCACTCCAGGGCGTTGCTCCACCAGATCGAATAGTTACGGCCTAAGAAGTCAACGCCAGAAGCATAAAATACGATAAAGATGCAACAGTTTTTCCATCGTATAAAACGAATAATTGCAACCAGTGTGAAAGTTATGGTCATTTCTACATTCCGAGCAACCTAGGCTTCACTGTAGGGCGTTGTTGCACCAGATCGAATGGTTAGGGCCTAAGAAGTGAACGCCAGGAGCATAAAATACGATATAAATGCAAAAGCTTTTCCATCGTATAAAAGGAATAATTGACATCAGTACGAAACTTATGGTCATTTCTACGTTCCGCGCAACCTCGGCTTTACTCTAGGGCGTTGTTCCACCAGATGGAATAGTTAGGGCCTAAGAAGTCAACGCCAGAAGCATAAAATACGATATAAATACAACAGCTATTCCATCATATAAAACAAGTAATTGCAACCAGTGGCGAAGTTATGGTCATTTCTAAGTTCCGGGCAACCTAGGCTTCCCTCTAGGGTGTTACTCCACCAGATCAAACAGTTAGGGCCTTAGAAGTCAACGCCCGAAGCATTAAATACAAAATAAATAGACCAGTTTTTCCATTGTATAAAACGAATAATTGCTACCAGTGTAAAAGTTATGGTCATTTCTACGTTCCGGGCAACCTAGGCTTCACCATAGGCCGTTGTTCCACCAGATCAAATAGTTAGGACCTAAGAGGTGAAAGCCAGAAGCATAAAATGCAATAAAAATACAACAGTTTTTCCATCATATAGCAGGAATAATTTGCAACCAGTGTGATAGTAGTGGTCATTTCTACGTTCCGGGCAACCTAGGTTTCACTCCAGGGCGTTGCTCCACCAGGTCGAATAGTTACGGCCTGAGAAGTCAACGCCAGAAGCACAAAGTACGATAAAGATGCAACAGTTTTTCCATCGTATAAAACGAATAATTGCAACCAGTGTGAAAGTGATGGTCATTTCTACATTTCGAGCAACCTAGGCTTCACGCTAGGGCGTTGTTCCACCAGATCGAATAGTTAGCGCCTAAGAAGTGAACGCCAGAAGCATAAAATACGATATAAATACAACAGCTTTTCCAGCGTATAAAAGGAATAATTGACACCAGTATCAAACTTATGGTCATTTCTACGTTCCGGGCAACCTAGGCTTCACTGTATGGCGCTCTTCCGCCGCATCGAATAGCTACGGCCTCAGAAGTCAACGCCAGAAGCTTAAAATACAATATAAATATAACAGTTTTTCCATCGTATAAAACGAATAATTGCTACCAGTGTAAAAGTTATGGTCATTTATACGTTCCGGGCAACCTAGGCTTCACCCTAGGCCGTTGTTCCACCAGATCGAATAGTTAGGGCCTAAGAAGTGAACGCCAGAAACATAAAATACAATATAAATACAACAGGTTTTCCATCATATAAAACGAATGATAGCAACCAGTGTGAAAGTTATGGTCATTTCTACGTTCCGGTCAACCTAGGCTTCACTCTAGGGCGTTGCTCCACCAGAACGAATAGTTAGGGCCTTAGAATTCAACGCCCGAAGCTTAAAATACAAAATAAATAAAACAGTTTTTCCATCGTATAAAACGAATAATTGCAACCAGTGTGAAAGATATGGTCATTTCTACATTCCGAGCAACCTAGGCTTCACTCTAGGGCGTTGCTCCAACGGATTGAATAGTTAGGTCCTTAGCAGTCAACGCCCGAAGCATAAAATGCAATAAAAATACAACAGTTTTTCCATCGTATAACAGGATTAATTGCATCCAGTTTGAAAGTGATGGTCATTTCTACGTTCCGGGCAACCTAGGCTTCACTCTAGGGCGTTGCTCCACTAGATCGAATAGCTAGGGCCTTAGAAGTCAACGCCAGAAGCATAAAATACGATATAAATACAACAGCTTTTCCATCGTATAAAAGGAATAATTGCAAACAGTGTGAAAGTTATGGCCACTTCTACGTTCCCGGCAACCTAGGCTTCACTGTGTGGCGTTCTTCCACCACATCGAATAGCTGCGGCCTCAGAAGTCAACGCCTGAAGTATAAAATACAATAAAAATACAACAGCCTTTCCATCCTATATCAGGAATAATTGCAACCCGTGTGAAAGTGATGGTCATTTCTACGTTCCAGGCAACCTAGGCTTCACCCTAGGGCGTTGTTCCACCAGATCGAATAGTTAGGGCCTAAGAAGTGAACGCCAGAAGCATAAAATGCAATAAAAATACAACAGTTTTTCCATCGTATACCAGGAACAATTTGCAACCAGTGTGATAGTACTGGTCATTTCTACGTTCCGGGCAACCCAGGTTTCACTCCAGGGCGTTGCTCCACCAGATCGAATAGTTACGGCCTAAGAAGTCAACGCCTGAAGCATAAAATACGATAAAGATGCAACAGTTTCTCCATCGGATAAAACGAATAATTGCAACCAGTGTGAAAGTTATGGTCATTACTACATTCCGAGCAACCTAGGCTTCACTCTAGGGCGTTGCTCCACCAGATCGAATAGTTAGGGCCTAAGAAGCGAACGCCAGAAGCATAAAATACGATCTAAATACAACAGCTTTTCCATCGTATAAAAGGAATAACTGACATCATTACGAAACTTATGGTCATTTCTACGTTCCGGGCAACCTAGGCTTCACTGTATGGCGTTCTTCCACCACATCGAATAGCTACGGCCTCAGAAGTCAACGCCTGAAGCATAAAATACAATAAAAATGCAACAGTCTTTCCATCCTATAACAGGAATAATTGCAACCCGTGTGAAAGTGATGGTCATTTCTACGTTCCGGGCAACCTAGGCTTCACCATAGGGCGTTGTTCCACCAGATCGAATAGTTAGCGCCTAACAAGTGAACGACGGAAGCATAAAAAACGATATAAATACAACAGCTTTTCCATCGTATAAAACGAATAATTGCAACCAGTGTGGAAGTTATGGTCATTTCTACGTACCGGGCAACCTAGGCTTCACACTAGGGCGTTGCTCTACCAGATCGAATAGTTAGGGCCTATGAAGTGAACGCCAGAAGCATAAAATGCAGTAAAAATACAACAGTTTTTCCATCGTGTAGCAGGAATAATATGCAACCAGTGTGATAGTAGTAGTCATTTCTACGTTCCGGGCAATCTAGGTTTCAATCCAGGGCGTTGCTCCACCAGATCGAATAGTTACGGCCTAAGAAGTCAACGCCAGAAGCATAAAATACGATAAAGATGCAACAGTTTTTCCAACGTATAAAACGAATAATTGCAACCAGTGTGAAAGTTATGGTCATTTCTACATTCCGAGCAACCTAGGCTTCACTCTAGGGCGTTGTTCCACCAGATCGAATAGTTAGGGCCTAAGAAGTGAACGCCAGAAGCATAAAATACGATCTAAATACAACAGCTTTTCCATCGTATAAAAGGAATAATTGCAAACAGTGTGAAAGTTATGGTCACTCCTACGTTCCGGGCAACCTAGGCTTCACTGTGTGGCGTTCTTCCACCACATCGAATAGCTGCGGCCTCAGAAGTCAAAGCCTGAAGTATAAAATACAATAAAAATACAACAGACTTTCCATCCTATAACAGGAATAATTGCAACCCGTGTGAAAGTAATGATCATTTCGGTGTTTCGGGCATCCTAGATATAACTCTGAGGCATTGCTCCACCAGATCGAATATTTTGGGCCTTAGAAGTCAACGCCAGAAGCATAAAATACGATAAAGATGCAACAGTTTTTCCAACGTATAAAACGAGTAATTGCAACCAGTATGAAAGTTATGGTCATTTCTACTTTCCGGGCAACCTAGGCTGCACCCTAGGGCGTTGCTCCAGCAGATTGAATAGTTAGGGCCTTAGAAGTCAATGCCCGAGGCATAAAATGCGATAAAAATACAACAGTTTTTCCATCATATAACAGGAATAATTGCAACCAGTTCGAAAGTGATGGTCATTTCTACGTTCCGGGCAATCTCGGCTTCACTCTAGGGCGTTGCTCCACCAGATCGAATAGTTAGTGCCTTAGAAGGCAACGCAAGAAGCATAATATACAATATAAATATAACAGTTCTTCCATCGTATAAAACGAATAATAGCATTCATTGTGAAAGTGATGGTCATTTCTACGTTCCGGGCTACCTAGGCTGCACTCTAGGGCGTTGCTCCACCAGATCGAATAGGTAGGGCCATAGAAGTCAACGCCAGAAGCATAAAATACAATAATAATGCAATAGTTTTTCCATCGTATAGCATGACTGATTGCAAACAGTGCGAAAGTAATGATCATTTCTACGTTCCGGGCAACCTAGGCTTCACTCTAGGGCGTTGCTCCACCAGATCAAACAGTTAGGGCCTTAGAAGTCAACGCCCGAAGCATAAAATACAAAATAAATAGAACAGTTTTTCCATCGTATAAAACGAATAATAGCAACCAGTGTGAAAGTTATGGTCATTTCTACGTTTCGGGCAACCTAGGCTTCACCCCAGGGCGTTGTTCCACCAGATCGAATAGTTAGGGCCTAAGAAGTGAACACCAGCAGCATAAAATACAATATAAATACAACAGCTTTTCCATCGTATAAAAGGAATAATGGTAACCAGTGTGAAAGTTATGGTCATTTCTACGTTCCGGTCAACCTAGGCTTCACTCTAGGACGTTGCTCCGCCAGATCGAGTAGTGAGGGCCTGTGAAGTCAACGCCAGAAGCACAAAATACAATAAAGGTGCAACAGTTTTTCCATCGTATAACAGGAATAATAGCAACCAGTGTGAAGGTAATGGTATGTTCTTCGTTCCGGGCAACCTAGGCTTCACTCTAGGGCGGTGCTCCACCAGATCAAATAGTTACGGCCTAAGAAGTCAACGCCAGAAGCATAAAATACGATATAAATACAACAGCATTTCCATCGTATTAAATGAATAATTGCAAACAGTGTGAAAGTAGTGGTCATTTCTACGTTCCGGGCAACCTAGGCTTCACTGTATGGCGTTCTTCCACCACATCGAATAGCTACGGCCTCAGAAGTCTACGCCTGAAGCATAAAATACAATATAAATACAACAGTCTTTTCATCGTATAACAGGAATAATTGCAACAAGCGTGAAAGTAATGATCATTTCGGTGTTTCGGGCATCCTAGATATAACTCTGAGGCATTGCTCCACCAGATCGAATATTTTGGGCCTTAGAAGTCAACGCCAGAAGCATAAAATACAATATAAATACAACAGTTCGTCCATCGTATAAAACGAATAATTGCAACCAGTATGAAACTTATGGTCATTTCTACTTTCCGAGCAACCTAGGCTTCACCCTAGGGCATTGCTCCAACAGATTGAATAGTTAGGGCCTTAGAAGTCGACGCCCGAAGCATAAAACACAAAATAAATAGAACGGTTTTTCCATTGTATAAAACGAATAATTGCTACGAGTGTAAAAGCTATGGTCATTTCTACGTTCCGGGCAACCTATGATTCACCCTAGGGCGTTGTTCCACCAGATCGAATAGTTAGGCCCTAAGAAGTGAACGCCAGAAGCATAAAATGCAATAAAAATACAACAGTTTTTCCTTCGTATAGCAGGAATAATTTGCAACCAGTGTGATAGTAGTGGTCATTTCTACGTTCCGGGCAACCCAGGTTTCACTCCAGGTTGTTGCTCCACCAGATCGAATAGTTACGGCCTAAGAAGTCAAAGCCAGAAGCATAAAATACGATAAAGATGCAACAGTTTCTCCATCGTATAAAACGAATAATTGCAATCAGTGTGAAAGTTATGGTCATTTCTACATTGCGAGCAACCTAGGCTTCACTCTAGGGCGATGCTCCACCAGATCGAATAGTTAGATCCTTAGAAGGCAACGCCAGAAGCATAAAATACGATATAAATACAACAGCTTTTCCATCGTATAAAAGGAATAATTGCAAACAGTGTGAAAGTAATGGTCATTTCTACGTTCCGGGCAACCTAGGCTTCACTCTACGGCGTTGTTCCACCAGATCGAATAGTTAGGGCCTATGAAGTCAACACCAGAAGAATAAAATACAAAATAAATACAACAGCCTTTACACTGTATAAAGCGAATAATTGCAACCTGTGTGAAGGTTATGGTCATATCTACGTTCCGGGCAACATAGGCTTCACTCTAGGACGTTGCTCCACCAGATCGAATAGATAGGGCCTGTGAAGTCAACCCCAGAAGCACAAAATACAATAAAGGTGCAACAGTTCTTCCATCGTATAACAGGAATAATAGCAACCAGTGTGAAGGTAATGGTATGTTCTACGTTCCGGGCAACCTAGGCTTCACTCTAGGGCGGTGCTCCACCAGATCAAATAGTTACGGCCTAAGAAGTCAACGCCAGAAGCATAAATTACAATATAAGTACAACAGCTTTTCCATCGTGTATAATGTATATTTGCAAACAGTGTGGAAGTAATGGTCATTTCTACGTTCCGTGCAACCTAGGCTTCTCGCTAGGGTGTTGCTCCACCAGATGGAATAGCTAGGGCCTTAGAAGTCAACGCCCGAAGCATAAAATGCAAAATAAATAGAACAGTTTTTCCATTGTATAAAACGAATAACTGCAACCAGTCTTAAAGTACTGGTTATTTCTACGTTCCGGGTAACCTAGGTTTCACACTAGGGCGTTGCTCCACCAGATCGAATAGCTAGGGACTTAGAATTCAACGCCAGAAGCATAAATTACAATATAAGTACAACAGCTTTTCCATCGTGTATAATGTATATTTGCAAACAGTGTGGAAGTAATTGTCATTTCTACGTTCCGTGCAACCTAGGCTTCTCGCTAGGGTGTTGTTCCACCAGATTGAATAGTTGGGCCAAAGAAATCAGCGCCAGAAGCATAAAATACAATATAAATATAACAGTTTTTCCATCGTATAAAACGAATAATAGCAACCAGTGTGAAAGTTCTGGTCATTTCTACGTTCCGGGCAACCTAGGCTTCACCCTAGGGCGTTGTTCCACCAGATCGAATAGTTAGGGCCTAAGAAGTGAACGCCAGAAGCATAAAATACAATATAAATACAACAGTTTTTCCATCATATAAAACGAGTAATTGCAACCAGTATGAAAGTTATGGTCATTTCTACTTTCCGGGCAACCTAGGCTGCACCCTAGGGCGTTGCTCCAGCAGATTGAATAGTTAGGGCCTTAGAAGTCAATGCCCGAGGCATAAAATGCGATAAAAATACAACAGTCTTTCCATGATATAACAGGAATAATTGCAACCAGTTCGAAAGTGATGGTCATTTCTACGTTCCGGGCAATCTCGGCTTCACTCTAGGGCGTTGCTCCACCAGATCGAATAGTTAGTGCCTTAGAAGGCAACGCAAGAAGCATAATATACAATATAAATATAACAGTTCTTCCATCGTATAAAACGAATAATAGCATTCATTGTGAAAGTGATGGTCATTTCTACGTTCCGGGCTACCTAGGCTGCACTCTAGGGCGTTGCTCCACCAGATCGAATAGGTAGGGCCATAGAAGTCAACGCCAGAAGCATAAAATACAATAATAATGCAATAGTTTTTCCATCGTATAGCATGACTGATTGCAAACAGTGCGAAAGTAATGATCATTTCTACGTTCCGGGCAACCTAGGCTTCACTCTAGGGCGTAGCTCCACCAGATCAAACAGTTAGGGCCTTAGAAGTCAACGCCCGAAGCATAAAATACAAAATAAATAGAACAGATTTTCCATCGTATAAAACGAATAATAGCAACCAGTGTGAAAGTTATGGTCATTTCTACGTTTCGGGCAACCTAGGCTTCACCCCAGGGCGTTGTTCCACCAGATCGAATAGTTAGGGCCTAAGAAGTGAACACCAGCAGCATAAAATACAATATAAATACAACAGCTTTTCCATCGTATAAAAGGAATAATGGTAACCAGTGTGAAAGTTATGGTCATTTCTACGTTCCGGTCAACCTAGGCTTCACTCTAGGACGTTGCTCCGCCAGATCGAGTAGTGAGGGCCTGTGAAGTCAACGCCAGAAGCACAAAATACAATAAAGGTGCAACAGTTTTTCCATCGTATAACAGGAATAATAGCAACCAGTGTGAAGGTAATGGTATGTTCTTCGTTCCGGGCAACCTAGGCTTCACTCTAGGGCGGTGCTCCACCAGATCAAATAGTTACGGCCTAAGAAGTCAACGCCAGAAGCATAAAATACGATATAAATACAACAGCATTTCCATCGTATTAAATGAATAATTGCAAACAGTGTGAAAGTAGTGGTCATTTCTACGTTCCGGGCAACCTAGGCTTCACTGTATGGCGTTCTTCCACCACATCGAATAGCTACGGCCTCAGAAGTCTACGCCTGAAGCATAAAATACAATATAAATACAACAGTCTTTTCATCGTATAACAGGAATAATTGCAACAAGCGTGAAAGTAATGATCATTTCGGTGTTTCGGGCATCCTAGATATAACTCTGAGGCATTGCTCCACCAGATCGAATATTTTGGGCCTTAGAAGTCAACGCCAGAAGCATAAAATACAATATAAATACAACAGTTCTTCCATCGTATAAAACGAATAATTGCAACCAGTATGAAACTTATGGTCATTTCTACTTTCCGAGCAACCTAGGCTTCACCCTAGGGCATTGCTCCAACAGATTGAATAGTTAGGGCCTTAGAAGTCGACGCCCGAAGCATAAAACACAAAATAAATAGAACGGTTTTTCCATTGTATAAAACGAATAATTGCTACGAGTGTAAAAGCTATGGTCATTTCTACGTTCCGGGCAACCTATGATTCACCCTAGGGCGTTGTTCCACCAGATCGAATAGTTAGGCCCTAAGAAGTGAACGCCAGAAGCATAAAATGCAATAAAAATACAACAGTTTTTCCTTCGTATAGCAGGAATAATTTGCAACCAGTGTGATAGTAGTGGTCATTTCTACGTTCCGGGCAACCCAGGTTTCACTCCAGGTTGTTGCTCCACCAGATCGAATAGTTACGGCCTAAGAAGTCAACGCCAGAAGCATGAAATACGATAAAGATGCAACAGTTTTTCCATCGTATAAAACGAATAATTGCAATCAGTGTGAAAGTTATGGTCATTTCTACATTCCGTTCAACCAAGGCTTCACTCCTGGGAGTTGCTCCACCAGATCGAATAGTTAGGTCCTTAGAAGTCAACGCCAGAAGCATAAAATACGACATAAATACAGCAGCTGTTCCATCGTATAAAAGGAATAATTGGAAACAGTGTGAAAGTAATGGTCATTTCTACGTTCCGGGCAACCTAGGCTTCACTCTACGGCGTTGTTCCACCAGATCGAATAGTTAGGGCCTAAGAAGTCAACACCAGAAGAATAAAATACAATAAAAATGCAACAGTCTTTCCATCCTATAACAGGAATAATTGCAACCCGTGTGAAAGTGATGGTCATTTCTACGTTCCGGGCAACCTAGGCTTCACCCTACCCCGTTGTTCCACCAGATCGAATAGTTAGGGCCTAAGAAGTGAACGCCTGAAGCATAAAATGCAATATAAATACAACAGTTTTTCCATCGTATAGCAGGAATAATTTGCAACCAGTGTGATAGTAGTGGTCATTTCTACGTTCCGGGCAACCCAGGTTTCACTCCAGGGCGTTGCTCCACCAGATCGAATAGTTACGGCCTAAGAAGTCAATGCCAGAAGCATAAAATACGATAAAGATGCAACAGTTTCTCTATCGTATAAAACGAATAATTGCAATCAGTGTGAAAGTTATGGTCATTTCTACATTGCGAGCAACCTAGGCTTCACTCTAGGGCGATGCTCCACCAGATCGAATAGTTAGATCCTTAGAAGTCAACGCCAGAAGCATAAAATACGATATAAATACAACAGCTTTTCCATCGTATAAAAGGAATAATTGCAAACAGTGTGAAAGTAATGGTCATTTCTACGTTCCGGGCAACCTAGGCTTCACTCTACGGCGTTGTTCCACCAGATCGAATAGTTAGGGCCTAAGAAGTGAACACCAGCAGCATAAAATACAATATAAATACAACAGCTTTTCCATCGTATAAAAGGAATAATGGTAACCAGTGTGAAAGTTATGGTCATTTCTACGTTCCGGTCAACCTAGGCTTCACTCTAGGACGTTGCTCCGCCAGATCGAGTAGTTAGGGCCTGTGAAGTCAACGCCAGAAGCACAAAATACAATAAAGGTGCAACAGTTTTTCCATCGTATAACAGGAATAATAGCAACCAGTGTGAAGGTAATGGTATGTTCTTCGTTCCGGGCAACCTAGGCTTCACTCTAGGGCGGTGCTCCACCAGATCAAATAGTTACGGCCTAAGAAGTCAACGCCAGAAGCATAAATTACAATATAAGTACAACAGCTTTTCCATCGTGTATAATGTATATTTGCAAACAGTGTGGAAGTAATGATCATTTCTACGTTCCGTGCAACCTAGGCTTCTCGCTAGGGTGTTGCTCCACCAGATGGAACAGCTAGGGCCTTAGAAGTCAACGCCCGAAGCATAAAATGCAAAATAAATAGAACAGTTTTTCCATCATATAAAACGAGTAATTGCAACCAGTATGAAAGTTATGGTCATTTCTACTTTCCGGGCAACCTAGGCTACACCCTAGGGCGTTGCTCCAGCAGATTGAATAGTTAGGGCCTTAGAAGTCAATGCCCGAGGCATAAAATGCGATAAAAATACAACAGTTTTTCCATCATATAACAGGAATAATTGCAACCAGTTCGAAAGTGATGGTCATTTCTACGTTCCGGGCAATCTCGGCTTCACTCTAGGGCGTTGCTCCACCAGATCGAATAGTTAGTGCCTTAGAAGGCAACGCAAGCAGCATAATATACAATATAAATATAACAGTTCTTCCATCGTATAAAACGAATAATAGCATTCATTGTGAAAGTGATGGTCATTTCTACGTTCCGGGCTACCTAGGCTGCACTCTAGGGCGTTGCTCCACCAGATCGAATAGGTAGGGCCATAGAAGTCAACGCCAGAAGCATAAAATGCAAAATAAATAGAACAGTTTTTCCATTGTATAAAACGAATAACTGCAACCAGTCTTAAAGTACTGGTCATTTCTACGTTCCGGGTAACCTAGGTTTCACACTAGGGCGTTGCTCCACCAGACCGAATAGCTAGGGACTTAGAATTCAACGCCAGAAGGATAAAATACAATATAAAAACAAAAGTTTTTCCATTGTATAAAATGAATAATTGCAGACATTGTGAAAGTAATGGTCATTTCTACGTTCCGGTCAACCTAGATGTCACTCTAGGGCGTTGCTCCACCACATCTAATAGCTACAGATTTAGAAGTCAACGCCAGGAGCATAAAATACAATATAAATACAACAGCTTTTCCATCGTATAAAATGAATAATTGCAAACAGTGTGAAAGTAATGGTCACTTCTACGTTCCGGGCAACCTAGGCTGCACTCTAGGGTGTTGCTCCACCAGATGGAATAGCTAGGGCCTTAGAGGTCAACGCCCGAAGCATAAAATGCAAAATAAATATAACAGCTTTTCCATCGTATGAAACGAATAACAGCAACCAGTCTGAAAGTACTGGTCATTTCTACGTTCCGGGTAACCTAGGTTTCACACTAGGGCGTTGCTCCTCCACATCTAATAGCTACGGCTTTAGAATTCAACGCCAGAAGCATAAAATACGATATAAATACAACAGCTTTTCCATCGTAGAAAACGATTAATGGCAACCAGTGTGAATGTTATGGTCATTTCTACGTTCCGGGCAACCTAGGCTCCAGTCTAGGGCCTTGCTCCACCAGATCGAATAGTTAGGGCCTTAGAAGTCAACGCCAGAAGCATAAAATACGATAAAGATGCAACAGTTTTACCATTGTATAAAACGAATAATTGCAACCAGTGTGAAAGTTATGGTCATTTCTACGTTCCGGGCAAACTAGGCTTCACTGCCGGGCTTTGCTCCACCAGATCGAGATGTTAGGGCCTAAGAAGTCAACGCCCGAAGCATAAAATACGATATAAATACAACAGCATTTCCATCGTATTAAATGAATAATTGCAAACAGTGTGAAAGTAGTGGTCATTTCTACGTTCCGGGCAACCTAGGCTTCACTGTATGGCGTTCTTCCACCACATCGAATAGCTACGGCCTCAGAAGTCCACGCCTGAAGCATAAAAGACAATAAAAATACAACAGTCTTTTCATCGTATAACAGGAATAATTGCAACAAGCGTGAAAGTAATGATCATTTCGGTGTTTCGGGCATCCTAGATTTAACTCTGAGGCATTGCTCCACCAGATCGAATAATTAGGGCCTTAGAAGTCAACGCCAGAAGCATAAAATACAATATAAATACAACAGATCTTCCATCGTATAGAACGAATAATTGCAACCAGTATGAAACTTATGGTCATTTCTACTTTCCGAGCAACCTAGGCTTCACCCTAGGGCATTGCTCCAACAGATTGAATAGTTAGGGCCTTAGAAGTCAACACCCGAAGCATAAAATACAAAATAAATAGAACGGTTTTTCCATTGTATAAAACGAATAATTGCTACGAGTGTAAAAGCTATGGTCATTTCTACGTTCCGGGCAACCTAGGATTCACCCAGGGGCGTTGTTCCACCATATCGAATAGTTAGGGCCTAAGAAGTGAACGCCAGAAGCATAAAATGCAGTAAAAATACAACAGTTTTTCCATTGTATAGCAGGAATAATTCTCAACCAGTGTGATAGTAGTGGTCATTTCTACGTTCCGGGCAACCCAGGTTTCACTCCAGGTCGTTGCTCCACCAGATCGAATAATTACGGCCTAAGAAGTCAACGCCAGAAGCATGAAATACGATAAAGATGCAACAGTTTTTCCATCGTATAAAACGAATAATTGCAATCAGTGTGAAAGTTATGGTCATTACTACATTCCGTGCAACCTAGGCTTCACTCCTGGGCGTTGCTCCACCAGATCGAATAGTTAGGTCCTTAGAAGTCAACGCCAGAAGCATAAAATACGACATAAATACAGCAGCTGTTCCATCGTATAAAAGGAATAATTGCAAACAGTGTGAAAGTAATGGTCATTTCTACGTTCCGGGCAACCTAGGCTTCACTCTACGGCGTTGTTCCACCAGATCGAATAGTTAGGGCCTAAGAAGTCAACACCAGAAGAATAAGATACAATAAAAATGCAACAGTCTTTCCATCCTATAACAGGAATAATTGCAACCCGTGTGAAAGTGATGGTCATTTCTACGTTCCAGGCAACCTAGGCTTCACTCTAGGGCGTTGTTCCACAAGATCGAATAGTTAGGGCCTCAGAAGTTAACGCCAGAAGCATAAAGTACAATATAAATAGAACAGTTTTTCCATTGTATAAAACGAATAATTGCTACCAGTGTGAAAGTAATGGTCATTTCTACGTTCCGCTCAACCTGGGCTTTACTCTAGGACGTTGTTCCACCAGGTGGAATAGTTCGGGCCTAAGAAGTCAACGCCAGAAGAATAAAATACGATATAAATACAACAGCTTTTCCATCGTATAAAACAAATAATTGCAACCAGTGTGAAAGTTATGGTCATTTCTACGTTCCGGGCAACCTAGGCTTCACCCTACCCCGTTGTTCCACCAGATCGAATAGTTAGGGCCTAAGAAGTGAACGCCAGAAGCATAAAATGCAATATAAATACAACAGTTTTTCCTTCGTATAGCAGGAATAATTTGCAACCAGTGTGATAGTAGTGGTCATTTCTACGTTCCGGGCAACCCAGGTTTCACTCCAGGGCGTTGCTCCACCAGATCGAATAGTTACGGCCTAAGAAGTCAATGCCAGAAGCATAAAATACGATAAAGATGCAACAGTTTCTCCATCGTATAAAACGAATAATTGCAATCAGTGTGAAAGTTATGGTCATTTCTACATTGCGAGCAACCTAGGCTTCACTCTAGGGCGATGCTCCACCAGATCGAATAGTTAGATCCTTAGAAGTCAACGCCAAAAGCATAAAATACGATATAAATACAACAGCTTTTCCATCGTATAAAAGGAATAATTGCAAACAGTGTGAAAGTAATGGTCATTTCTACGTTCCGGGCAACCTAGGCTTCACTCTACGGCGTTGTTCCACCAGATCGAATAGTTAGGGCCTATGAAGTCAACACCAGAATAATAAAATACAAAATAAATACAACAGCCTTTACACTGTATAAAACGAATAATTGCAACCTGTGTGAAGGTTATGGTCATATCTACGTTCCGGGCAACATAGGCTTCACTGTCGGGCGTTGCTCCACCAGATCGAATAGCTAGGGCCTTAGTAGCCAACGCCCGAAGCATAAAATACAATATAAGTACAACAGGTTTTGCATCGTATAAAATGAATAATTGCAAACGGCGTGAAAGTAATGGTCATTTCTACGTTCCGGTCAACCTAGGTGTCACTCTATGGCGTTGCTCCACCACATCTAATAGCTACGGCTTTAGAAGTCAATGCCAGAAGCATAAAATACGATATAAATACAACAGCTTTTCCATCGTAGAAAACGATTAATGGCAACCAGTGTGAATGTTATAGTCATTACTACGTTCCGGGCAGCCTAGGCTTCAGTATAGGGCCTTGCTCCACCAGATCGAATAGTTAGGGCCTTAAAAGTCAACGCCAGAAGCATACAATACGATAAAGATGCAACAGCTTTCCATCGTATAACAGGAATAACTGCAAACAGTGTGATAGTACTGGTCATTACTAAGTTCCGGGTAATCTAGGCTTCACTCTAGGGCGTTGCTCCACCAGGTCGAATAGTTAGTGCCTTAGAAGTCAACGCCAGAAGCATAAAATACAATATAAATACAACAGTTTTTCCATCGTATAAAACGAATAGTTGCTACCCGTATGGAAGTGATGGTCATTTCTACGTTCCGGGCAACCTAGGCCTCACTCTAGGGTGTTGTTCCACCAGATTCAATAGTTGGGCCAAAGAAATCAACGCCAGAAGCATAAAATACAATATAAATACAACAGTTTTTCCATCGTATAAAACGAATAGTTGCTACCCGTATGGAAGTGATGGTCATTTCTACGTTCCGGTCAACCTAGGCTTCACTCTAGGACGTTGCTCCACCAGATCGAATAGTTAGGGCCTGTGAAGTCAACGCCAGCAGCACAAAATACAATAAAGGTGCAACAGTTTTTCCATCGTATAACAGGAATAATAGCAACCAGTGTGAAGGTAATGGTATGTTCTACGTTCCGGGCAACCTAGGCTTCACTCTAGGGCGGTGCTCCACCAGATCAAATAGTTACGGCCTAAGAAGTCAACGCCAGAAGCATAAATTACAATATAAGTACAAGAGCTTTTCCATCGTGTATAATGTATATTTGCAAACAGTGTGGAAGTACTGGTCATTTCTATGTTCCGGGTAACCTAGGTTTCACACTAGGGCGTTGCTCCACCAGAACGAATAGCTAGGGCCTTAGAAGTCAACGCCCGAAGCATAAAATACAATATAGGTACAAAAGTTTTTCCAATGTATAAAATGAATAATTGCAGACATTGTGAAAGTAATCGTCATTTCTACGTTCCGGTCAACCTAAATTTCACTCTAGGGCGTTGCTCCACCACATCTAATAGCTACGGCTTTAGAAGTCAACGCCAGGAGCATAAAATACAATATAAATACAACAGCTTTTCCATCGTATAAAATGAATAATTGCAAACAGTGTGAATGTAATGGTCACTTCTACGTTCCGGGCAACCTAGGCTGCACTCTAGGGTGTTGCTCCACCAGATGGAATAGCTAGGGTCTTAGAAGTCAACGCCCGAAGCATAAAATGCAAAATAAATATAACAGCTTTTCCATCGTATGAAACGAATATCAGCAACCAGTCTGAAAGTACTGGTCATTTCTACGATCCCGGTAACCTAGGTTTCACACTAGGGCGTTGCTCTACCAGATCGAATAGCTAGGGCCTTAGAAGTCAACGCCCGAAGCATAACATACAATATAAGTACAACAGTTTTTGCATCGTATAAAATGAATAATTGCAAACAGTGTGAAAGTAATGGTCATTTCTACGTTCCGGTCAACCTAGGCGTCACTCTAGGGCGTTGCTCCTCCACATCTAATAGCTACGGCTTTAGAAGTCAACGCCAGAAGCGTAAAATACGATAGAGATGCAACAGTTTTTCCATCGTATAAAACGAATGCTTGCAACCAGTGTGAAATTTATGGTCATTCCTACATTCCGAGCAGCCTAGGCTTCACTCTAGAGCGTTGCTCCACAAGATCGAATAGTTAGGTCCTTAGACGTCAACGCCAAAAGCATAAAATACGATATAAATACAACAGTTTGTCCATCGTATAACAGGAATAATTGCAACCAGTGTGAATGTAATGGTCATTTCTACGTTCCGGGCAACCTGGGACTCATTCTAGGGCGTTGCTCCAACAGATTGAACAGTTAGCGCCTTAAAAGTCAATGCCCGAAGCATAAAATGCAATAAAAATACAACAGTTTTTCCATCGTATAACAGGAATAATTGCAACCAGTGCGAAAGTAATGGTCATTTCTACGTACCGGACAACCTAGGTTTCACTCCATGGCGTTGCTCCACCAGATCGAATAGTTAGGTCCTAAGAAGTCAACGCCAGAAGCATAAAATACGAAATAAATACAACAGCTTTTCCATCGCATAAAACGAATAATTGCAACCAGTGTGAAAGTAATGGTCATTTCTACGTTCCGAGAAACCTTGGCGTCACTCTAGGGCGTTGCTGCACCAGATCGAATAGATAGGGACTTAGAATTCATCGCTAAAAGCATAAAACACAATTGAAATACAACATTTTTTCCATCGTATAACAGGAATAATTGCAACCAGTGTGAAGTTTATGGTCATTCCTACATTCCGAGCAACCTAGGCTTCACCCTAGAGCGTTGTCCCACAAGATCGAATAGTTAGGTCCTTAGACGTCAACGCCAGAAGCATAAAATACGATATAAATACAACAGTTTGTCCATCGTAGAACAGGAATAATTGCAACCAGTGTGAAAGTTATGGTCATTTCTACGTTCCGGGCAACCTAGGCTTCACTCTTGGGCGTTGATCCACCAGAGCGAATAGTTAGGGCCTAAGAATTCAACGCCAGAAGGATAAAATACAATATAAGTTCAACAGTTATTCCATCGTATAAAATGAGTAGTTGCAAACATTGTGAAAGTACTGGTCATTTCTACGTTCCGGGTAACCTAGGCTTCACTCTAGGGCGTTGTTCCACCAGATCGAATAGTTAGGGCCTAAGATGTGAACGCCAGAAGCTTAAAATACAATATAAATACAACAGTTTTTCCATCATATAAAACGAATAATTGCAACCAGTATGAAAGTTATGGTCATTTCTACTATCCGGGCAACCTAGGATTCACCCTAGGGCGTTGCTCAAACCGATGGAATAGCTAGGGCCTTAGAAATCAATGCCCGACGCATAAAATGTAATAAAAATACAACAGTTTTTACATCCTGTAAAAGGAATAGTTGCAACCTGTTTGAAAGTGGTGGTCATTTCCACGTACCGGGCAGCCTAGGCTTCACACTAGGGAGTGGCTCCACCAGATCGAATAGTTAGGGCCTTACAAGTCAACGCCAGAAGCATAAAATGCAATAAAAATGCAACAGTTTTTCCATCGTATAACAGGAATAACTGCAACCAGTGTGAAAGTACTGGTCATATCTACGTTCCGGATAACCTAGCTGTCACTATAGGGCGTTGCTCCACCATATGTAATAGCTACGGCCTTAGAAGTCAACGCCAGAAGCATAAAATACAATAAAAATGCAACCGTTTTTCCATCGTATGTCATGACTAATTGCAACCAGTGCGAAAGTAATGATCATATCGACGTTTCGGGCATCCTAGACTTAACTCTGAGGCGTTGCTCCACCAGATCGAATAGTTAGGGCCTTAGAAGCCATCGCCAGAAGCATAAACTACAAAATAAATACAACGGTCTTTCCATCATATAAAATGAATAATTGCCTCCTGTGTGAAAGTAATGGTATTTCTACGATCCGGGCAACCTAGGATTCGCTCTAGGGCGTTGCTCCGCCAGAGGGAATAGCTAGGGTCTTAGAATTAATCGCCAGAATCATGAAATACAAGATAAATACAACAGATTTTCCATCGTATAAAATGAATAATTGCAAGCAGTGTGAAAGTAATGGTCATTTCTACGTTCCGGACAACCTAGGCTTCACTACAGAGCGTTGCTCCTCCAGGTGGAATAGCTAGGGACTTAGAATTAATCGCCAGAATCATAAAGTACGATAAACATACAACCGTTTTTCCATCGTATAACAGGACTAATTGCAACCAGTGTGAAAGTTATGGTCATTTCTACATTCCGAGCAACCTAGGATTCACTCTAGGGCGTTTTTCCACCAGACCGAATAGTTAGGGCCTAAGAAGTCAACGCCAGAAGAATAAAATCAATATAAGTACAACAGTTTTTCCATCGTATAAAATGAATAATTGCAAACATTGTGAAAGTAATGGTCATTTCTACGATCCGGGCAACCTAGGTGTCACTCTAGGGCGTTGCTCCACCACATCTAATAGCTACTGCCTTAGAAGTCAACGTCAGAAGCATAAAATACAATATAAATATAACAGTTTTTCCATCGTATAAAACGAATAATAGCAACCAGTGTGAAAGTTATGGTCATTTCTACGTACCGGGCAACCTAGGTTTCACTCCATGGCGTTGCTCCACCAGATCGAATAGCTAGGTCCTAAGAAGTCAACGCCAGAAGCATAAAATATGAAATAAATACAACAGCTTTTCCATCGTATAAAACGAATAATTGCAACCAGTGTGAAAGTAATGGTCATTTCTACGTTCCGAGAAACCTTGGCGTCACTCTAGGGCGTTGCTGCACCAGATCGAATAGATAGGGACTTAGAATTCATCGCTAAAAGCATAAAACGCAATTAAAATACAACAGTTTGTCCATCGTAGAACAGGAATAATAGCAACCAGTGTGAAAGTTATGGTTATTTCAACGTTCCGGGCAATCTAGGCTTCACTTTAGGGCGTTGGTCCACCAGATCAATCAGTTAGGGCCTTAGAAGTCAACGCTCGAAGCATAAAATGCAAAATAAATAGAACAGTTTTTCCATTGCATAAAACGAATAATTGCTACCAGTGTAAAAGTTATGGTCATCTCTACGTTCCGGGCAACCTAGGCTTCACTCTAGGGCGTTGCTCCACCAGATCGACTAGTTAGGGCCTTCGAAGTCACGCCAGAAGCGTAAAATACGATAAAGATGCAACAGTTTTTCCATCGTATAAAACGAATGATTGCGACCAGTGTGAAATTTATGGTCATTCCTACATTCCGAGCAGCCTAGGCTTCACTCTAGAGCGTTGCTCCACAAGATCGAATAGTTAGGGCCTTAAAAGTCAATGGCCGTAGCATAAAATGCAATAAAAGTACAACAGTTTTTCCATCGTATAACAGGAATAATTGCAACCAGTGTGAAAGTAATGGTCATTTCTACGTACCGGGGAACCTAGGTTTCACTCCATGGCGTTGCTCCACCAGATCGAATAGCTAGGTCCTAAGAAGTCAACGCCAGAAGGATAAAATACAATATAAGTTCAACAGTTATTCCATCGTATAAAATGAGTAGTTGCAAACATTGTGAAAGTACTGGTCATTTCTACGTTCCGGGTAACCTAGGCTTCACTCTATGGCGTTGTTCCACCAGATCGAATAGTTAGGGCCTAAGAAGTCAACGCCATAAGAATAAAATACAATATAAACATAACAGTTTTTCTATCGAATAACACGAATAATAGCAACCAGTGTGAAAGTTATGGTCATTTCTATGTTCCGGGCAACCTAGGCTTCACCCTAGGGCGTTGCTCCAACAGATTGAATAGTTAGGGCCTTAGAAGTCAATGCCCGAAGAATAAAATGCAATAAAAATACAACAGCTTTTCCATCATATAACAGGAATAATTGCAGCCAGTTTGAAAGTGATGGTCATTTCTACGTTCCGAGCAACCTAGGCTTCACTCTAGGGCGTTGCTGCACCAGATCGAATTGCTAGGGCCTTAGAAGTCAACACCCGAAGCATAAAATACAAAATAAATAGTACAGTTCTTCCATCGTATAAAACGAATAATTGCTACCAATGTTGACGTTATGGTCATTTCTACTTTCCGGGCAACCTAGGCTTCACCCTAGGGCGTTGTTCCGCCAGATGGAATAGTTAGGGCCTATGAAGTCAACGCCAGAAGCATAAAACACGATATAAATACAACAGTTTTTCCACCGTATAAAACGAATAATCGCAACCAGTGTGATAGTTATGCTCATTTCTACGTTCCGGGCAACCTAGGCTTCACCCTAGGGCGTTGCTCCAACAGATTGAATAGTTAGGGCCTTAAAAGTCAATGGCCGTAGCATAAAATGCAATAAAAATACAACAGTTTTTCCATTGTATAACAGGAATAATTGCTACCAGTGTGAAAGTAATGGTCATTTCTACGTTCCGGGCAACATAGGTTTCACTCTAGGGCGTTGTCCCACCAGATCGAATAGTTAGGGCCTAAGAAGTCAACGTCAGAAGCATAAAATACAATATAAACATAACAGTTTTTCCATCGTATAAAGCGAATAAAAGCAAGCAGTGTGAAAGTTATGGTCATTTCTATGTTCCGGGCAACCTAGGCTTCACCCTAGGGCGTTGTTCCACCAGATCGAATAGTTAGGGCCTAAGAAGTGAGCGCCAGAAGCATAAAATACAATATAAATACAACAGTTTTTCCATCATATAAAACGAATAATTGCAACCAGTATGAAAGTTATGGTCATTTCTACTTTCCGGGAAACCTAGGCTTCACCCTAGGGCGTTGCACGAACCGATGGAATAGCTAGGGCCTTAGAAGTCAATGCACGACGCATGAAATGCAATAAAAATACAACAGTTTTTACATCCTATAACAGGAATAGTTGCAACCAGTTTGAAAGTGGTGGTCATTTCTACGTACCGGGCAACCTAGGCTTCACTCTAGGGCGTGGCTCCACCAGATCGAATAGTTAGGTCCTTAGAAGTTAACGCCCGAAGCATAAAATACAAAATAAATAGAACAGTTTTTCCATCGTATAAAACGAATAATTGCTACCAGTGTGAAAGTCATGGTCATTTCTACTTTCCTGGCAACCTAGGCTTCACCCTAGGGCGTTGTTCCACCAGATGGAATAGTTAGGGCCTAGGAAGTCAACGCCAGAAGCTTAAAGTACAATAAAGATGCAACAGTTTTTCCATCGTATAAAACGAATAATTGCAACCAGTGTGAAATTTATGGTCATTCCTACATTCCGAGCAACCTAGACTTCACTCTAGAGCGTTTCTCCACCAGATCGAATGGTTAGGTCCTTAGAAGTCAACGCCAGAAGCATAAAATACGATATAAATACAACAGTTTTTCCATCGTAGAACAGGAATAATTGCAACCAGTGTGAAAGTTATGGTCATTTCTGCGGTCCGGGCAACCTAGGCTTCCCTCTAGGTCGTTGCTCCACCAGATCAAACAGTTAGGGCCTTAGAAGTAAACGCCCGAAGCATAAAATACAAAATAAATGCAACAGTTTTTCCATTGTATAAAACGGATAATTGCTACCAGTGTGAAAGTTATGGCCATTTCTACGTTCCGGGCAACCTAGGTTTCACTCTATGGCGTTCTTCCATCACATCGAATAGCTACGGCCTCAGAAGTCAACGCCTGAAGTATAAAATACAATAAAAATACAACAGTCTTTCCATTCTATAACAGGAATAATTGCAACCCGTGTGAAAGTGATGGTCATTTCTACGTTCCGGGCAACCTAGGCTTCACTCTAGGGCGTTGTTCCGCCAGATCGAATAGTTAGGGCCTAAGAAGTCAACGCCAGAAGCATAAAATACAATACAAATATAACAGTTTTTCCATCGTAGAAAACGAATAATAGCAACCAGTGTGAAAGTTATGGTCATTTCTACGTTCAGGGCAACCTAGGCTTCACTCTAGGGCGTTGCTCCACCTGATCAAACAGTTAGGGCCTTAGAAGTCAACGCCCGAAGCATTAAATACAAAATAAATAGAACAGTTTTTTCATTGTATAAAACGAATAATTGCTACCAGTGTAATAGTTATGGTCATTTCTACGTTCCGGGCAACCTAGGCTCCACCCTAGGCCGTTGTTCCACCTGATCGAATAGTTAGGGCCTAAGAAGTGAACGCCAGAAGCATAAAATACAATATAAATACAACAGTTTTTCCATCATATATAACGAATAATTGCAACCAGTATGAAAGTTATGGTCATTTTTACTTTCCGGGCAACCTAGGCTTCACGCTAGGGCATTGCTCCAACAGATTGAATAGTTAGGGCCTTAGAAGTCAATGCTCGAAGCATAAAATGCAATAAAAATACAACAGTTTTTCCATCATATAACAGGAATAATTGCAACCAGTTTGAAAGTGATGGTCATTTCCACGTTCCGGGCAACATAGGCTTCACTCTAGGCCGTTGCTCCACTAGATCGAATAGTTAGTACCTTAGAAGTCAACGCCAGATGTATAAAATACAATATAAATACAACAGTTTTTCCATCGGATAAAACGAATAATTGCAACCAGTGTGAAAGTTAACGTCATTTCTACTTTCCGGGCTACCTAGGCTTCACCCTAGGGCGTTGCTCCAACAGATTGAGTTGTTAGGGCCTTAGAAGTCAACGCCCGAAGCATAAAATGCCATAAAAATACAACAGCTTTTCCATCGTATAACAGGATTAATTGCAACCAGTTTGAAAGTGATGGTCATTTCTACGTTCCGGGCAACCTAGGCTTCACTCTAGGGCGTTGCTCCACTAGATCGAATAGCTAGGGCCTTAGAAGTCAACGCCAGAAGCATAAAATACAATATAAATACAACAGTTTTTCCATCGTATAAAACGAATAATTGCAACCAGTATGAAACTTATGGTCATTTCTACTTTCCGGGCAAGGTAGGCTTCACCCTAGGGCGTTGCTCCAACAGATTGAATAGTTAGGGCCTTAGAAGTCAACGCCCGAAGCATAAAATGCAATTAAAATACAACAGTGTTTCCATCATATAACAGGAATAATTGCAACCAGTTTGAAAGTGATGGCCAATTCTACGTTCCGGGCAACCTAGGCTTCACTCTAGGGCGTTACTCCACCAGATCGAATAGTTAGTGCCTTAGAAGTCAACGCCAGAAGCATAAAATACGATATGAATACAACAGCTTTTCCATCGTATAAAAGGATTAATTGCAACCAGTTTGAAAGTGATGGTCATTTCTCCTTTCCGGGCAACCTCGGCTTCACTCTAGGGCGTTGCTCCGCTAGATCGAACAGCTGGGGCCTTAGAAGTCAACGCCAGAAGCATAAAATACAATATAAATACAACAGTTTTTCCATCGTATAAAACGAATAATTGCAACCAGTATGAAACTTATGGTCATTTCTACATTCCGAGCAACCTAGGCTTTCACCCTAGGGCGTCGCTCCAACAGATTGAATAGTTAGGGTCTTAGAAGTCAACGCCCGAACCATAAAATGCAAAAAAAATACAACAGTGCTTCCATCATATAACAGGAATAATTGCAACTAGTTTGATAGTGATGGCCAATACTACGTTCCGGGCAGCCTAGGCTTCACTCTAGGGCGTTGCTCCACCAGATCGAATAGCTAGTGCCTTAGAAGTTAACGCCAGAAGCATAAAAAACACTATAAATGCAACAGCTTTTCCATCGTATAAAACGAATAATTGCAACCAGTATGAAACTTATGGTCATTTCTACTTTCCGAGCAACCTAGGCTTCACCCTAGGGCGTTGCTCCAACGGATTGAATAGTTAGGGCCTTAGAAGTCAACGCCCGAACTATAAAATTCAAAAAAAATACAGCTGTGTTTCCATCATATAACAGGTATAATTGCAGCCAGTTTGAAATTGATGGCCAATTCTACGTTCCGGCCAACCTAGGCATCACTCTCTTGCGTTGCTGCACCAGATCGAATAGTTAGTGCCTAAGAGGTCAACGCCAGAAGCTTAAAATACGATATAAATACAACAGTTTTTCCATCGTATAAAACGAATAATTGCAACCAGTATGAAACTTATGGTCATTTCTACGTTCCGGGCAACCTAGGCTTCACTCTAGGGCGTTGCTCCACCAGATCGAATAGCTAGTGCCTTAGAAGTTAACGCCAGAAGCATAAAAAACACTATAAATGCAACGGCTTTTCCATCGTATAAAACGAATAATTGCAACCAGTATGAAACTTATGGTCATTTCTACT